>NC_058406.1:7455157-7544643 GCF_002201575.2 Neomonachus schauinslandi
CCCCCTCCCCCCCCCCCCCCCCCCCCCCCCCCCCCCCCCCCGCCCCTAAACAAAACTCCTTTTCCTTCAGGAGCTGGAATGTCAGCTTCAGAATTTGAGGTTGTGAGCTTTAAGTCATCTGTGGCTGGAAATAGAAGACGGAGTGGTTTGGTGGTGTTTCCTCTGTCTGCTCCCTGGCATCCCACCACAGAGGTGCTTGCGGGACCGTGTCCCAGGCCTGCACCCTTGGCACTGGGGCAGAATGAGCCTGAAGCTCTCCATTCGCAGGCATCTGTTCAGAGGCAGCCTCAGGGCTGGCCCCTGCGATGGAGTTGGTGAGGGGCATTGTGCATTTGCTGGCGGCATTGTGCTCGCCCCCCATCCATAGGTGGTTATTACAATTTGGAGTGTGTTGGCCGGCCTCTCCACTCCGCAACCATCATGCCATAAAAGAGTTTTTCCTTGAAATATGTGTACCTATGGGGAGTAATTAATCATAAAAGCTTGGGGATTTCAGCTCTCTCATCAAAGCATCGAAGCCGGGGAAAGCTGAGCCTAAAAGCTGTGCTGATTACCCGGGGTAACCTGAGACAAAATCTATGGTTGCCGAGAGATCCTCTGCCCCAGTATATTGTGCGGTATTATAACTGCCTGATCTTCTCTTCCACTGACAATGACCAGTTATTCCTCATTTTCTCTCAAACGCAGCTGGGTTAGAATTTCATTTGCAGAAGGTATTTAGAGCAATTTAGAGACAAATGTCTCTGGTGTTTGCTCGGCACTTCCCCACCGCAGGCTTTGCTGAGCAGTTTTAGTATCAGGAGCTCCATCTAATCTGTTTAATTTTAATAAATCCCTGACTGGGAGAGGGAGAGGAAAAAGAGAGAGAGAGAGAAACTCTGGACCAAATAATACTTCTTTTGAGTTAGTTGGCTAATAATTACTGTGGAGAGGAAACTGTTTTGTGCAATTATTATTTGTTGCTCCTTTAAATATAACGCAAAACAAAACCAGTCGATTAGTTAATCCATCGGAGAGTGTTTGCCCTGCACATACCCCGTTCTGGGCCCCAGGGACTCAGCAGAGAAGAGGGCAGACAGCATCCCTGCCCTCACTGGGCTGACATTCTAAGGGGGAAAGGCAGACAGTTAACCAATGAGAAAACGAGATCCATTGTATGTCGAGTGACAAGCGCCATGGAGAAAAATAATGCCGGGCGCCCGGGGTTGAGGAGCACCAGCGCTGGCGTGGGAACGGCTTGCACACCTAGATAGGGCGACCGGAGCACGCCTCTCTGAGAGGGAGATGAGTATTTGTCAGTGTGGAGTGGGCACAGTTCCTCCTTGACCCCTAATGTGGATGAGAGTTTTTAGAATTTCAGGCAGCAGGAACCTGGAGAGGCCTCCTACCCTTCTTCCTCTAAAGAGAGCCACAGGAGTCTACCCTGAGCCTCAGTCCAGAATCACTGGCCGTAATCACCCATCTCCATTATCCTGTAAAACGCTGCTTCAGTCAGTAATTATCTGTTTCCGAGTTGAGTCCCAATAGGGTAAGTTCTGGCAGGACCTTTTCTGGGCAGAGGATTCCATGGTTTGATTGGCGTCTGGGGAAGAAGCGCCCCTTCGTGGATTTACATTTCACTTTTTAAATTTCCGGTTGTTCCTTGGGTCAGGTGTACATGGTCCGCGGAGCTTGGCACCGGCTCCGATGGGGTGAGGGAGGAGGGGATTTTGCGAAGGAGCCGGTCTTCCCTGTCCCTGACTGTACTTGGGAAGGAAAGAGAGTTGGCAGGCTGGTCTGTGGGGGTGGGGAGGGTGTCCTGAGGGGAGGGACCAAGGTTCTGGCATCCTCCGCACGCCTCCCCCCAGCAGGACTCGTTGCAGGGGTGGGTTTGGAGCGCTGGCTTTGGGCGAGCTTGCAGCTACTGTAGTCTTGGCTTTTCCTAGCAAATGTCACTTCAGGGAATTGCAGTGGAGCACTGCCTTGAATTATAATCTTGACTTTCTTTTTTTTAATAAACATCTCTTTCCTGAAAAGGCAAATCCAATTTTGTTTTTCTTTTAATATTATTTAATATTTAATATAGAAATTGAGGTCCCTGTAGTGCATGTCAGTTCAGTGGAAAATGAGGGTTACTTTAGGCACATCAGCTGAGTTTGTTTTAATGTGAAACCACAGCCCGGAGCAGGGCTACAGCCTGCCTCCGTTACTGACACGTTAAATGTTGTGCTCTCTGATTCGGGGCACCGAGGGGACCGGAGGCAGGCTAGTGGGGAGTGGATGGGATGGACATGCAAGAGCTTTGGTTTGCAAAGGTCTTCTGTGTTTGTGGTTTTCTTGTTTTTGTTTTTTGTGTTTTGAGTTCTCTTTTGGATGCTTTAAAGTCTGAATATGAAGTCATTAATGAGAAACATGAAGTTATTGGAATCATTTATCATTTTCCTTGAAGTTTGTACTGCCATTTTATGTAATTTATGACATTTCTTTCTTTTATCGGGAATTTTTTGGATGGAAGAGAAAAGCAGCTGTTCACCTTTGGAGTATTAGAATAAACGTTTTTGTTTTCCTTCCAACTATTTGATTCTGCAGATGGCACATCAGCTGCGTAGTCAGCCGCACATGAGCATCACTGGACTATGTGTGGGGTTTAAGCCCTCCTGGAACTGGACTGCATAGGTTCTCACCAGGCAGGCATCGTGTCTGGGCTTTAAGTGGGCTGCAGTCCAGGAGGTTAGAGTAGCTTAAAAACAGCAACAGAATCGGTCCAGAAAGTTAGAGGCTTGGACAGCGTTGTCAATAGGCTTATGTTTATTTGTCACCCTATCCAACCACAAAGTGTAGGAGGCAGGCTGCTTCCAAACATGTTGGCAGGGTGAGTGTAAGGTGGGTAAAAGTGATGCCTCTTCTTTGGGGGGTGGGGTAGGTGAGGTGGGGGGAAGATAGCGTTGTCTGTTAGCTTACTCCTAATCTATCTGTTGCAAAGCAGGCTTCTAGAAAAACGATGAGCATCACACACTTCTCTGTATAATCCTGCATAATGGGGCCTGGGTGGTGTTGGCTGAGACTTTTGCTTATTGTGCCTTTCTCAAGTGTGTAAGTAAAGGGCTGCGTTCTCGCTCATCTAATAAATAGTCCGGGGGGGAAAGGAAAACTAAACAAATGAGACACACCACCATCCTTTCTCATTCTAAAAGGTGAAACAAGATCTTATCTTTCTTCTGTTCCTGGAAGCGGAACCCCCGGTAGCAAAGCCGCCTTCTTGCTGGAAATGAACTTGAGGAAGAAACCTGATGGTCTCAACCTTGGTAGTGGGGTAGAGGTGAAGGGCTGCTCTCGCTGGAGTATTTCAAGGGGGAGTAAATTCTTATGCAGATTTCAATTTAACTCTCTTTTATTACTTTTCTTTTTTATCATTTACGTCCATTTCATGAGGTAGTTTGCATGTCCTTGAATGGAATCTCGTTACCATGAAAGCTTTTTTAGCATTGATTTCATAACAGTCTTAATTTAATAGCTCCGTCATTACTGAGAAGCTCTGGGAGTGGGGCCCTGGCTTTCCAGGTCACTGACCTTTTAATTACAAACCTTGTTCTGATGGCCAGGTTATCGACTGGACAGCTCCCAGCTTGTGCCCCCAGGATGAGAACGAAAATAACTGTGTTTCCTCCCCCATCTCCAGGAAAAAAAAAAATTGTAACCTCATATGTTTCTAAAATTAATTTTCTCCTTCAGCTTTACTTTATAATTAATTCTTTAATGTGTCTTAGTGAAGCCAGAAGTATTTTTATAACGCTGTTTTTTTCTAGAGCTTGGGTCCAGCAGAGAGCTTGGAGGGGGCAGGGAAGGGAGACCCCATGCTTGGCTGTGGCCCATTTCCTCACCCTCAGAAACTGCTGTGGCTGAGCTGGAAGGAAGGGTACTGGCTCTGGAGGGGCTGTCTGGCCCCTCTGATTTCTTTGTTAATGAGACGTGGATTGTGGCATCGAGATTTAGATTCATTCCTGTATTTGCTGGAATAATTGTGCCTTCTCTGTCATGGATGTTTTATTTTATTTCTTTATTTTTTTAAAGTAATCTCTACACCCAATGTGGGGCTTGAACCCACGACTCCGAGATCAAGAGTCACACACTCCACCGACTGAGCCCGCTGGGTCTCCCCTAACATGGACGTTTTAAAAAGATGCTCCCCGTCTGGGCAAAGATGGGGGGTGGGTGATTTTTCTTTTTCTTTTTCTTTTTTTTTTTTTTTAAAGATTTTATTTTTTGACAGAGCGAGACAACGAGAGAGGGAACACAAGCAGGGGCAGTGGTCTCTAGAGGGAGAAGCAGGCCTCCCACGGAGCAGGGAGCCCGATGCGGGGCTCGATCCCAGGACCCTGGGATCATGACCTGAGCCGAAGGCAGACGCTTAACGACTGAGCCACCCAGGCGCCTCTGATTTTTCTTACTGTCTTACCTCTCTGTGAGTCTTAGATGACTGGAAGAAACAAAATACCCGACCTGAGGAGTTCTGCTCAGTCATGAGGTTGAACTGAATTAGGTGGTCTAGGTTCTCTTTCACCGATGATGAAGAGGGAAAGAAAAAGGAGAGGACAGTGGCTGGTAAGTAGGGTGGCCACTGGTTCCGGTTTGCCCCACACTGTCCTGGCTTTAACACTGGAATTCCTATGTCCTAGAATTCCTGTGTCCCTTAGGTCTGGGCAAACAGGTCACCCCAGCAAGGCAAGCCATACCCCAGAGTATGAGCTATCCAGAGAGACAAAATGGGTGTGTTTTTGGAAGCTCAGGAAGAAGTTCACCAGCAGTCAGTCCCTGAGAGTCCCGCCTGCAGTCCAGTGGCATTTCCTCAAACACTGCCTGCCGTCAGTCCCGCAGACCCCGCCCTGCTGTGGGTCCCGTGCAGAGAGCCTCGGGGCTGGGGCCGTGCCCTGAAGGTGAGTGAGGAGCTGCCGGTGGCGGAGCAGACAGGACTGTGTGTGGCAGCCTCGGGCTCGTTCCTGAGGATGATTGAGCACCTCCATCCATCTGTTGTGAACGGACCATCTTCCTTCCCTGCCAGTCTTGCATCTGCATATCCGTCACCTGCTGTTCTGGACCAGCCTATTCATCACACTGATGGTGTTCCCCCCATCAATTTTCCTGCTCCCCTTGTTATGCAAACTTGTCTTGAACTCCAGAGATTTTTTCAGCATCTAGGATGAGAGCTGCAGCAGCTGGGCCGGCTGAAGGCCGTGGAAATGGGGACGCCATGGCCTCCTCGTTCAGAGGGGGAGCTGGTGGCACTTGCTTCCCCAAGAAGGCTGAGTCACATGGGTTCCTGCACTTCACCCTACCACGGGGGGGCGTGGCCCAGAGGAGCTTGGGGCGGGGCGGGGGTGGGGGGGACAAAGCTGTTTTGGATTTACCCAGTTGCTTTGAGGTTTTTCCTGAAAGTGAAGAGTGATTCCTCTTTTCTTTACCTTGTGTGCCTATGACAACGCTACAAAGAAAAGCACAGTGACGTCTTCATGTACGGTAGTAGTATTTTTGAAGTTTTTTTTTTTCTTTCTTTTTTAAAAAAATTTTTTGGAAAGGTAAGCTGTGTATGTGGCTTCAAAAATTCAAACCATAAAGAACGATATACAGTGAAAAATTAGTCTTCCTTTCGTCTCTTATTCCTGTCGCCTCCATTCTCTTTTCCAGAGGATGCTTCTGTTTATTCACAGTTTCTTAGGTATCATTCCCAAGATCATCTATCCATATAAAAGCATGTTAATATTTATTACTCCTCCCAGAGAAGGACAAACACTTCTTAAATGCAGTAGTGGTGTATTTTACACTTCACCTTTACACTTGACATTACATTTGGGCATTCATTCCACATCAGCACCTACAGATTGGATTCATTCTTCTCAGTGGCTGTGTAGTACTCCAGGATGAGCGTGTATCAGAATTTTTTTTAACCAGTCCCAAATTAGTGGACATTTAGATTGGTTCCTGCCTTCTGAGGTTTCAAACGACGCCCCAGTGAATATTCTTTTGCAGACATTGTTGGTGCTGTGTTGGTTTGGCACTATGCTAAAGTAAAAGCGTTTTGCATATGTGAGTAGGCTAGGGTATGTTTTTTCTTAAAATTTTGTGAGACTTTGAATATAAATAATATAGAAAGAATATAAAACTTTTCTAATATAAACGTGACTGCAGGTAAGAAGAAATTAATAAGAGAAAAAAGGCTGCGGGACGACTGGGTGGCTCAGATGGTTAAGCATCTCCTTTCGGCTCAGGTCATGATCCCGGGGTCCTGGGATCGAGTCCCACATCGTGCTCCCTGCTCAGTGGGGAGCCTGCTTCTCCCTCTGCCTCTGCCTCTCTCTCTCTCTCTCTCCTTGTCTCTCATGAATAAATAAATAAAATCTTAAAAAAAAAAAAAGAAAAAAGGCTGCATAACAAATTGTCACTAACGCTTAGCACAGATTTGGATTCTGAGGGGACATTCTGGTCATTGGTTACAGGAAAAATGCTTTCTAAAAGAATCCTTTTTCAGCTCATTTTTGAAGGGATATGGGCTCATAAGTTTAATTTTTGATGCAAAAAAGCATTCAAATAAATGGAAATCTTCAGAAACTTGGTCGCAATCTGTTCCAAATGAAACACATGGCTTAGTTTTCTTCTGTCGTTATTGGACATTTTATGGGTCCTCGGCCATTGGTTAGGTGGTCGGTCTTTATTCACACAACACCTGTTGTGTGCAGAGTCTTATCACGTTAGGCACTTCCTGAGAGAAAAATGAAGCACCTGTCTTTCACAATGCAAGAGGCTCATTAGAAGGAGGCAGGGATGGGGGCGCAGTGCCTTTGAGCAGTGTCTACGCATACCCACAAAGGGCGGCAGTGTCTCAGTTAGAAGTTGGCCCTGTCCGACCAGGAGAGACTGGAGTATAAAGCTCACTGGGCTGTGAGTCCCTCGAGGGCAGCGACTGTGCCTCGCTCTTCCCAGCTTCCTCCATACCCAGCAGAGCCAGCCCCAGTGAGAAGCTACTGAAGGAGGGCCTGGGCAAACTAGAAATAGAAGGTGCTTACCAGGATGAGTTGCAGAAGAGTTCGGTTTTTCTTGAGTCAACACTGCACATATCTATTCATCTCTGGCACACACGTAAGGTAGTTTCAGAACTGCTAGCCGGTACGCCATCACCAGCTAGAGTACAGTGTTGTATGCAGTTCTTTGTGTCTTTAGCCTTACAGTAGCCAGTGAAAATGCTCCTTTCCAGTTACTTAGGTCAGCAGAGCTCCTTCTTAACATAGATGAGGGAGGCAGTGGGTGTAGATGGTCAGAGAAGAGTGGGGAAGACAGTGTTAGGGAGGGAGGCTCATGTGGAGGCTCCCGTGCCGTTATTAGCTGGATTGGCCCGTGGGCTCTGTAGAAAAGAGAAATGAGGTTGGTGAGATGGGCAGCGAGGAAGGAGCCAGCCTTAGGACTTAATGTTATAAATCATGGTTGACAGCATTATTTGAATCAGTTGAAACTCTGTCACAATGCTATCGAGGAAGTTAACTCTGGGCTCTGTATTTAAACTGAATAGGCCTGGCAGTGGTAGAACCAGCCACAAAGAAAGGCACTGCCAAGTCCAATGTCAAGTGGGGAGGATCTGGACTGGGAAGGTGGGCAGCAAAGATGGAAATAAAAATGCCAGCATAGGGGCGCCTGGGTGGCTCAGTCAGTTAAGCGTCTGCCTTTGGCTCAGGTCATGATCTTAGGGTCCTGGGATCAAGCCCTGGGTCGGCCTCTCTGCTCAGTGGGGAGTCTGCTTCTCCCTCTGCAGCACCTCCCCCGCTCATGCTCTCTCAAATAAATGAAATCTTTTTAAAAAAATGCCAGCATATTTATGTAGAAATTTTATGGTTTACAAAACACAGATTAATTTCTTCTTCACTATGGTCTTTTAGTAGGCAAGTTAATGAACATTTGTTGAATGAGTGAATACGTGATTTAGCGAATCTCTCATTTTATAGATGAGGACACAGAGGCTCAGAAAGATTAAGTAGTGCAAATATGTGGCAGAAGTAGACGTAGGACCAAGTCTTCTGACTAGAGTTCTTTGAACTTTACCACATGCTTTCTGGGAAGGAAGGACAGAGCCACAGACGTTGTAGGAAAAAGAGTAAGCCATTCTCAGGAGGAGATTGGGTGTGTGAGGTGAAGGAGACAGGACTGAAGGTGACTCTTAGGGTGGGGTTTTGGTATGTTAAGCAGCTTTATAGAGGTGTAACTGACATACAATAAACTATATATATTTTAATTGTGCAACATTTAAAATTTTGACATGTGTATACCTGTGAAGCCATCACTGTAGTCAAAATAGTGAGCCCTCTGATCACCCCCAAATGTTTCCTCCTGCCTTCTTCCTCCTGCCACACTCTGGTTCCCATGCAAGCACCAGTCTGCTTTCTTTCATACAGATTAATTTGCATTTTCCAGAATTTTATATAAATGGGATCGTACAGTGTGTATACGTTTTGGTCTGGCTTTTTTCACACAGCATAAATATTCTGAGAGTTGTCTACGTTGTTACGTGTATTAGCGGTTCATTCCTTTTTATTGCTGAATAGTATTCCATTGTTTGGATATAATACAACTTGTTTATCCATTCACCTGTTGATGATTATTTGAGTTTCTAGTTTTTAGCTATTAAAAATAAAGCTGCTATGAATATTTGTGTATAAATCTTTGTAGGGACATATAATTCTTTTTTTTTTTTTTTTTTAAAGATTTTTATTTATTTATTTGAGACAGAATGAGAGAGAGAGAGCACATGAGAGGGGGGAGGGTCAGAGGGAGAAGCAGGCTCCCTGCCGAGCAGGGAGCCTGATGCGGGACTCGATCCAGGGACTCTAGGATCATGACCTGAGCCGAAGGCAGTCGCTAACCAACTGAGCCACCCAGGCGCCCGGGACATATAATTCTTTTTCTCTTGAGCAGGTACTGAGGGGTAGAATGTCCGGATCATGTGGTAGGTGTATGTTCAACTCTTGAACAAATTTCCAAACTGTTTTCGAAAGTGGTTGTGTCATTTTATGTTCTCCCCAGTCATGTAGGAGTGTGTAGGTTTGGAGCCTGGAGAAGAGCAAGATGCAGGTGTCATATTTATAATGTCTTTCCAGTAGTAAAACCACGTGGCTTTGGCAGCATTGTTAAGAGACTAAATAACAGGTCACGTTTGGAGTACTCCAGCGTGGGAGGTAATAGTGCACAGACTGTCTGGGTTGAAATGCTAGCGTCACCACTTTCTAGCTGTGTGGCCCTGGATAAAATACTTAGCCTCACTGTGCTGTGGTTTATCTATCTGTAAAATGGGGTTAATGGTAGCATTTACTACAAGAGATTCTTGTAAGGATTAAATGAAAGTAAGGTGAAAAGCTCTTAGCAGAGTGCCTGGCACTGAAAATAAGGGCTTAGCTCACAGTGACCATGATAAAACAGAGTATATCTTCTTAGAACGTGTACTCTTAATGGGCTGTAGTCAGTTTGCTGTAATGTTATGTTAAAAAGACAGATGTAGGCGCCTGGGTGGCTCAGTTGGTTGAGCGACTGCCTTCGGCTCAGGTCATGATCCTGCAGTCCCTGGATCGAGTCCCGCATCGGGCTCCCTGCTCGGCGAGGAGCCTGCTTCTCCCTCTAACCCTCCCCCCTCTCATGTACTTTCTCGCTCTCTCAAATAAATAAATAAATCTTTAAAAAAAAAAAAAGATGTGGCTCAGTCGTTAAGCGTCTGCCTTCGGCTCAGGTCATGATCCCAGGGTCCTGGGATCGAGTCCCACATCGGGCTCCCTGCTCAGCGGGAAGCCTGCTTCTCCCTCTCCCACTCCCCCGCTTGTGCTCCTGCTCTTGCTCTCTCTCTCTCTGTCAAATATATAAAATCTTAAAAAAAAAAAAAAGACAGATGTGTTGGTATCATAAAAATTCACGTCACGAGAACCCCTAGGAATTTTGAGCAGAGAGGGATTTAATACAGGCAGTTAGGGGCTTGCTCACTGTAGAAGGGGCCAGAGGAGTGGAATCAAGTCCAGGCCTCCAGGAATGACTTTCAGAGCATGGAAGGAGTGACTTGCCAGGGGTGCCGCTCCGCCCTCCAGTCCAGTCAGGAAAGCGGGGAATTGGGAGGCTGCCACCGGAACGTTCGAGGTCAAGAGCACACCCTCGTAGCTGTGACTCAGGATCAGGAAGTTGCCGCTGCCACCACTGCTGTGTGTTCTACATCCGTAAAAACAGTGACAGGACATTGGCATATGAACTTGGCTTCTACCTCTGTAAAACTGTCCCTTGACCCCCGTGAAGCGAGGGCTAGAGATTGGGCACTGCGATAGGGAACCTAGGTATTTCCGGTCTCTGGCTTGCTGATTGGCCCATGTTCACCACAATCAAAAGCAGCGGGTATAGATCTTTTACCTCGTTTCCACTTTTCAGATCACCTGTGCGTGCTCCTAACTCCCATCCAGAACTCTCGCTGCCGAGGAGTCTGGGAAGGGTAACTTTTAGCATCCGGCTTCTCTAACAGAGGAAGGCACACTAGGAAGAGGTGGGAATGGACGCTGAGTGCCATCGGAGGAGCCCGTAGAAGAAAAAAGATCCACACATACAACATATTTGCCCCCAAACAGCGTCTAAGCACCTCTTTATCACAAGCCTCTTTCTTACTGAAGGCTTAACTTGGGATTTTTCAAGCCATTTAGATAAACGGTCCACAAAATGAGGGAGGCATTCATTTGGCTCCAAAACACGCTAATAAAAAAAGTCCGCCAAAAGAGAGTTCATGTTTTCAGTCTTTAAGCAGGTGGCAGTGGTTTAGTTGTAAATCTAAAGTATTTCATTCAACGAAGAGCAAATTGTATGTATATGTGAAGGGGGGATATTGTTTTTAGTCAACTATTTTTGTTGTTTTTGAGAAGAGCTGGACCTTTGATTGTTAACAAAAGCTGTGTGGTAATGTATCTTCAGTTTGTCCAAGAGATAAACATTGATGTGTTCTTTATCGGCACTGGCTTTCTGAGCTGGTTGTAAGAATACTTGTCAGTCCTTTCTGGCTCACTTAGGGATGGGAGTCGTAATGAGATTTAGCTGCTAAGGGTGGGCAAGCGAGTTTTCACCAAAGGGACTACATGATATGTGGGTTTGTCTGGAAAATGTTGGAAGTAGGGACTTCCGAAACTTAACCTAAGATATGACGTTAGGCAATCTCTGCTTTACAATATTTTATGTTGATTGGACTATAGTTAGAAAAATTTTAAAGTAACTTTGAATAGTATTCATTCATGTACCAATCCATTATTATATTAATATTTTTGAGCTTCTCCTGCTATGTGTGTGTGTGTGCATGAGTGTCTGTATTTGCAAAGCATAAGTTAGTGTGCTTTTATTTTAAACTTACTTTTTGTTGTAGGCTTGCTAGTTGGTCAGTCGACAGCTTTATCTTCTTTCCGTTTGTGATAGTAAGTAGAGGTCACTCCTAACGGTCCTCAGGCAGTGGCATGATGGGGCAAGCAGGCTCCTCTTTAAATTGAACAACTCGACTACTTTTTCCCTTCCAACTTTCCACAGGCCTGCGTCTGGTTTCTAAACCATCCGGTAGGAGCTAGTCTTCTCAGATGTCGCTCCTTTCATCAGAAGACTTGTGAATGCTCCAGTCTCTTACTGTTAATTATTCTTTTTAGTTTTAAAGCCCTTTCGAGAAATCCTTCTGTAATTAGATTGTTGAGGAGATTGTCTGTAGTAAGACGGTGGTCTTTAAATTTTGTGTAGATTTTCAGTTTGTTAAATGATCGCAAAGGCTTTCATTCATAAAGTTGAAGTTTACCTTATCATGGCATTTCAGGGGAAGAAATCATGACTCTCTGTGATAAATTAAATATCACAACCACACAAATGTCATCTTGTCAATGAAATCTAAAAGTGCAGACGAACGGGACTCTCGTCCACTCTGTTTTTGGCTTCAAGCTGGATCTGTACTCTCAGCTGACAAGAAAAATATTTTACCACTGACAGGGGTAAACCTATGAAGCTAAAGAACAAAGCCATACCCTCTCCTGCTTTGCGAGTCACAAACAGAATTGTCAATTAAATTATTCTAATTGCAAAATTTGGGGTCTTGGCCGAAAGAACACAGGTTGAGTTTGAAGAAGAGGCTGTTAGAAAAATCGGTTTAACTTACAAACGGAGCTAATTTGTACAGAATGTAATTGAAAGAGAATAAATACGGAGATTCATGATGACCTCTTTTGAGTCCAATTCTGATATTTACTTACATTTTTTTTAGTCAGAGCCTCTCCGTGAAGCAGTACCGAAAAGAGCAGACTAAGTACTAAAATAGAACAGAAAATAGTGCCGTTGTGTGCAAGACCTGAATACCTGATTTTGAAAGGTTTTTACCATTCATTCATGCATTCATCCAGCAAGTATTTATTGAGCATATTTTTTTACAAGGCACTGTGCTGGCCCTAGGACCAAGAATATCAGGGCTAATAAAATGCAGCATTCTGGGCCGGGGGAGGGGGGTACAGAAATGCGAAATGTGCAGAATTGTCGCAGTTAAGCAAAGGTGCTCTGATAGAGGGTATTGGGAGGGTGGAGGCAGGAGGGTGGGGAGGTTTGCTTTGGGAGGGTTACTGAAACCGGGATGCAAAGAACAAGAGTGTTGGCCGAGCAACAGCCATCTCAAAGACTCCAAGGCAGAAAACGAGCCTGATTTGATCCAAGAACCCATAGTAGTCATGAGTGAAAAGGAGAGTGACGTCTTACCAGCTTCCATCTAGAGATGCCATTGAAAATAAAAGTTCCGTTGGAGTTTCATATCCCTCAGTCTGTAATTTTTCATATCATCAGTGACCAAGTTCATCCCTGTGCGCCAGGCATTTCTAGCGTGAGGTCTGCTGAACCACTATGCTAAGTGCACGAAGTGGGAACACAAAGGGCCCATGCCATTGGAGAACTTGGTGCTGAGACCGTAGACACTATTAGTGATACAGATACTGTGACTCATAAGCAAAGCCCAGGGTGATTTGATACAGACCATATGATTGCCACTAGCCTATGTAGATTGCTTTCCATTTAAAAAAGCGTTCTCACATATTTACTCATTTAATCTTCATGGTAACCCAAATAAGTTCCTCAAAAAAAGTGCATGTGAGCATGAGGGCTTTGGGCAGCCCACTGAGTCTGAGGAACAGGTGTCTGTCATCACTGAGCCGTTGAATTTCAATGCACCGTCTGCTCGTGCGGACTGGGGCGCTCTCCTTGAAGAGTCCCGTTACTAGAAATGAAATCCGGAGTGACCACAGAGGTTATTTATTTCATGCGTGCCTTTTCACATACATTCCTATGATCAGGAATAGAAGATGAAGGTAATTTTAGTTTTATTTAGTCGTGGAGATTTTCTTGCTGCCTTCTGTGAGGGCTCTTGCCCAGAGAGCTCATTCTTGTGTTCGAGGAGAGGAAGGTTCGGTTTGAGAGGATGGCTGTGTTCGTAAATGCTGTTGACTTTGTTGTTCTGTGTGGAGGCTTTTATCAGGACAATAAAGGGTAAATAGGGTGATCTCTGCTCCACTGGAGAGGTCGAATGGTTACATTACACAATCTTCTAGAGCATCTTGCAGCAAATACATGGGTTATATTAAAAATTGCAATCATATCATTTTTTATAGTAAATTGCTGACCTTATGCAGTAGAATCAGCTTTATTGAATTTCGCCAAAAATGCGTTTATAATTCTGCCATACACACATGATATTCATGTCCTTGCTGTCCATGTGGAAATGTCCCTTTTTATGATGTTAAACAAATTAAATCGACTTTCTCCTGAGCTGCTGTGCCTCACCTTTAAGATCCACTCTCAGGAGTTGAACCTCCACGGAGCAGAGCTCACCTCCATCAGCTCGGATGTCATTGCATTACACAGAACACTGGAGTCTGGTGCCCTAGGAAGCCTTGCCCCAGCGACACAGATCTGGCTTTGAGATTATTTTGAGGTGGTTCCAGGACCATTATTGTATATCGCGTGTACAGCTGAACGCTAACAAGGCCTTACCATAATTACTCTGTTTGTTTTGAGGAAATGGTAGGTATTTGTTTAAAAGCATTTCATGATGAACTGAGAGTAGTACACACAGTATGGTTTGTTCTCAGCTATTCGCTGGTGAATATTCATCGCAAAAGTTTAATCTTAGATCAGTTCTTTAATTCTCTGTAGCTCTGCTCCCTTTCCACCCAGGGATGGATCCGGGATGCAAACTAGTTTTCATATCAGTCTAACAACAAACACAGTCAGGAAGTTATAATGCATATTTAGGTGAAACAAGCATTTTTAAATTATCTGCTTCTTAGAATCATTGTTCTGAGTTTGTTTCTCCTTTATGTGGACTGTTAGGTATATGTCTATATATGTGTTTGTATGAATTGCTAGTTCCCAGTTTTATACACAGAGACAGTATAATACAGTGGGAAAATCCATCCATCCATTCTCTAATTTATTAAATGCCCATTTCCTCTGTGGCCAACGTTTGTGCTAAGCACTGAAAATATAAAAATAAGATTTAATATTAGTGGTCTAGTGAGGTTCCATGATATGTAAACAGGTGTCGTATGGGTGATAACACATTACAGGGGCTATAATAGGTGTTTGTATAGGCGCCCAGGGGAGGGGGTGATCAGTTCTGTGGTGGGGGGAGGAGGATTAGAGTGGAAGGGTTAGAAAAGGCGTCGTTATAGGGGAGGTTACCCCTATAGATGTTCCCAAGAGGATTTGTTGTCTTTAGGGTTTGGGGAGCAGTGCTGACTTTAATCTATGCAAGGATGGGATGGGAACATTGTCTCTGAGACCAGGAATGGCCTGGAGGTTCAGGAAACAGGCTGGAAAGTTGGAGAGGTAGGCAGGGGTCAGACCTCACGTGTGTTAACTCAAGGGTTTGGGTTTTATTATGTGGACAGTGGGGAAGCTATGAAGAGTTTTATGTCGAATCATATATCCTGTTTGTGCTTGAGAAAGCTCTTTCTGAAGGCAGGGTGGGCAGCTGGGAGTTCACTGAGTAATTCAGGTGAGAAATGATGGATGAACAAGGGCAGTTGTTGTGGGGTTGGAGAGGATGGATTAGGGACGGTGTGGAAGTAGAGTCTGCAGGAGTTGGTGGCTGAGTGATGCGAGGAGTGAAGGCGAGAGAGGTGTCTGCGCTCACTGTCAAGGTTTTTGGCCTGGGGACCTGGGTGGAGGAGAACGGATAGAGTGGAGAGAGTGCGGGGCCGGGAGTCAGACAACATGGGGTCCAGAGGAGGCCCCCGTGTGATTAGTGCTCACACTGTGGCTGCACCACGGTGTGTCACCATCAGACACCAGTGGCGTGGTGTGGGTCTCCTGGCTTTCATGTTGCTTCCACGGGTGACTGTCAGGCGTGCTCTCTGTGCGGAGAGACATGGGTGAGTGGTTTCACTGAAATTTGAGGCTTTCTGAAGACAGAGAAGATGGCATTTGTAAAGCAAGTGGTATTTTATCTGGAAATGGTTTCTCTGTGAGAAGGTGATCACTGCTTCCTGGTGAAGCCTGCCTCTCCTTTCCAAGAAGAGGGTTCCACGGAAATGGACCAGGATCATGGTGAGTTGCCACTGGAAACGCTTCTTCCAGAAAGCTCCTCTCTCCCCCTGCCATCTGCCCTGAGTTTGACCGTTTATTTTATTTATTTATTTGGTCCATTTATGTTTGTATGTATTTCCACTGATCCACTCCTTACGGCCAGTAGGCTCTGCTGATGTGGTCTCCATGGGTGTCAGGGCCTCCCTGCACAGTGTACGACCTGATGGTTACAGCGACCTGACCCTGCATGTGCCTTGGTTTTCTGGTAGCACATGGCCTTCTCAGTACCTTAACTCTTGTGAATCGATGTGTCAGAGGGGTAGAAAGTGTGTGGTGCTAAAGCAGAAAGCCTAAGGCAGCAGCTCCAGCAGGAGTGAGAGTGAAAGAGACCTAGTTAGTGCTGTTAGTGATGGATGACTCCCCGGGAGGTCGCAGAGCTCAGGGCAGGTCCCCTGGAGGAGGGAAGGGGAAGAGCATTTCACTTCCTGAGACTCCTCCTCTGGTGCTGGTCCAGCTCCACCCCAGGCCCAGACACTCAGCCTCGGACTGCCCTGCAGCTCCGTCCGGACCCATTCCTGGGGCAGAATGCACTTGTTCTGGTGGTGGATTATGATCTGCAGTTTTAGAAAGCATATAGGTTGCACACCTTTTAAAACAATGTATATGTGAAAGCAAGTTTCTTCCCTGTAGGCATCTTGCTCAGTTGGCTTTTGTCCAGCCTTTTCATGGAAAACAGCCTCCTTATTTGATTTGGGGCTGCTTTAAAGCTGGACATCTCCAGAAATCACTCCTCTGGTCCCCTCATTAGAGTTACCCACAGGATGGCTCCCTGCCCCCCCCCCCCCCCCCCCTTTCTGGTCTCTCACTGACCATTTCTGTCTGGGATGGTCACTGCTGTAGTCCACTTTGGTGGCTTTTGCCTCTTCCTTCTGCCTTTTTTTAGATTAAGATTTTTAAACGTTATATTAAAAAGAGATTGTTAATTAATGGTTTGGATGTGCGGTATTGCTTTCCATTTACCTCTGGTAACTTTTCAAGACATTGACCTAAAGAGCCTTTCTCCTTCCTCCCTCCCTGTGTACATGGTGGGGCGGGGGGAGAAGGGAGGATGGGGAAAATTATGGAGAAAAACATGTTAAAGATGACTTCCAGTGTAAAACGAGAGGGAAAAATCAATGTTTGAGGAAACCCAAAAAAAGCACCTCTCATTATAGTAATTAAATGGCAGCATTTAACCTATCAGAATGTTCTGCATGCGTGAGAGACAAGCTGAGGAGCTGTGGGTTTGAAATTACAGCTCTAATCCTCAGGGAAGAGAATAGTTAAATAATTTGTTTTTGAGGTGCGGGAGCAGAGCCGGGGAGGTTGTGAGTGTGCGTGTGCATGTGTGCGCGTGTGCGTGCGTGCCCCCGTGAGGGTGAGGGGCCGCGCTGCCTGTGTTTGCAGAGAATACCCTGGAGGTCGGTATTTATCAGCACCTGTGTGCTGTCAAGAAGAACACAAGCTGCTGTTGCCCGTTCGTTGGGTTTCCAGAAGAGTCCGGGTCTCACCTGTGGCCAGGCGTTGCATCATAACCGTAGGGCTTGCTTCACTCTGGCCCCTCTGGGACACACAGGAATAGACTGGAGAGGAGGCCGGGTGACACAGACAGAGAAAGAGAGACACAGGAATTAGGGAAGGAAGAAAGCGGAATAATTTTAAAGAATGTGCATGGCACAGACTCTCAGGACAAAGCATTCCGACTTACAGGGCTGGCGCTCGCAGGCCAGCCTGGACACTCCACAGAGCACGGGGCAAAAGGGAGAGGGGCCACCTTCTCTGTACGGCCTCCTCTGCCAGGGCTCCTCCCGTGCCACCGTGCAGTGTTGGGATTTCTGTGAACGACGGGGATTGGCCGTGTGTCCTGTCTGCCCCGTCAGCGCATGACCTTTGTCTCTCTGTGCCCCTGGCTGGAGTTTGTGACATTGGTAATGCTCTGGCCCTCTGGAAGCTGCTCCGTTTCTCCCTAGATATTCCCAGAGCTTGGCAGCTACAGTCTGAATTCCACAGGATAGGCTGACACATGGCAAAGGGGAGCCATGCACATCTGTCCCTGTGCCCCTCGTTAGGGGATGAGCTCTTCAGTGACTTGGGGTGGGGGTGTTGGTACACCGTGTTCCTTTTAGGCTCACAGTCCCCACCGGTCTCTGTGAGAGCATGAAGGGTTTCTATTAGACTAATAAGGAGCCCTGGGGACACTGGTTACAGTGTGATAATCGTCCCCTTGGAGGACCTGAGGCAGTCTGTGTGCGCTGACCTCATCCTGGGGGAGAGCTGATGAAACCCGGGCTGCTGCGGTGCCTGCCGTGGAGGGGGAGGGGACAAGGTTGCCGGGTGTTTCTTCTCCTGCTTCATTATTATCAGTCTTGCTTGTCTTTGGGGCATTTCATCAAAACTTCTTCAGTTTTGCTTAAGAATTTTCAAGAGCTGATGAACCTAATGGAAAATTTTCTGTAGTAACTCAGTATAGCCACTCACTTCACAAATACCAGCTGATTAATCCTCAGAGCGCCCTGGGGACAATGGAGGGGTTCATAAGGGCAGTGACATTTTTTAATTTCCATTTTATTTTATTTTATTTTTTTGAAGTTCTTTTTTTTTTTTTTAACATTTTTATTTATTTGACAGAGAGACACAGCAAGAGAGGGAACACAAGCAGGGGGAGTGGGAGAGGGAGAAGCAGGCTTCCCGCTGAGCAGGGAGCTGGATGCGGGGCTCGATCCCAGGACCCTGGGATCATGACCTGAGCCGAAGGCAGACGCTTAACGACTGAGCCACCCAGGCGCCCCTAATTTCCATTTTATAGACTGAGAGACTGAGGCACCTGGAAGAATCTGTGACTTGGGTCCGAGGGGGGCCACAGATCTAGAAGCTGAGATTAGAGCTCCCTGCCTTTTGGCTTCTGTTGGAACTGTTGGGTTCCACCTTAGAGGCATTTAGAAAATCACCTGGGTTTTCTTCTCCTCTCATCCTTCCCCCTGATTCCCACTTGATGCTATGTCTGGGACCTAAGTTCGTGTTCATGAATACAGATCCCCGTCATCAGTTGTAATTGCTGCCTGGTATTCTGCTGAGAGCCTATACGTCGTTTCTTTTAGCCAGTCCCCTAGATGGACATCTAGATTGTTTTTGTTTGTTACCATTATAGCAGATCTTTTTTAATATCCTTGAGAAATAGGCATTTTCCTCCTTCTGTGATTACCTTTTTAGAGTAAAAACCTTAGAGTGGAACTCCAGGTTAGGGAAATGGGCCTGTTTTTGTCTCCTTGTGCATTGCCGGGCTGCGCTTTGACAGCCTGTGCTGGCTCCCACATCAGCAGCTGCCATTGGGGCACTTGAGCCCGGGCGTGAGCTCCATGTTGTCAGGTGGGTCGTCTTCTCGTGTCTTCTTTTGGTCAAGCCTAGAAGCCGCCACCCAGACACACACACACCTCAACAGCAAAGAAACATTCACCTACTCCTTTTCTTTTATGGATTTAGTTTTCTTGTATGGAATTTGATTTGTTTTTAGTAGAGTAACAGGGGATATAACTTTTTTTTCCTAGTGACCAACTCGATTGTTCCAGCACCATTTTTCAAATGATTTCTTTTCCCCACTTACGTCACATGCCACCGTTATCCTATATGAAAGTCTTAAATATGCTGATGTGTGATCAAGGACCTTCTGTTCTTGTTCTTGGATATATGTGTTGCTTGTTGTATCTTGATTGTAGATTTGTTACATTTTTTTATCCGTGTAGCGTAAGTTGTACTCTTCCTTTGTCCTTTTAAAGAATATTCCTGGCTTTTCCGGCCCTTGTGTACTTCTTTTTTTTTTTTTAAGATTTTATTTATTTATTTGACAGAGAGCACAAGCAGGGGGAGTGGCAGGCAGAGGGAAGGGGAGAAGCAGGCTCCCCGTTGAGCAGAGAGGCCGATGTGGGGCTCGATCCCAGGACCCTGGGATCATGACCTGAGCCGAAGGCAGACGCTTAACCGACCGAGCCACCCAGGCGCCCTGTGGCCCTTGTGTACTTCTAAGCTCATGTCAGAATCACCATATCACGTTTCCTCCTCTCCTCCTTCGTCCTACCCCTCCCCTTCCCATGCCAATCAAAAATTAAATCCTTTTGGAATTTGGATTATTACATCCAACGTAGAAATGGCTTTGGAGAGAATTGGCACCTTTGCGATATGCAGTTTTCCACTCATGAATGTGGTGTTATCTTTCAAGTAAAGTACGTTCCTCACTGATGAACTTTGACACTGTTTTACCCTTATAGGGCCTTTATTTTTATTATATTTTCTAATCTTTGCCGATATTTAGGAAAGCTATGGATTTTTATGTTTTAAAAATTATCTTACTGTATTCTTTTTAATAGTCCTAATTGTTCTTATTGGTTTTCTTAGTAATACAGTATGTGAAAATAACATTTTCCCTTTCCAGTGTTATATGACTTTGTTATTATTTTGGCTGGGCCTTCCAGAACAGGATTAATTAAATACATATGCTCCAGGAAGTAAAATGCTTCTCTTCAAAGCATCAGTTTAGAAATGAAGGGCATAGGAATATGAAAGAAATAATAATGATCCCTAACTTTTTACCTATGTTGGCCAATATGTATTCTTGGGCCAAAAACGTTTGACATGCTCATAACAACTTTGTATTAGACTAGAAAGTCAACGTTATTTCCATTTTTTTCAGGTGGAAAAGCTGAAAGACAGTGGACATGGTTTCCAAAGTCACTTGGCCAATAGATCAGTGACTAGACTCCAGAGTTGCGGCTCTCTGTGTGAGACAGAGCCAGCGCCTCGGAGAGGGAGGTGGAGGGGCTGGTGGCTAATAGAGCTGCTACTACCTCCCAGCACCGCCAGCCCTTCCTACAAACAGTGTAAAGTCGGGGGTGGAAAGGGCAAGTTTTTGGCTTAAAGAGTACGTAAGACGAGAATACCGTGGGGCATCAAAGGTGACCTCTCCTGTCTCAAGGACACGTGCACTAATGGCAGCTTCTGTGTCATCAGGCTCAGCCCGAGACAGATTATGGCAATGGATGGAACACGGAGTCCTTTTATTAACGTGGGCCTGGGTAGCCGCCAGGTAGGGCACTTGGGCTGCCATTGTCACCAGATTCTGGTCCCTCTGTGCATTGTCACCGGATGGTAAGATTCAAACTCTGCTTTTAGCTGTCTCTTCCTTGCATGGAAACTTTGGGTATTTCTTCATTTTTTTTTTTTTTTTTTGAAGATTTATTCATTGAGAGAGAGAGTGTGCACGCCTGTGTGGCCTCATCTGTGGGAGGGGCAGATGGAGAGGGAGAGAGAGAATCCTAAGCAGACTCCCCACTGAGCGCCAAGCCTGACTTGGGGTTTGATCTCACAACCCCGAGATCACGACCTGAGTGGAAACCAAGAGTCAGAGGCCCAATCAACTTCGCCACCCAAGTGCCTCTGTAGTCTTCATTTCTTTCTTTTTTTTTTTTTTTAAAGATTTTATTTATTTATTTATTTGAGAGAGAGAGAGAGAGAGAAACAGCATGAGAGGGGATAGGGTCAGAGGGAGAAGCAGGCTCCCCGCTGAGCGGGGAGCCCGATGTGGGACTCCATCCCAGGACTCCGGGATCATGACCTGAGCCGAAGGCAGTCGCTTAACCGACTGAGCCACCCAGGCGCCCTGTAGTTCTTCATTTCTTATAGGATCAAATCCTGTCTCTGTATACTCTTTCCAACCTGGGGTGTTCTTTTTTGTTGTTGTTGCCATCTTTTTATTTTGAATAATTTCAGAACTACTGAAGAAATGAATGGTGCACTGAACAGGTACCTTTTATCCAGTTTCTCAGTTGTTAACATTTTGCCACATTTGCTTTCTCTCTCTCTCTCTCTTTCTACACACATACTTTTTTTTCTGTTTTAAAAGTAAGTTGCAGGGGCACCTGGGTGGCTCAGATGGTTAAGCGTCTGCCTTCAGCTCCGGTCATGATCTCCAGGTCCTGGGATCGAGCCTTGCGTCGGGCTCCCTGCTCAGCGAGCGGGGAGCCTGCTTCTCCTTCTCCTTCTGCCGCTCCCCCTGCTTGCGCTCTGTCTTTCTCTCTCTCAAATGAATAAATAAAAAATCTTTATTTCTTTTATTATTGTTTTTTTACACGTCAGACGGGTAATGTGCTGAGGTTGTAACAAGGTTTGAGGGAGGCACGTCACACAACAGCGTGAACACCCGATCATCACGCTTATGAACTACAAAAGGATCTAAAAAAATCTTTAAAAAAAAAAAAAAAGTAAGTTGTAGATACCATGACACTTCAACCCCAATTACACCAGTATGTCTCCTAAAAGAGGGCATTCTCTCACATAACCACACCTAAGAGATTAACACTAATTCCGGAAAATCATCTCACGTGTAGTCCATACGTAAATTTTCCCAGTCCCCAAATTTATTCTGTACCCTGTAATCGGGCTCATGCGGGCATTTTACTGCTGTGTCTCTTCATCAGGAAGACATCTTGCCTTTTCTTGTTTTACTTGTCATTGACTATTTTGAAAAGGTCAGTCAGGTCAGTTTTATAGAATATCATACATACCAGATTTGTCTCATTGTTTCCCCTTGATAAGATTGAAATTAAACATTTTTGGCAAGGATACTCAATAAGCAATATCATGTCCTTGTTATTGCATCACATCAGAAGGTGAGAAATGTCAGATTCTTCCTAATGGTGGTGTTAAGTTGATCACTTGGTTCGTCAGGTAGCTACCAGATTTCTCCACTGTAAAATTCTCCTTTGTAACGAATAAGTCATCTGAGAAGTGCTTCTTTGAGAGCATGTTCTCTTATTGCTCAACAACCTTTCATTCAGTGGTTTTAGCGACCATTGGAGATCCTTGCTCGAATCAGCTGTTTCTTTGGGATTTTAAAAATAGCGATTTCCTAATTTTATTATTTTATATACATTTATTGCCTAGTATTTTTCTATAAAAAAGAACTTTCTCACCTTCCCTCTTCTGTCTCTCTCTCTTGCTCTCTCTTTTGAGTATCACCATATACTCTTTAGTTCAGAATAGTCCATTATTACCATATTTCATTTTAATGCTCACATTGTTCCAAGTTAGATGAGTGGGCACCTGTTCAGGTTAGCTCCTGGGTCCCTTGCTTTTTGGCACAAATGTCTCAGGTGCACCTTTTACTGTCTGTGACTTAAGCCAGGCATTAGACATTTTCCTCAAGTGTTGTTCAGTAGGAATGTTACTTAGAAGCTGGGATCTGGACACTGGTTTTACACACAGTCTGTCTCTCTCTCTCTCTCTCTCACACACACACACACACACACACAGTTTTATTCGTTTTTATTCACATGATACATATGTATATACATGTACACACAATTCAAACTGAATATTACAGGATTTTCCTTTCATCTCTTACTTTGCATTTATATCTTTTCTTACAGTGAAAAACTGGATTCTTAAGAAGTTTGCTATGGTTATCATTTATTGTTTCTCATATAGAAAAATGGTTTTTAAGTTAGTTTGTAACTTATTATTGTCAACATTTCTCTTCCTGAGGAGCTTAAGAAAGCTTGAGCTATCTTTCCAGTTCTCTGTCCTTAGATCAAGTTAGAAGTTTTCAAAGTTTTAGGTCTGTAGAGCCCTGGGGCCCCCCAAAACCCTTTCAGGGAGTCAGGTCAAAATGATCTTCATAGCCAGCAGTGAGACATTATTTACCTCCTTCACTGGGTTGGCTTCTGCGGTGACAGTGCAGAAGCAGTGCTGGGTAAACTGCTGGCTTCTCGCTGTAGCTTTTACTGCTATTCACTTGCGGTTTAAAAAAAAAAAGCCATTTCGTTGAAGACTGTCCTTGATGAAAGAGTAAAAATGATTAATTTTATTAAATCTTGCCACTTGGGTATGCATCTTTGTAATATTCATGTGACGAAATAGGAAATAGGCATAAAGTACTTCTGCGAAAGCAGCAGAGTGGTTGCCTAAGGAGAAGTTCTTGTGTGATTGTTTGAGTTATGAGCTGAACTAGCTGCTTTTTTTCTTGGATATCACTTTTACTTGAGGGAATGACAGAGAAACTGTGATAAAGTCAGACTTCAATATTTGGAAGACATTTTCTCAAAAAAAGAATAAAGTGAGCCTGTTGTTTTGCGGAAAACATACTGACAGTATTTGTTGTCGGTAATAAAAGTTGAACTTTCAAATGAAATTAGAATTTTGGAAAAACATGTATCCACCACTGTAAACTAGGCAGTTTCCCCATAGTTAATGAATTCTGAGGAGATCATGGTGATCTAATGAGTGTGCTGTTTTTTTTTTTTTTTTTTTAAAGATTTTATTTATTTATTTGAGACAGAGAGGATGAGAGACAGAGAGCATGAGAGGGAGGAGGGTCAGAGGGAGAAGCAGACTCCCCGCCGAGCAGGGAGCCCGATGCAGGACTCGATCCCGGGACTCCAGGATCATGACCTGAGCCGAAGGCAGTCGCTTAACCAACTGAGCCACCCAGGCGCCCGAGTGTGCTGTTTTGATAGTGTATAAAAAGTATGTCAATGTTTGGAAGCTGTGCATACCTTAGTGAACCAGTATTTCCTAAATGATCAATGCATGATTTTATAAAATTACACATGAGTAAATTGTCCATTCAAAGTGCAAGATAGACCAATGAATTTTAATGGAACAGGATATGAGAGTTTATTGATAGGATTTCACATTGCAACGAATCCTTAAGAAACTGCCACTTGTGGAGTTTTGGGTGTAGTATCACAGAAGAATATCCATAGTTATCTGAGAAAGCTATTAAAAGACTCCTCTCAGGGCCCCTGAGTGGCTCAGTAGGTTAATTCTCTGCCTTTGGCTCAGGTCATGATCTCGGGGTCCTGGGATCGAGCCCTGTATCGGGCTCCCTGCTCAGCGGGGAGTCTGCTTCTCCCTCTCCCCATGCTTCTGCCCCTGACCCGTGCTCACACTCTCTCTCTCTCAAATAAAAAATAAAATCTTTAAAAAAAAATAAGAGACTCCTCTCTTTTTGCAATATATATTTGTACTAGTCTGTATTTTCATTTGCTTTAACCAACCCCACATAGCACAACAGATGGAATACAGAAGCAGATATGAGAATCCAGTTGTCTTCTATTAAGCCAGACATAAAAGATTTGCACAAAAGTTAACTTGTGCTATCCTTCTCACTAATTATTTTTTGTTCTGGAAACTAGTTATTTCTTTTTTTTAAAGATGATTTATTTGAGAGAGTGCGATTGTGCGTGCAAGTGGGGGGAGGGGCAGAGGGAGAAAATCTTCAAGCAGACTCCCCGCTGAGCATGGAGCCTCACACAGGGCTCAGTCTCATGACCCATGAGATCATGACCTGAGCCGAAACCAAGACTTGGACTGACTGAGCCATCCAGGAGCCCCTAGTTAGGTTTTTTTTTTTTTTAAATAAAAATGTTATTCATATTAACATATAATAAGTTTATTGCTATTATTTTTAAGTGAATTATTTTTAAATTTCTCAGTTTTGATATCTTTTTAAAGATTTTTTATTTTTAAGTAATCTCTACACCCAGTGCAGGGCTCGAACTCACAGCCCCAAGATCAAGAGTCGCATGCTCTTCTGATTGAGCCAGCCAGGCGCCCCTTTTGATTTTTTAATTGAAGAATAATTGACATACAATATTGTATTAGTTTCAGGTGTACAAAATAGTGACTCAGTATTTATATACATTATGAAATGGTGCCAGGATAAGGCTGGTTACCATCTGTCACCATACAAAGTTGTTATAGTATTATTCACTATATTCCCTATGCTGTACATTATATCCCTGTGTCTTATTTATTTTATAATTAGGAAGGTTGTACATCTTAATACCCTTCACTGATTTTGTTCATCTCCCCCCCTTCTCTCTAGCTGCCATCAGTTCTCTGTCTCTGTGAGTCTTGCTTTATTTTTTAGATTCCATGTATAAGTGAAATCATACAGTATTTGTCTTTGTCTGATTTATTTCACTTAGCCTAACATCCTCTAGGTTCATCCATGTTATCGTAAATGGCAAGATTTCATTCATTTTTTTTTAATGGCTGAGTAATATTCTATTGTTTATATAGCAGATTTTCTTTATTCATCTATTGGTAGACACTCAGCTTGCTTCAGATCTTGGCTATTGTAGATAATGCTGTGATGAACGTAGGAGTGTATATATCTTTTTGAATTAGAGTTTTCATTTTCTTTGGAAAAACACCTAGGGGCACCTGAGTGGCTCAGTTGGTTAAGCAACTGCCTTCGGCTCAGGTCATGATCCTGGAGTCCCTGGATCGAGTCCCGCATCGGGCTCCCTGCTCGGCAGGGAGCCTGCTTCTCCCTCTGACCCTCCCCCCTCTCATGTGCTGTCTCTCTGATTCTGTCTCAAATAAATAAATAAAATCTTTAAAAAAAAAAAAAAAGCACCTAGAAGTGGAATTGCTAGATTGTAGGATAGTTTATTTTTAATGTTTTGAGGAATCTCTATACTGTTTTCCATAGTGGTTGCACCAATTTACATTCCCACCAACAGTGCAGGAAGGTTCCATTTTCTCTGTATCTTTGCCAACACTAGTTCTTTCCTTCTGACAGGTGTGAGGTGATATTTCATTGTGGTTTTGATTTGCATTTCCCTGAGGGTTAGTGATGTTGAGCATCTTTTTTATGTGCCCGTTGGCCATCTGTATGTTTTGTTTGGAAAAACCTCTATTTTTAGGTCATCTGCCCATTTTTTAATTGGATTGTTTGTTTTTTTGATATTGAGTTATATAAATTCTTTATATGTTTTAGATGTTAACCACTTATTGGATATATCATCTGCAAATATCTTCTCCCATTCAGTAGGTTGTCTTTTTGTTTCCTTGATGGTTTCCTTTGTTGTGTAAAATCTTTTTAGTTTGATGTAGTGCCATTTATTTCTGCTTTTATTGTCTTTCTCTGAAGAGACGGATCTAGAAGAATATTACTAAGACCAGTGTCAAAGAACTTACTGCCTATTTTCTTCTGGGAGCTTTATGGTTTCAGATCTTAATTTAAGTCTTTTTTTTTTTTTTTAAAGATTTTATTTATTTGACAGAGAGAGACACAGCGAGAGAGGGAATACAAGCAGGAGGAGTGGGAGAGGAAGAAGCAGGCTTCCTGCCAAGCAGGAGCCCAATGCGGGGCTTGATCCCAGGACTCTGGGATCATGACCTGAGCTGAAGGCAGACGCTTAACGACTGAGCCACCCAGGCACCTTTAATTTAAGTCTTTAATCCATATTGAATTTATTTTTGTATATGGTGTAAAAAAGTGGTCCAGTTTCATCTTTTTACATGTAAGCTGTCCAGTTTTCTCGGTACCATTTATTGAAGAGACTACCTTTTCCTGATTGTATATTCTTGTCTCCTGTATTGTAGATTAATTGGCCATATATGGTGGGCTTATTTCTGGGATCGTTGTTCTGTTCCATTGATCTTTGTGTCTGTTTTTGTGCCAGTCCCATACTGTTTTGATTATTGTAGCTTTGTAGTATAGTTTGAAATCTAGGAGAATGATATATCCTCCAGCTTGTTCTTTCTAAAGATCGCTTTAGCTGGTCAGGGCCTTTTGTGGTTCCATACATATTTTAGCATTATTTGTTTTAGTTCTGTGAAAAATCCTACTGGTGTTTTGATAGGGATTGCTTTCTGTAGATTGTTTTGAGTACTATGGACATTTTAACAATATTCTTTTTTAAAAAAAGATTATTTATTTATTTGAGAGAGAGAGAAAGAGAACACAAGTGGGGTGGGGTGAGGGGCAGAGGGAGAGGGAGAAGCAGACTCCCTGCTGAGCATGGAGCCCAATGCAGGGCTCAATCCCAGGATCATGACCTGTGCCGAAGGCAGATGTTTAACTGACAGAGCTACCCAGGTGCCCCTTAACAATATTAATTCTTAATTCTTCCAGTCCATGAACATGGTGTATCTTTCTATTTATTTGTATTGTCTTCAGTTTCTTTCATCAGTGTCATAATTTTCAGAGTATGGGTCTTTTACCTTCTTGGTTTAATGTATTCCTTGATATTTTATTCTTTTGGATGCAGTTACAAATGGGATTGTTTTCTTAGTTTCTTGTTCTGGTAGTTATTGTTGTATAGAAACACAACAGATTTCTCTATATTGTTATTGTATCTTGCAACTTTACTGAATTCGTTTATTCTGATAGTTTCTGGGTGAAGGCTTTAGGGGTTTTCTATATATAGTATCATGTCATCTGCAAATAGTGACAGTTCTACTTCTCCCTTACCAACTTGGATGCTGTTTCTTTCCCCTGCCTAATTGCTGTGGCTAGGACTTCCAATTCTGTATTGACTACAGGTAGCAAGAGTGGGCATCCTTGTCTTCTTCTTGATCTTAGAGGAAAAACTTTTAAGTTTTCACTATAGAGTATGATATTAGTTGTGGGTGTTTGTAATATATGGCTTTTATTACTTTGAGGTACATTCCTTCTCTACCTACTTTGTTGAGAGTTTTTATCATAAACGGATGTTGAATTTGTCAAGTGCTTTTTCTGCATCTACTGAGATGATGATCTGATTTTTTAAAAAAGATTTATTTTAGAGAGAGAGAAAGGTGGGGAGGGGCAGAGGGAGAGAGAGAGAATCTCCGGCAGACTCAGCACTGAGTGCAGAGCCTGACTCCGGGCTTCATCTCATGACCCTGAGATCATGACCTGAGCTGAAACCAGAGTGAGATGCTTAACCGTCGGAGCCACCCAGGTGTCCCAGATGATCTGATTTTTATCCTTTGTTTTGTTGATGTGTTGTGTCATGTTGATTGATTTGTAGGTATCAAACTATCTTTTCATCCCTGGATTAAATTCCACATGATCATGGTTTATGATCCTCTTAACATATTGCTGAATTCAGTTTTGCAGATTTTTGTACCTTTGTTCGTTAGGGATATTGGCTTGTGTGGGTTTTGTTTCGTTTTTTGTTTTTGTTTTGTTTTGTAGTGTCTTTGTCTGGTTTAGGTATCAGGGTAATGCTGGTCACATAGAATGAGCATGGAAGCATTTCTTCCTCTTGAGTTTTTTGGAACAGTTTGAGAATGATAAATATCAACTCTTAAAATGTTTGGTAGAACTTACCTATGAAACCATCTGGTCATGGACTTTTGTTTGTTGGGAATTTTTTGATTATTGATTCAATTTCATTACTAGTAATCAGCTGTTCATATTTTCTATATCTTCCTGATTCAGTCTTGGAAGATTGTATATTTCTAGGAAATATTTCTTCTAGGTTTTTCAGTTTGTTGATGTGTAATTGTTTGTAGTCTTTTTTATCCTTTGTATTTCTGTGGTATTGGTAACTTCTCTTTGATTTCTGATTTTATTTTTGGGGGCCCTCTCTTTTTCTTAATGAGTCTTGCTAAAGGGTTATCAGTTTTATCTTTTTAAAGAACCAGCTCTTAGTTTCATTAGTCTGTTTTTTTTTTTTCCTTAAGTTTTTGTTTCATTTATTTCTGCTCTGATCTGTATTATTTTCTTCTTCCATCTACTTACTTTGGGCTTCGTTTGTTCTTTTTTTTAAGTTCCTGTAGGTGTAAAGTAGATTGAGATTTTTCTTGTTTCTTGAGGTAGGCCTCTATTGCTATAAACTTCCCTCTTGGAACTGCTTTTGCTGCATCCCATAGATTTTGGAACATTGTGTTTTTATTTTCATTTATCTCAAGGTAGTTTTTCATTTCTTCTTTGATTTCTTCATTGACCTGTTGATTGTTTAGTAGCATGTTGTTCAATCTTCACGTGTTTGTGGGTTTTTTTTTTTTCTAGTTTTTTCCTTGTAATTGATTTCTAGTTTTATGGCATTGTGGGAAGAAAAGATGCTTGCTACGATTTCAATCTTCTTAAATTTATTGAGACTTATTTTGTGGCCTAACATGTGATCTGTCCTAGAGAATGTTCCATGTGCACTTGAAAAGAATGTGTATTCCGTAATTTTGGATGGAATGTTCTATATCTCTCTATCTCTCTATCTCTCTTTCTATCTGTCAAGTCCATCTGTTCTAATGCATTGTTCAAGGACAGTGTTTCCTTATTAATTTCCTGTCTGGTTGATCTAGCCACTGAAATAAGTGGGGTGTTAAGTCCCATACTATTGTGTTACTGTCAGTTTCTCCCTTTGCATCTGTTAATATTTGTTTTATATATTTAGTATTCTGATCTTGATTTCTAATATGGTAAGTATCAGTACATATGATCTTTACTAACAAAAGTTGTTTGAAATCATTAATAGTTTCTAAGAGTGTGAAGGGGTCAGGAGATCAAAATGTTTGAGAACCACTGACCTTGAGATTGCAGTATGCATCTTTAATTTACTTAAGTCTCAATCAGTGAGGATCTTTACCACTTCCCAACGTGCTAGCTCCTTAGAACATTTCACTTCCGTTTACTCTCTTCCTGCCTTTTGTGTTGTGGGATTTTTTGTAGTTTAATACTACATAGATTTCAAACCCTATAAGACATTATTGTTGTTTTATACAGTCAGTATGTATTTATATTTATTTTTTCCTTTGTTCCTCATACCTTCCTGCATTTCTCCCCTCTGTCTAGGATCATTTTCCTTCTGTCTGAAGAGCTCCTTGAGTGTTTCATTTAGTGCAGGTCTGCTAGTGATGAATTCTCTGATTCTGTCTGTCTGAAAATGACTTCATTTCTCTTCAGTTTTTAAAAGGCTTTTTAATTTTGAAATGATTCTTTTAATACTTAATATATTTTTTAAAGATTTTATTTATTTATTAGAGTTCACGAGCATGGGGAGGGGCAGAAGGAGAGAATCTCAAGCAGACTTTGTGCTGAGTGTGGAGCCTGTCATGGGGCTTGATCTCGTGACCCTGAGATCACGACCTGAGCCGAAACCAAGAGTTGGTCACTCAACTGACTGAGCCCCCCAGTCGCCGCTCCTTAATCATATTTTTAAATAAATTGCAATAGTAGCACAATGAATTCCCGTATATCTTTCACCCAGATTCCTCAAATGTTATCATTTACTTCACCATATATACTTTCTCTCTACTTCCTCTCCCCTTCCTCTCTCCCTTCCTATAGATACGTGTGTGCATGCATCAAAATCAGGAAAATAATTTGATAAAGTTCTATTATGTAATCAGTGCACCTTGTTCAAATATAGTCAGTTGTCCTAATAATGTCCTTTGTAGCAAAAAAGAAATTTCTTTCCTGGTCCACCATCTAATCCATGATCATGAGTTGCTTATGACTGCTGTTACGTTGTTAGCCTCCTCTAACTTGGAACACAAAAGGCTTTGTCTTTTGTAACCTTGACATTTTTGTAGGATATAGGACAGTTTTGTACCCTGTACCTCAGCTTGGATTTCTGATGTTCCTGATGACTAGATTTAGTTGCTGCACTTTGAGTGGGAATACCATGGCCGTGATACTGTGTTGTTCTCAGGACATCGTGTAAGGAGGTGTATGACATTGGTTTGTCCCACTCTTGGTGGTTTCACTTCGGTCTGTTGGTTGAGGTGGTGCCTTCCAGGTTTCTCCACTGTAAAGTTAATATCTTTTTCCCTTTGTAATTAATAAGTATCTTTTGAGGAGATACTTTGAGATTATGTAAATATTCTATTTTTCATCAACTTTCATCCACTCTTTTTACCACCCATTAATGATTCTTAATCAGTTATTGTGGGGATTGCTGAATCCTCATATCAGTTGCCTCAGATCAGTTATTATGAGGATTGCTGAATGGTGATTTTCTAATCCTTTCTTTTGAAATATGTTCTTGCTGGTACAGAATTCTAGATTGGCAGCTGTTTTCTTTCAGCACTTTGAAGATGTTATTTCATTATTTTCTGGCTCCCATTGTCATTTATCAGTCTTATTGCTCCTTTTGAAGGTAATATGTCTTTTTCTTCTCTAGCTGCTTTTAAGATTTTTCTTTTTATTTTTAAAGCAGTTTTACTGTGATTTGCCTAAGGTGGTTTTCTTTATAGTTATCCTGCTTGAGTTTTATAGAGCCTTTGAATATGTGGCTTGATTGCCTTTTGTTAGCTTTATAAAATTATTGACCATTATATCTTTAAATATGGCTTCTGCCTTGCTCTTGTTCAGTTCTCTTTCTTAGACTCCAATTATAATTATGTTAGAGCATTTTTTCCATGTTCCATATGTCTTTTATGCTCTATTCTGTGTTGTCCATCCATTTCCTCTTCTTTCTTTTTACTGACCTATCTTCTAGTTAACTAATCCTCTCTTCTGCTGCATCCAATTTGCTGTTAAACTATCTGTTGAGTTCTTAATTTCAGTTAAGTGTGTTTTACAATTGTAGAGTTTCCATCTGATTCCTTTGCATCTACTCTGATTGGTCTCTTTGTGTACGAGTGTCATATTATCTTGGAGTATGTTTTATTATCTATTAGGGTTTATCTTCCCTCATTGTCTTTTCAATTATTCACGATTTTTATAGCTATTCTTATTACTCTGTATAATTTTCAAAATTAGCTTGTCTAGTTAGAAAAGAAACATAAGACTGTTGATATTTGAAATATTGGAATCACATTACATTTATAGATTAGTTTAGGACAGATGAAATCTTTATAATATTGAGACTTCCTATATAAGAATAAGGTAATCCTTTCCAAGTATTTAAGATTTCTTTAATATACCTTAATATCTTTATATAGATTTTGCCCATTTACTTCTAAATTTATGTTCTGATATTTTGTCTTTTTTTGCTGCTTAGAGTGGTATCTGTTCTTTCATTATGTCTTCCATCCAGCCTTTAATAAATTTATTTTTATTTTTATTTTTTAAAAAAGATTTTATTTGAGAGAGAGAGAGAGCGTGACCAGAGGAAGGGGTAGAAGGAGAGGGAGAGAGAGAATCTCAAGCAGACTCCCTACTGAGCACGGAGCTGGACATGGGGTTACATCTCACGACCCTGAGATCATGACTGGAGCTGAAATCAAAGAGCCAGATGCTTAACTGACTGAGCCACCCAGGTGCCCCCAGACTTTAAATTTATTTTTATTTTTTTTTATTTTTATTTTTTTTTTTTTTTAAGATTTTATTTATTTATTTGAGAGAGAGAGAATGAGAGACAGAGAGCATGAGAGGGAGGAGGGTCAGAGGGAGAAGCAGACTCCCTGCCGAGCAGGGAGCCCGATGTGGGACTCGATCCCGGGACTCCAGGATCATGACCCGAGCCGAAGGTAGTCGCTTAACCAACTGAGCCACCCAGGCGCCCCAAAATTTAAAGGTGTTTTCATATACAGTTGACCCTTGAACAACGTGGGGTTTAGGGGTACCACCCCTGTCCCTCCTGTGCTTGAAAATCTGTGTATAACTTTTAACTCCCCCAGAACTTCACTACTAATAGCCTATTGTTGATTGGAAGCCATACTGGTAACAGTTGATTAATACATATTTTGTATGTTATATAGCATTCTTATAATAAAGTAAACTAGAAAAAAGAAAGTGTTATTAAGGAAATCATAAAGAAGAGAAATTTCATTTATAGTACTGGATAGAAAAACCGCATGTAAGTGGATCCACTCAGTTCAAACCCATATTGTTCAGAGTCAGCTGTACTAATTTTGAATGTAAACATGTAACTATATGGTTTATAAAAGGTGTTTTTTCTTCTTTTTTTAGTTGACTCATATTAGTTTTCCTGGTACTATTGGGAAATCACATTTTTGCCTATTCCTTTACAGTGTTTCTGTCTCTTCTTTTCTTGTTCAGTGGCATCAGCTAATACCTCCAGAAAAGTGATAAATAATGTGATGCTTTGTGAACATCTTCGTCCTATTCTTGGCTCTAAATGAAATGCATTTATGTCTCCCTGTTAAACATGATGTCAGCTTTGGAGAGTGACACTAACCCACATATATACAAGTACTCCTGCATCTGTCTGTCTGCCTCTCCCCACCCTTCCATCATGTTAAGGAAATATTTATTAAGAGTTTTTACTAGGGGCGCCTGGGTGGCTCAGTTGTTGAGTGTCTGCCTTCGGCTCGGGTCATGATCCCGGGGTCCTGGGATCGAGCCCCACGTCAGGCTGCCTGCTCAGCGGGAGGCCTGCTTCTCCCTCTCCCACTCCCCCTGCTTGTGTTCCCTCTCTCGCTGTGTCTCTCTCTGTCAAATAAATAAATAAAATCTAAAAAAAAAAAAAAATTTTACTATTTCTGGGTGGGGCAGGTTGCTTAATGTTCTATGTACTTATTACTAAGTAATCCTCAGAATTTCTGCTGGAGCTGTAATTCCCCTCAGTATCATCAAGGACATCAGGTGACTTATTTTTTTCTTAGTGCCATTTGCTCTCCTGCTCTAGTCTGAACTTTTTTTTTTAATTTTAATTTTATATTGTTATGTTAATCACCATACATCATTAGTGTTTGATGTAGTGTTCCATGATTCATTGTTTGTGCATAACACCCAGTGCTCCGTGCAGAATGTGCCCTCTTTAATACCCATCACCAGGCTAACCCATCCCCCACTCCCCTCCCCTCTATGAACTTTTATTTTTTTAAAGATTTTATTTATCTGAGAGAGAGTGAGAGAGAGATCATGAGCAAGGGGGAGGGGTAGAGGGAGAAGCAGACTCCCCGCTGAGGAGGAAGCCAGACGAGGGACTAGATTCCAGGACCCTGGGATCATGACCCGAGCTGAAGGCAGACACCCAACCGACTGAGCCACCCAGGCGCCCTCTAGTCTGAACTTTTTCTCCCTAGATCTGCTGTGTAGCTGTCATCCTTCTGCCATTATTCTGGGTAGTCCCTTTATCTCTCTCTTCTGATCGATTTCTTCTTGTCTGGCTTCTTCATGTTCTTCCTTGGATTGCTTCTTTGGTTTGGTGGAACAAATCCTTCAGAAGCTTCCTAAGAAGCATGTGGGGGGAGGGGAGTAAACATTTTTAGACCTAGTATTTCTTTCTTTTTTTTTTTTTTTTTACGATTTTATTTATTTTTTGACAGAGAAAGAGAGACAGTGAGAGAGGGAACACAAGCAGGGGGAGTGGGAGAGGGAGAAGCAGGCTTCCTGCCAAGCAGGGAGCCTGATGTGGGGCTCGATCCCAGGGCCCTGGGATCATGATCTGAGCTGAAGGCAGATGCTTAATGACTGAGCCACCCAGGTGCCCCTAAACCTAGTATTTCTGAAAATGTTCTTAATTTTACCTTCATGTTTCATTTTTAGGTTGGCTGGATTTAGAATTCTAGATTGGAAATAATGTTGCATCAGAATTTTGAGGGTACATTCTATTGTCTTCTGACCTTCCAGTGTTGCTGTTGAGAAGTCTGATGCCATTCAGATTCCTGATCCTTTCTTTGTGAACTGTTTATTTTCCTCTGAAAGGTTTACTTCTTTTTTTTTTTTTTTTTAAGATTTTATTTATTTGAGAGAGAGGAGAGTGCATGAGTGGGGGGGGGAGGGCCAGAGGAAGAGGGAGAAGCAGACTCTGCTGAGTAGGAAGACCCATGTGGGGCTTGATCCCAGGACCCTGGGATCATGACCTGAGCTTAAAGCAGACGCTTAACCAGCTGAGCCACCCAGGTGCCCCTGAAGGGTTTACTTCTTATCTTTATTCTACATATTCTGAATTTCACTGAAATTTTCCCTGTGCATTAGGGAGCTCCCCCCGCTCCCCACTCACTGTGTTCATCATTTGCTGACCTTTTCATTAGAAAACTCATATCCTTTAGCTTTGTGGAATGTTCCTGTACTATTTCTTTAATAATTTTCTCTCCTTTGTGTTCTGTGTTTTGTTTTCCAAGAATTCCTGTTGGATGTTAGATATCCCGGGTTGACTCTCAAATATTTTTTAAAAACTTTTTCTTTCCTGTTTTCCATCTTTTTGGTTTTTTTGCCCTACTTTGTGAATAGTTCCTTCCAATATTTTATCTTCTAATAATTTTATCTTCCAATATTTCTCTTGAAAAAGGGTTTTTTGTTTGTTTGTTCTTGTTTTGCTCAGATCTTTAAGTGTCTTCTTTTTCTCCAAGTGTTCTTTTTCTCTGGCATTCTGTTCTTGTTTCTTGGATGCAGCATCTCTTTTTTTCTCTGAGAATATTATTATTATTTTTTCCTGTTGTCTAAATAATTTGTTTCCTCAGTTCTTTTTTATTATGTTTTTAGGGCTCTGATTTTCATTTTCAAGATTTCCTTTAAATGTCTGGCGATCCTTTGCTAATATTTAAGACAGAGGCTGTAAAAAAAAAAACTAATTGGAAGGTCCCTGGGCATGAATCCTTTTTATCATGTTAATGTAGAATGAGTTAAAATAACAATCAGAGCTGTGTGCTTCAAGCTGCCCTGTCCAGCTGGAAGTCTCCCTTAAAAGGGATTTCAAGAGCTATTTTGACTCTACAGAGTTTTCACTGTATAAATAACTAAAATCTCTGGCTAGGATGTGATTTCATTTTATGTTCAACATATTAAAAGTAATTGCTTCTGGATGGTAGGCATGTAGGTGATTTTTCTCATTTGGCTTCTTTCAGCTTTTCTGTGTTAAAGTTTTCAGTTTTGGAATATTACTTTCATAATCAGAAGAATATCAAAAGGAGTAAGTTTTCTTCATGCTCCTTCCTTAAATACCATCATTCTGTATTATATTTGGAAAAATTGAAGCAGAACATGGAGTTTAATTAATTTAGTACAATCAGGTGGCTAGATACTGGACACAAGTTCGAGATTTTAGTCAGTTGTTTCCTCAGATCAAGAATTTTCTGAAATTAAGGGCTGACAGACCCAACTTGTTAAACTGCTTACTAGATTCCATGAGGATAAGAATGATACCTTCCTTGTTTACTGATTTGTAACATAGTGTCTGATTTAGTAGGCTCTCTATGATATATGTTGATGAATAAATAAGTTAACAGAACGTGCCATTGCTCCAAAAAATGGTTTTGGAATCAGATACTTATGTGAAAAAATCAACTTTGACTCTTATCTCACAACATACATAAACAATAGAGTTAAATCTGTGAAGTTTCTAGAAAAACATAGAGTATCTTCTTAGTCTTTGAGTAAGCAAAGATTTCTTATTTAGGCCACAAAACCTACTACTATGAAAAGAAAAAAAAAGCTACATCAAAAGTAAAAACTTCTATTTATGAAACAGTAACAGTGAGAGCAATACATCCGGGAAAAGGTATTCATGATATATGTATTTGGCAGAGGTCTTGTATCTAGAATGTATAAAGAACTCCTACAAATCAGCAAGAAAAAGTCAAATAACCTAATTTTAAAAAGTATTCAGAAGGGGTACCTGCGTGGCACAGTCAGTTAAATGTCCAACTCTTGGTTTCAGCTCAGGTCATGATCTCAGGGTCATGATCTCAGGTTTGTGAGATTGAGCCCTGAGTCAGTCTCTGCACTCAGCACGGAGGCTGCTTGTCCCTCTCCCTCCCCTTCTGCTCCTCCCCCTGCTGGTGCTCGCTCACACTCTCTCTCTTACTCTCTCTCTCAAATAAAATTTAAAAAAAAAAGTGTTCAGAAGCTTTGAACGGATGTTTTATTAAAGAGCATTTCTAAATGGTTGATGAGCTTATAAAAAAATGCCTTAACATCATTACTTACTGGGGTAATATAATTCAAAACCGCAGCAAGTCACCATTATATGCCCACCAGAATGACTAAAATTTAAAAAGTGAGAATACTAAGTGTGCAACATGAATGTGGAGCAGCTGTAACCCTCACACATTGCTGGTAGGAGTGCACCCACTTTGAAAAAAACTATCACTTTCCACTAAAGTTAGATAAATCCTTGTTCTGTGACCTGGCAATTCCAGTACTAGGTATAGACCCAAAGGAAATGTATATATATATATATATACACACACACACACACACACACATATATATATATATATCCATGAAAAGACATGTACATGAATATATATAGCAATTTTCATTTCTATTCAAAATAGCCCAAACTTGGGGGGAAATGTCCATCAGCAGAATAATGGGTAATTTGTGGTGTAGACACATAATAGAATATTACACAGAAAGAAAAAAAGAATCAATTACTGCATTGTGCAACCAAATGGATGAAGCTTAAAGTATTTTGTCAAAGAAGTCAGATGTAAAAGAATAGATGCCATTTATATGAAGTTCCAGAACAGGGAAGACTAATATTAAGGATCAGAGTAATAGTGTTGCCTTGATGAGGGTGTGGATGGGAAGGGCTGCCTTTAGACATACTAGGAAATGTTCTGGGTCTCAATCTGAGTGGTGTTTACACAGTATATTCATGTGTACAAATTCTTCAAGTGTGTACATAAGAGTAACTGGTATATTACCTCTCAATTTTTTAAAAAAATAGGGCTCATTCTTATTAGACTAGAGGAAAATAGGATTTAGAACTTTTAAGTTACATTCAGAGGGAAGAAAAGATGATCAGATCAACAAAGGTCAGGAAAGGAAAAACAGAAACTATGAAATTAGAGGCAGTGAACACAATAAATATTCATGGGATTTAAACAGTCCTCTATTAAACAACAGATCACAGACCCACTACAACCTGAGGAAAAAACAAAGGCCAGTTTTATGCTGCTTACAGGAGAAACACCTGAAATGAAACAACATAGGAAAATTGAAAACAAGGGTTGGGCCAGATGTAGTGAAGCAAATGCAATCCAAAAGAAGCAGAATTGGCAGTATTCATATTTGGCAGATTAGAAATTCCAGGTTAGAAAATATTAAAAAGAATGGTCAATTTATACCATTACAAAGTTCACTCCACCCAGAAGACATAATGATCAGTGAAACTTTATGCACTTGAAAACATTTTATAAAACCATATAAAGCAAAACTATTAGAAATAAAAGAATTTAAAACTGTACAGTTGAAGACATTAACATAGTTCAGAATTTAATATACCAACAGTCACAAGATAAATAACAATGTGAAATAATTGGATAACAATGAATAAACTTGTGTGGTATATAAATATATAGAATTTTGTACCCACCGGGGTGCCTGAGTGGCTCAGTCATTAAGTGTCTGCCTTCGGCTCAGGTCATGATCCCAGGTCCTAGGATCAAGCCCCGCATTGGGCTTCCTGCTCAGTGGAAAGCCTGCTTCTTCTTCTCCCACTCCCCTGCTTGTTCCCTCTCTCCTGTGTCTCTCTCTGTGTCAAATAAATAAATAAATAAATAAAATCTTAAAAAAAAAAATTTTGTACCCACAAAACAGGTAATATTCAATTTTTCAGTACATTTATAAAAAGTTAGGTAAATTGACCACAAAGAAAAGTCTCAAAGTCCATGGGCAGAAACCATGTAACACCCCCTTCTCTGACCAGAGGACAATAAAAGTAAAATTTACAGTAAGAAGACCTGCAAGAAAATTTGGCCACTGGAAAATTTATAACATTCTTCTACAGAATTCCTTTCATCTACTTTGTTTGGATTTTTCTTTTTTCTTTTTTAAAGATTTTATTTATTTATTATTTGACAGAGAGAGACACAGCGCGAAAAGGAACACAAGCAGGAGGAGTGGGAGAGGGAGAAGCAGGCTCCCTGCTGAGCAGGGAGCCCCATGCAGGACTTGATCCCAGGATTCTGGGATCATGACCTGAGCCAAAGGCAGACGCTTAACAACTGAGCCACCCAGGCGCCCCTGTTTGGATTTTTCTGATGTTCTTCTTTTACCTTCTTGAGATGAGTACTTAATTTATTTTCTTTCTTAATTTTTATTTTTAGGAACTAGGAAAAAAAAAACCCAGAAATGTCTGATATTCCATCAAAATAGATTCCTGAAATGAGGAAGTATTGAATCACAGGGTATGATTTTTTTTAAGACTCTTGATACATAGCAATAGTTTTCCACATGGTCTTACCAATTCCTTCACCAGGGACTGAGAGTATCCGTCTTAATATACTAAATGTGTCTGGTCCCTAAAAAACAACAAAACAGGAACAAGACCACTTTCTCAGATTACTTTCATTTGCATTTATTTGATTAATAACACAGTTGAACTTCTAAAATATGTTTATTTCTTCTCAGAAATGTTTATTCAATCCTTTATTTTCTGCTGGGATATTAGTGCTTTACTTATTGATTTTTAAATGCCCTTTATATATTAAGAATATTAATTCTTTGTCGTGTTTGCAAACATTTTCCCCATTGTTCCTTGCCTTTTATGTTTTAAATATATAAAAGTGATTATTTTCACATAATCAAATCTATCAGTCTTCTAATAACTTCTCTATTATTTTTATGAAAGACATTCCTTTCCCATAATTATTAAATAATAATAATTATAGTAACAACAACAGCAACAGCTAACATTTATTGAGGGGTGATTATGTGTCAGGCAATGGGCTAAGTGCCTTTATTTAATCACAAGAACCCTGTGAGGTGGGTATTTTTTTTATTATCTTCTTGCATTTGAGAAAGAAACTAATGAGAAAGGTTCAGTAGTTTATCCACAAACACAAAATCAGCAATAAGTTAAATATTCACACACATTTTATTTTATATGGTTTATGTTTTATTTTAACTCTTTGATTCCTGAATTTAATGAAATGATATGAAGTGACACTCTTTTCAAACATCAGTTTTCCCAAAAATGTTCTTCAAATAGTTTTTCCCCATTTGTTTGTTTTGCTTCCTTTATTATATATTAAATTTTAGTGTAACAAGGTCTCATTCAGGGGTATCTGTTGTATTTATTGACCTATATACTCTTACACAAGTGCCACAACGTTTTAATTTCTCTATCTTTATCATCAATATTAATATGTACAAGAACAAAATTTACTCCATCATTTTTCTCTTTCAAAAACATTCTGAGGGGCACCTGGGTGGCTCAGTTGGTTAAGTGTGTGACTTCAGCTCAGCTCATGATCTCAGGATTGTGAGATTGAGCCCTGTGTGGGGCTCCATGCTCAGCAGGGAGTCTGCTCGAGATTTTCTCTCTCCCCCTCTCCCTCCCCTGCTTGCATGCATGCACATGTGAACCCTTTTTCTCCAATACATAAATAAGTATTTAAAAAAAAAAAAAACCCAAACATTCTGAGTTAGAGTTCTGGCTTTCAGTAATAACCGAGTAGCTTGTATCAGAATAACATTCCCACCAATATCAGATATAAATTCTGGACAAAATATTTTGAAAATGTTATTTGAAGGCATAAGAAAGCAACCAAATGCAATGAGAAATTGGAGAGGATTTGATTCTTGAGAGAATGAACCACTTTGGGTGAGAGCCAACTCTGTATGACTTTTTCCTTGAGGGATTCTGTCCATCAGGTTCTAGCAAATAGAAGTTAAGCAGAGAGCTGCCACCATGTTGGTTTGAGGGATTGGGGGATGGATTTCAAAGATGCCAGAGTGGCTAGAACTTAAAATGGAAATTACAGGAAGAAGAACTTTGGAGGGAGTGACCCCAGCCTGCATATAAACACCCTTCAAATTGTAGGCTAACCCTGGACTGCCCATGCACAGGGCAGGTGTCACAGATTCCAGACTGATTTCAGCAGCTACCTACTGTAGGAAAGGAAGCATTTAGAGCTTAAGTCTTATCAAATTAGAGGGTCTTGATAAACCCTTTGGACTTTCATTTGAATCCCCAAAAGGAACACCCATTAGGAGGAAACATGTAGGAAATGCCTACGACTGTGGCATTTTCCCTAGGATTAAGGATTAAGCACAAAAAAGAAAGTATAAAACGGTCTGCCCCAGATTAAGGTGATCTGCCAGTAATTTGACTGCCTACTGTGACAAAACTCAGGTCTTTAGAAGGAGACAGCAGGATCCAGAGCCTCTACAGCCTACCATCCACAATGTCCAGTATAAAATAAAAACTGTCTAGACATGCGAAGATGAGCAAACAGGAACTTGTGATCCTTACTTGAAGTGAAAATCAATAGAAATAGACTCACAGAACACACAGACACAAAACACTTTAACTGAAAAATATACTGAGTGTATGTGAAAAATATGGGTGAAAGGATAAAGAGGTGAGGAGATGCCATATAGGTATGGAAGCTGTAAAGAAGAACCAAGTGAAATCTTAGAACTGAAAAAGGTAAACCTGTCACTGAAATTTCACTGAAATGGGATTAATATCCGATTGGGCACAAGAGAAGAAAGGATCAGTGATCTTGAAGACAGGTCAGTAGAAATCTTCCAAACTAAAGTACAAAGAGGGGGAAAAGATTGAAAAAATAAGACCAGAGCTTCACTGATCAAGTTGCCTAACATTCAAGTAATCACAGCTTCAAAATCTGAGAAGAATGAGACTGAAAAAATATTTGAAGAAATGTTGGCTGAAAAACTTCTAATTTTGATTAAAACATGCACACACAGAGCAACCAGGAAGCATGGCCAACCTCAAGCAGGATAAATACAGAGAAAATTAAACCTACTATAGTGAAGCTGCTGGATACTAAAGACAAGGAAAAGGAACAGTGATCAGAATGATGGCTGAGTTATAGTCAGAAGCCAGGTAGCCCACTAGACAGTGGAATAATACCTTTAAACACTGAAAGAAAAGATTGTCAACCTAGGATTCTATACACAGTAAAAATATCTATCAAATATGAAGAAATAATGGTATTTCTAGTAAAAGCTGAGAGAAATTGTTGCTGGCAGGCATGCATTGTAATAAATATCAATGGGAGATCTTCATACTGAAGAGAAAATAATACCAGGAGAAAAATTTGGATCCTCAGACGGAATAAAGAGTGTGGGGAATGTGAAATTTGTGGGTGAATATAAAATACTATTTTTATTTTTATTCTTAAATTTTGTAAAAGTTGTCTAAAGCAATAAGATATTTTTGGGTTTATAATACATACATATATGTGTATATGTGATGAACAGTAGAACAACAGCACAAAAGGCACAAGGAGGTGTAAATGAAATTGATTCTTAATAAAATGTGTTAATACATACAATATGGCACATATAATAATATGTATCATATTAAGGTCCTTAATATGTAAAGTGGTAGAACATTAATTCAGAGTAGACCCTGATGAGTTACGGAAGCATACTGAAATCCCTAGAGGAGCTAGTTTAAATAGATTTCAAAGCAGCATATTTAAATATCCAGCAGAAGAGACAGAATGAATTCCCAAACACTCCTTATTATTCTTACTTGTACATTCTTATGTGCTTATGCAGGGTAACCTTTTGAAAAAATTTAAAATAATTGGAATTTTTATTGGATCGAATCTTTCAAATTAATTTGAAAAGACTATTCCATTTATTTCAATATTCTTATTTCTCTTCTTTTTTTTTTTTTTTTTTTTGAGAGATAGAGGTTGGGAAGGAGAGAGGGAGAGAGAGAATCTCAAACAGGCTCCACACTCAGCGCAGAGCCTGATGCAGGGTTTGATCCCAGGACCCCGAGATCATGACCTGAGCTGAAGCCAAGAGTTGGAAATGCTTAACCGACTGAGCCCCCCAGGTGCCCCATCAACATTCTTATTTCTCTTGCAAGGTTTTCTTTATATAGATCTAACATACTTTAAGATGATTCATAGTAATCTTATATTTCTTGTGGCTATTGTAAGAGGAATTTATTTTCATTTTATTTTTTAATTGTTGCTGGTACATAGGCATGCTCTTCAGTTTTTTAAAAGTATATATTATAAATCTAGCCATCTCATTAAACTTTTTTATTGAATTGATTTTTCTGGAAATATAATCCTAATGTCTACAATTGATTATTTTGTGATCTTCTTTCCAGTTCTTAAATATTTTAATTTTATGTCCTGCCTTATTGCGTGGGATAGAACTTCAGAAATAATCTTGCATGCTCATTGTGGCAGTGGCGGTGAGTTTTACGGTAAATAACTTTAAAGAGAGAAAAAAGAGATTGTCCCCAAGTGTTACAAATACATCTTTCAGTTACTAACAATCTGCAGTCCGTTAAATACCCGTATTCTTTATTCATGTTTATTCGCACAGTGAACCATATTCAGTGAATGCCCACTACAGGTTGATCCGTATGTTAGGCTTAGTTGATACAGCTGCAGATAAGACAGTAAAAGTTCAACAATGGTTAGAAAACCATACAAGACACAAGGAAAGTTACAGAGCTACCTATGTTTGACAACCAGAGGAATATTGTATAGATGACAATGGCTACAGACAAGTGATCTGGCTGGGGTGTCCAGAGGAGACTTTGGTGGTGGGAGAGAGAACCCAGGACAAGGGACCAGATCGGAGTAGGACTGTAAGGAGTCTGCAGTGAGTGGAGCATCAGGGTGGAGGACTGAAGAGTGCAAGGCCTATTGGGTTGGGAACAAACTAGTTTGCCTCAGTGCAGAATGTATATATGGCTACAGTTTTACACTCACCTCTGCGGCTCCTTGGAGGTTCTAACGAGATGTTTCAGGGGCAAAGAGGGATCAAGAAGGTGGGACTCTGGGTTTGCTCCATGCTCCAGCTGGCTCTCCCCAAACCTGTGAGTAGCTGTTTTGCATATTGGGTTTTCTTCTACACAGTTTTGTTGAACACCTACCAGTACCAATAGAATCCAGGCAGTATTCCAGTACTGGAAAGATAGCAGTGAATAAAGTAGCCCCCAGTCTCTGCCTTCATGGAGCTTACATTCTAATGGTCGGAGGAAAAGGAGACCATTAGGGGAATAAAATGTAACCATACTGTTAAGTGGAGTAAGATCAATAGAGAGTTCTTGGAAGGTTGTGATTTTAAATGGAATGGTCTGGAAAGTCTCCACTAAGGTGACATTTAAGCAAAAACTTGAAGAAAATGAGGAAGCAAGCTATACAAATTTCTGGGCAGAAAGAGTTCCAGGAAAAGGGAACCACCTGTACAAAAGCCTGAAGAGGGAGCTTGTCTGGCAAATTCTAGGAACAGAAAGGAGGCCAGAGTGCAGGCAAGGTGGATCATAGTGAGAGCTGAGGACGCAGCATTGATAGGAGGTGAGGTTGTATAGGGCAGTATTGATCCACATGAGGACTTTGGTTTTACTTTTCATAAAATGCGAGACCACCATAGGGTTTAAGCGGAGGGTTTACATGATCTGACTTAAGCTTTTACAGGATCACCCTGGCTGCCACGGTAAGAGTAGACAGTTGGGGAACGATAATGGAAATGGTAGAGCAGTTACATCCCTGGCTATTATGTGACAGTAAATCCAACAGAATATCCTGATTTGTTGGATCTGAGGTCTGAAAGAGAAGCAGAAGCTAAGGATGACTCTAAGGGTTTTGACCTTGTGACTAGAAGGATGGAGTTGCCATTAATCTTGGTGGGGCAAGATGAGGAGCTCAGTGTTGGACATGGTAGGTTTGAGGTGTCTATCAGGCATATGAGTAGAGGGAGGCCCCAGGTGAGCATATGGGTTAATGGGAATCGGGTTCAGAGGAGAGGTCTGAGCTACAGATAAAAATATAACAATGTTAACTTCTTGATTTTGATAATTGTACTGCGGTTATGTATGAGCATGGAGTCCCACCCCATAATCAGGAAATGAATACTGAGATACTTAGGGAGGAAGGGGCATCCTGTTTGTAACTTAGTCTTAAACAGTTCAGGGAAAATAACTATATAGATAGACTGATAGAGAATAATAAAGCAAATTTAACATTTGAAGAATCTGGGTGGAAGATACATGAGAATTCTTGGTACTATTCTTGCACCTCTTCTGTAAGCCTGAAATTATTTCACAATAGAACACTTTTTAAAAGTGAAGGAAAATATAGATATTCCAGATAAACAAAACTGAGGGAATTCATTGCCAGCACACCTACACTGAAAGGAACACTAATGGAGTTTTCAGACAGAAAGAAAATGATCCTACCTGAAGACACAGAAATGCAGGCAGGCAAGGGAAGGGACAAATAGAAATGGATATTGGCTGTATAAAATAACAGTGTCTTTCTTGTGGGGTTTAAGACACATGTATAATTGAAATGTGTGACAGTAACACAGGCAGAAGGATGGATGAAAGTGTTGGAATTGCTGGCAAAATGGTAACATTTCTCATTTATATGAAACTATAGTAAGTCAAGGGTGTATGGTGGTATCTAGGGCATTGGTTCTCAGACATTTCCAGCCTAGGACCCCTTTCACTCTTAAAAATTGAGGATCCCCCCATTAGGCAAACATGACAGTGATTATCATCGCAGACACACAGTCCACTGATGGATGCTGAAATTAGAGGTGAAAGTTTGAGAGTCTCTCCTCCAAGCTATTTAGTAACTACAAAAGGAAAGTTAGTAACACTACAGTGAAGAAATTCATCAAAAACCACCTTGACCACAAGCCAATGGAGGGGAAAGCTGAATTAAAAAGTTGGCAAGAAGAGAAAGGAGGGCATTAAACATATCAAAAGGAAAACAAATTGTGAGATGAAAGAGATAAACCCCCAAATTTCAGTATTCACGTTAAATGTAAATAGACTAACTACTCCATTAAAAGCAAAGTTTGTCAAGATTAGATTAAAAAAAAATGCTAACCCCATTCAGTGCTGCTTACATCAAACGTACCTTTAATGAAAAGACACACGGGATTAAGAGTAAAACGATGGGAAAAGATACTATGCAAATACTAACCAAAAGAAACCAGATACTAATATCAGACAAGGTAGACTTAAAAGTGGAGTGAGAGGTAAGGAAATTTCAGAATGATCAGTCATCAGGAAGATTTGACATTTCTAAGTATGTATATACCAAATAACATCACTTCATTATACAGAAAGCAAAAATGGACAACTGAAAGGAGAACTAGACAAATCTGCTATCATAATGGAAAGTTTTAAAACCTCTTTCTTAATAATTGATAGTACACACAGATAGAAATCAAGTTTCTGACAACACAGTTAACAAACTTACCATATTTATGCATCTGTATATAAATAGTGTATATCTACACATACGTGTATATGACACTGTACCCAGTAAAGACACTAAATATGCAAAAAGACAGTTCAACCTCATTAGTCATCAAAGAAATGCAAATTAAATTCAGAACAAGATAATCACTTCACACCCACCAGAATGGCCAAAATGGAAAAACCCTGAACTTTGGTGTTGGATGTAGAACAGCTAGAACTCTCCCACATTCTTGGTGTGAGTGTAAATTGGCCTGGCCACTTTGGAGACTTGACAGTGTCTGTTCAACTGAGACTATGCACACCCCACATGATCCAGCAGGTCCCCTCCAAAGTCTCTGTGTAAAAATGTGATTAGCAGCATTGCTGTGGAACAAGCAGATATGTTGTAGTGCATGCTTGTCCTGTGTAATAATACTGTATGGCAGTCAGAGGGAGTGAACCATGGCTACACACAACAGTGTACGTGCATTACGCAAGCATCATGTTGAGCAAAAGAAGTCCTCTGTGAAAGAATGCTTTCGGAATCATTCCATTTTTATATAGTTCAAAAATAGGCACATTTCATCTGTGGTGGTAGAAGTTCAGTGGTGACGGGAAGGGCACATGAGGGCTGCTTCCACAGACTGTTGTTTTATTATTATTTTTTAATCTGGGTGGTAGCTACATGGAGATTTTCACTGTGTGAAAATACGTCAAACTGTCGGCTTAAAATGTGTGCTCTTCTATATGTGTATTGAACGCCAGCAAAAGTTTACTTAAGGGCTCCTGGGTGGCTCAGTTGGTTAAGCGACTGCCTTCGGCTCAGGTCATGATCCTGGAGTCCCGGGATCAAGTCCCACATCGGGCTCCCTGCTCAGCAGGGAGTCTGCTTCTCCCTCTGACCCTCCCCCCTCTCATGTGCTCTGTCTCATTCTCTCTCTCTCAAATAAATAAATAAAAAAATCTTAAAAAAAAAAAAAGCTTACTTAAAACTACAATGAGGCCATTCTTTTACCTTTCAGGATGACCAAGAAAAAGCTTGATAGCATCACGCAGGCAGAGTTGTGGGAAACACATGCACACTGGTGGGAAGTAAATGGAAACCACTCTCAGGAGGGTTAATCAGTGTTTATCAAAATTAGAACTGCACGTATCTGAGCCTACTCCCAGGGACACTGCGCACATGTACTAATGGTACATACAAGGACTTGTTTTGGGGCTTTGTAATATATGTGCAATAGGGGACAAGTTAAATAAGTTATGGTACGTCCACAAAATGGAATACCTTATAGTTACTAAGTAGCATGAGAGAGCGCTACAGATACTAATAAGGAATACTCTCTAAGATGTATTAATTAAAAATAGCAACTTGTAGAATAGTGTTTATACCATGCTATTATTTATACAAAAAATATACATATGCATATATACACTAATATATAAAATGTATATCATATGGATATAGAAGAGCACTTTCATATTCATAGACTATCTCTAGAAGGCATATAAGAAACTAGTATCAGTGGTTGTCTCTGGGAGATCTAACTGCATGGTCAGGTGGCAGGAGTGGGAGGGAGACAGCTTTTCACTGTATACCCTTCTGTATCTTTGGAATACGGAACTGTACTATGGAAATATATCTGTTAAATATTTTTAAAACAATTGTTAAAAATCCCATAGAAGGGGCGCCTGGGTGGCTCAGATGGTTAAGCGTCTGCCTTCGGCTCAGGTCATGATCCTGGAGTCCCGGGATCGAGTCCCGCATCGGGCTCCCTGCTCGGCGGGGAGTCTGCTTCTCCTCCCTCTGACCCTCCTCCCTCTCCTGCTCTCTGTCTCTTGTTCTCTCTCTCTCAAATAAATAAATAAAATCTTTAAAAAAAAAAAAATCCCATAGAAGGGTGTTTTGTAGGATACAGCTGTATCGCTTCTCAGTAGGTCTGGTATGGCAACATTTTTCTTCCCATTGAAGCAGATCTTTGGTTCAACACCAGATGACACGGTTGGCTTTGCACATGGGTGCCAAGATATATGGGGGGAAAGTTCCCCGTGGCAGGACGCTCAGACTGTAGAGCATGTGGGGATGAGTTGATGAGCAGACAGCAAATTCAGATGTCCTGTGTCATGCCTGCTTGCAAACACAGCACTCCTTGAATGGAATGGTGGGCCCTCCCCACTGCTTGTAGCGTTGATTTCCCTTCTCTCTTCTGAAGATGTATAAGTTGGATTCAGATTAAGTTAAAAATGATGCAACTCTCCTGCTTCCTTTTGTTCTTTTTTTAAATGTAATTAAGATCAAGCTATGAATATAACATCTGCTTTTTATGTCTTAATGTATCAAAAGCATTTTCCCATGCCATCAGAAATTGTTCATGAGAATGTGCACAGTTGAATAATATCACATTACTGAAATGTGTCCTAATTTGTCTAATCAGTCCTCTTTGGACATTTACGTTGTTTAAATGTTTTTCTTTTCTTTTTTTCTTTTTTTTTAAAGATTTTATTTATTTATTTATTTATTTGCGAGAGAGAATGAGAGACAGAGCACGAGAGGGAGGAGGGTCAGAGGGAGAAGCAGACTCCCGGCTGAGCAGGGAGCCCGATGCGGGACTCGTTCCCGGGACTCCAGGATCATGACCTGAGCCAAAGGCAGTCACTTAACTGACTGAGCCGCCCAGGCGCCCAAATGTTTTGCTTTTCTTAAAAATACGGTGAGGAACCATCTTTGTACATTAGTCTTATACTATATATTTTATGATTTCCTAGAAGTAAAATTATTGAGTCAAAGGGTTATGAACATTATTTTTATTTTTAAGATTTTATTTACTTTGGGGGGGTGAGGGGCAGAGGCAGAGGGAGAAAGAGAATCTCAAGCAGATGCCATGCTGAGCATAGAGCCCAACACGGGGCTCCGTCTGAAGACCCTGAGATCATGACCTGAGCCAAAACCAAGAGTCGGACACTCAACTGACTGAGCGACCCAGGCCCCCCTGAACATTTTTTTTTTTTTAAAGATTTTATTTATTTATTTGAGAGAGAGAATGAGATAGAGACAGAGAGAGCATGAGATGGGGGAGCGTCAGAGGGAGAAGCAGACTTCCTGCTGAGCAGGGAGCCCGATGCGGGACTTGATTCTGGGACTCCAGGATCATGACCTGAGCCGAAGGCAGTCGCTTAACCAACTGAGCCACTCAGGCGCCCCCCCCCCCGAACATTTTTAATACTCTTGAGATAGAGTGCGGAATTATCTTCTAGAAGCTTCTCGGTTTGTACTTCCACAGCAAACTTCTCAATTGGCACTTCCTTTGCCAGCTCTGGGGTATTCTAATGCCAAAAAAGTCATTTTTATTTTGAAAAAATTCCATCTTAATAACTTTACCAACACATCTGAATGATACGCCAGAAGTGAGGGCAGGATGGCAGCATCTCCTTTCAACATGAACAAGAGGTTTGGAATACTTGCGCTGAGTTGTCTGGAGTTGTGCAGATTCCTGCCTGTCCCCACCTGCAGGCACTAGGACCTGAGATAGACTGCTTACTGTCCCCATAGCTCAGCTTCCTTACCTGTAAATTGGGAGCCAAAGGGCCACCCCTGTCACCTCTCACCGCGTGGGTTACATGCTGCACAGGCCCATGAGGTGCCATGGGCACAGTGACGTGGGGCCCTGGAGTTGCACCCCTTGGCGGCCCTGCTCCTGTTTGGCATTCAAACAGTTAAAAATATAAAAAGCTCCTTAAATTATTCTTTGACACTTGGGCTTTATAAATTTTGGCTGTTATTTCTAGGTGGAGAGTGGAAATGTGAATGATTTTTACTTTCCCTGCTTTTCATTATTTTCCATGTTTTCTGCAATTGACGTGCTATTTTTACTATCAGTGGATAGATATGTCTATGTATTGTAGATCTTATGTTTATATATTATACAATATTACATGTATTATAAATAGAAGACACAAAATACTCTTTCAACATAAGAAATTGGGGGGAGGAGGTCTTAGGGAGGCTGCCATTTAACAGGTAGGGAAGATGAGGTCTTGGCTCTCACATTGCCTAGCAAAATAAGCACTCAAATATTTATGGATTTGGTTGAGTACTAAATATTTATCTCTACGCTAGTAATGTTGACGGTAGTAACCAATACCAAAGTCATTTGAGCTACACAAATAGGTGGTGACAAAATAATTTACGTACTGTATTGACCTATTAGGACACAGCATGTTTTAATGTGTTAATATCAGATTAATATGAGGACTTTAAAAGACTTGGTAGTTCCATGGTAATTTAAAACTTTAGGGAGTAAGTTGAATGCCAAATAATAAGCCTTCTGATCATATACTTAAGATTCAAGATGCTAAAGAAAACCCCAAATGAACACTGAACCGTCCCAGCACTCAGCTGAGTGACTGAAGTGTGTCTTGGTACACTGAGCTCTTACGCCAGTGCTGTCCTTAAGGAACAGAAAGCTCCACCTTGATCTGGGGCCCACGGTGAGTTGTTTCCCAGATCACTAACATATGAAACAGCGTATGGCTGTCCCTACCATCCCAAAGCAAATGTTTGTTTTGTTGCAGTGATGGAAACATTTCCATTGGTGAAGCAAATATTTAGAGCTGAAAGAAACATTTGGGCTGCCAGGATGTGTCAAAATAGAACAGATGCCTGCCTTTTAAAAACACACATTAAAAAAAAAAAGAAAGAAAGAAAGCCACCTTGTACTTGGCTGCTGTGGTTACAGCCACAATGGGTTAAGCAAGAAATTAGAAAATGTGGTAATCGATCTAATCCCAGTTTTCTGGGCTCGTCTCTTTTTCTGTCTTGGTTTTTCTCCTCCAGAAAATGGGGATAAACATTTTTAAGTGATTTTGCTCAGGATTAAGGGTTTTTGGGTTTTTTTTTTCCCCTTCCCAGATATTCTCTTTGTTCTTAAAAAGTAATTTATCCTTTTGAATTGGAAATATATTCACATGGAATACAGTTCCTAAGGATAGACAGTGTAAAGTCTGCCTTCAGTCTCTGTCCCCAGCTGCCAGTCCCCTCTGTCTGTAACCAGTGTTACCTGTGTCATCTCTCTTTATTTTATGCCCACACACAACTAAATAGATGTGTTTGTATGTGTGTAGATACATACGTTCTTTTTTTTTTAACATAGAGGTTCTGTATACCCTTTACCTTGTTTTCACCCTATGCTCCATATATATTCTTTTTGTTTTTCTTCTTTTTTGAGGCGATTGATTCTAAGAGTTTGCTTATTAAAAATGTCCTAGCTGTGTCAGATAGTAGAGGGGAGCACGCATGCCCGGCTGCTCTTGCTTGAACCCCCCCAACCCCTCACCGGCCACCCTGTAAAAGGAACTCAGTGTTGAGAATCTGGTTTTGCCTCTGGGGCTCACCAGGGGCTGTGGGTGAGTCACTGTCCCTCTCTGTGTCCTTTTCTCTCGACTTTTAAACAGAAGAAAAAGGAAAGGAAAAGAATAGGAGATTGACCAGATGAGCTTCAGGCTTTTCTTCCAGATCTGAATTTCTTGGTTTGGTTGTCAGAGGTGGAAAAAAAAAAAATTTTTTTTTTTTCTTTAAATACACTTCTCTGCCTCTTCTAAAACAGGAGCAGGATTCAAGTATAGTTAAAAGTGCTTATTAATTTGGCTTTTCTGCATATGCACAAACATACCTTTGGCTTACCTGGCCCTTGGCATTCAAATAGCTATGATTCCTGATTATCATACCCTCCAGTCTTTAAAGACACAGTTCCTTCCCCAGGACTTGTTCAGCGCACCGTGGCAGGGCTGACTTCTCAGCCTGTTGCCAAGGACCTGCTGGCTTAGATACTGCCATCCACAACAGCCGGCGACAATATTTGCTGTGGTATTAATCCTTTGGAATTGATGATCAAATAACAAAATCAACTCGTCTTTGTTTTTGTTTTTAATTTAGCAGAGAGGGATTAAAAGAAAAAAAACCCTTTAGACTATAGATCTAAAAATAGACATCATGGATGCTGATTGGAAACCCTCCCAGTCTTTCATATGAGAGATCTCAATTTGGGTTACACAGAGGGGCAGCTCACTTCTGTCTTGTTCACCAGTTATACTACTCCCCAGAGAAGCTCAATAAATTTTATAGGGAAGTTTCCTTCTTATGCGGAAGGAGCTAAGCTTGGTGACTGGTGTGGCTGAAGTAATTTAGGGCTCCAAGGGAGTACGTCTGCCTGTGGAATAACGTATCCGAAGTAAATGTACAAAACTTAGTGATCCTGGCCATTGATGCTACTGAGCACTGGGTCCCGGGGCCCCAGCCTGTCTGATTTGGAATGCAGTTGCTCCCCGAAACTTGCATGTAATTCACGGCTCAGACAGTCCTTCTGCGGGCTTTGCTGGTAGTGGCTGCAGAGCCTGCCTGCTGGTGTGCTGGCGTTTTCACCACCAGCTGTTAGAAATCTCCAAACTTGGACTTGGCTGAGTTTTTACATCTCTCGGCTGCCTCTCTGAGACGCAGAGGGATCCTCTTCCACCAACATCAGGAGAACAGACTGCCTTCTCTTTTCAGACTGACAGTGGAACAAGGCTGCCTGGTTCCTCAGTCTCGAAGCTAACTGCAATACATTTGGCGCTGGCTTTTTGCTCAGTGATTTATACTAGGAGACGTGGCTGGGTGATATCCAGTGTCCTTTTGTCTTTGTGTTTATTTTTCTTGCACATTTAATGTATTTAAAGGATATATTGTCTTTATGGTTCACTGGGATAAGGAGGGGGTTAGTGCAAATTTTAATGAGAGGTCCCCGGCTCCCTGTGTTGAGATGAGAATTATATTCTTGGTTAGGTATCTTTCTTTCTTTCCTTAGGTGGCAGGAGGCAGTGTTTTGCTGCTTTTTGAAATAGCATTTCTGCCTAACGATTTTTAGAAGGGTACTGAAAGGACATTCAGTTTCAGGGCATCATCAGCAACTTTTCTCCTATTGTTTGAACTTTCCTCATTTAAGGAGACAGGAAAGTCTCATGTCTTGTTCCTGAATTTACATATTAGTATCAGATGGTGGGGACCAGCCCTATCATCAGATCAGTTTTTATAAAAACTCTTTCATTCAGGGGCTAATGATATTTGGAACTAGTTTTCTCAAAAACTGTTTTCACCGCTTGAGAATAGTTAATCAGTAGAGGAGAAAGCACTTGGCTTATTTGCTTAATATTTTAACCAAGTGAATTAGACAGGTTGGGGGGCTGGGGGAGGGGATAAGAAAGTGGGTGGGGGAGGCCCCATAAACAAGGTGATATATAATATTTTTTTTGTTCTCCTTTTAAATAAATACCGATCAGCTTTATGTTCAGAGACAATAGGAGCCGTTGGCTTAAATTTGCAGTTTACTGTATTTATGGCTGTAATATCAAGGTGCTGCCGTCGTAATTTCATGCCCCAATGAGAAGAGCAAGGTCGAAGCAAATGCTTCCATCGGCATCTGCTAACACACTAACTCATAAACAAGGCCCGGCTGGATCAGGTGGCACGGAATAATACAGGCTAATGAAATACAGCACAGCTTTCCATTACTGTTAGTTTTTACAGTGTCGTCATTACGTGTAATTTATGTTTAAAAAATTCAATTTTATACAAGGCACTGGGAAATAGGGGTCTACAGGTCATCCAACGACTTTTAGAGGCTCTGAGAGTCCTTATTGTACTCTACTGTTCCAACAAAATGTTAATAAAATAAAATAAAAAATACTTTTTTCCCTCCCCCCCCCAGCCTTTTCTGAGAGAGTTGATTTTTCTTTTAATTTGGGGAGTATTTTTAGCCAGCTGTCTTCTCTGCCTCATCTCCTCTCAGAGTGTGCATGGGGAGATAACTAGTTGTGTTCTCAGAGAGGTGACCCCTGCACAGTCTCCGCGCGTCCCAGATGAATCACCCAAACCCTGTACATGGAGGGACTGTGATGCGGGAGGAAGATGGCCCCAGTGGCCAGCCTGCAGCTGCCGCCCTTTGCTGCTGGCCTTCTGGCCCTGTTCCCCAATCCCAGCCAGACTTGACATTTTTATTATAAAATTCAGGCCCGGCCGGAAGGTGCCGTCGGGTGTTCATTACTTTGCTTATTTCTAAACTATTCCTAACCCCACTGTCCGGGCTGTTGTTTTACCTGTTTGACCTGCAAGATGCAGGGAATGCTGCTGTCTGCTGTCACCTGTCTCTCTGCTTCACCTGCATAGGGCCAGGCCCCATGGCAGTGCTCAGCGGTCACTGGGGACAGCACCGAGGTGACTTATTCTGAGAAGCCCTTGCACAGCCAGTCCCGCAGGAAAAAGTCAGCTCTTCCCGGTGCCCAGTTTTGTCTGAGTCCGTGGGAAAGGACCTGCAGCGTCGAGCTCCCGGGTCCCAGGTCCCAGCTGCAGCTCACAAAGTCAACCAGTTTGGTTTTGTTTGCATTTGAATCGAAACCTTTAGAAAAAGAAAACAAATCTGTGTATCTTCTAGGGGATACAAACAAGCAGGTGTGGCAGCCCCGAGGAGGCCGTTCACTTCAGTTGCCCACAGCAGTAACAAGGGGCTTTATTAATCAATAGCTTGTAACTTGCTTGCTCTGTTCTTTTAAAAGAATCCCACCCTGGGGAAAGTGTTGGAAAAGAAATCTTCCGGGCGGCTTCTGCACTGGGGCCGCAGCCGTCTCCTTGTAAAGGGCACTGGTTCTGGAAGTAGATTCCAGAGAACTGAGAGAACAAGGAGTCCACCCTGATTCTGGGTGCTCGGGACCTTCGTTTGCACTGTGTGAATTGAGAGCTCTCAGTTTTGCCAGTCAGGCACCTGTGGTCCTTTTTTTTTTTTTTTGTCCTTTTTAAAGTATTTATTTGAGAGAGAGAGAATGAGCGGGGGTAGGGGCAGAGGAAGAAGCAGATTCCCCGCTGAGTAGGGAGTTGGACGTGGGGCTCCATCCCAGGACCCTGGGATCATGACTTGACCTGAAGGCAGCCGCTTAATCGACTGAGACACCCAGGCTCCTCCAGGCACCTGTGATCTTAAAGGTGAAATGACACTGCCTCTCAGAGACAGGTGTTTTGGCCTCCTCATATTGGACAGGTGCCCTCGCTCCTTTCTCCTCCTCTTGGCTAAAGCTAGTGAGTGGATGGAATAACTGAGCAGGACTTTCTTAGTTTTACTCTCCGTCCGTGATAACGTTTTAATTTTCACAGACCAAGGCAGGTAGCTCTTGGAATTGTCAAGTGGCAGAGGTTGACGTTCCCGAAAGCATCTAAATGCAAAGTGCTAGCAGTATCGCATAAGGCAAACTGATACCCCAACTGAAAGAAACTCTTGGGCTTTATTGAAATTGGCTAATTCTTCCAAAGGTGGTGACTAAAGGAAGACTCCATGGCAGGAGGTTTGCCTGCCACAGGATGGCAACACCCTTTGCCCCCGTCTCTGCTCTGCTCTGCTCAGCCCTTGCTTGGTCCCTCTGCAGTTAGATTATTCCTTGCAGATAGCAATCAACTGGAAGGAAGTGTGTGTGTCTAATTTGCATGAGATTATTTAAAACAACAACAACAAAAAAGGTCTGCATTAGTCAGGGTGATGGTAAACAACGCAAAGAGATGCCTTTTATGATATAGCCTATGCCTCAGCTTTCACAGCCAAATATAATTCACTTCCAATTGGCGGTTTCCTTTATTATTCCTTTTAACCTTTGGGATTCTGCAAGGTCTCAGTCTAAGCTCTCTGCCGTCTGTGGGGGGGGAGGGGAGGGGAAGGAAGCCTGGATGTCCTGTGTGTGGGTCCTGTGGCTGTCCCTCTTCCCTGCCTTGGTCAGTTCAGCAGCAGGAGCCCATGACTGCGTAGGTAACTGTTGTGTTCTGAAGGAGATGACACCCCTTCCCGCTGAGTCTCCATGAGTCCCAGATGAATCAACCTGAGTTGGGAGAACACTGAATCTGGCTGGCCAGTGCACCCCTTGCCTGGTGCGCTCTGAGGAAGAGGGCTCTCAGGTCTGTGAGAGGCCTTTGGATTTATTGGGGGTTAGAATATTAGAATGAGACGGGGACACTACCCTTGTCATTTTGGAGTTGTTCAAAAAGTTGTCCCGGTGTCACTTGCAGATAGGATCCGGACGTTTGGTTTCTGTGCTGTTTTGGTCTGGCCCCCAAACGCCATTCGTCAGCCCTCACCTGTAGATGGGGTGCCAGCTGGGGCTGAGAGAGACCATTTAGTGCTTCTCTCAACCTCTCACAAGCTTGAAGACTTAAGACGTGATTTCAGAATCTGCCATTTGTTGTTTCTGTGCTAGAGGGGCAGTCACTAGGCGGCAGATGGAGAGCCGTGGGTTGTCGAGCAGGCAGCACCATGCCCTGCCTCGTGGGATCTGAGGCATGTTTTCACCTTCCTCGGGCCTTAGTTGTTGTTGTTCTTTATCTGTTAAATGAACGCAGTGCCTGGGATCATGGTCCAGCTATGAAATTATATTATTCACTGAGATCATGAAAATGCTTTTTTTTTTTCAAGAAGAAAAGTGATTCATTTTATGTAACTAAATCAAAATCCTGACTCTCCGGAGGACTGGGGATATCAGAATTCCAGCCAATGTAAATTTAGAGCATCAAATGATAAGGTCTCTGAAAAACAAGAGCTTGGAAGGAAGTGCTGATGCCCTTTAAACCACGGCCTCAGTAGTGGGCTCGGCTGCAATAATGCAAGGAACATGTTTTATTAGGAAAATAGGCTTCGTAAAAGCTCCGGGCCAGAGGGCAGAACAGCGGGCAGGGAGTGCTGTCCCTTTAACCAGCTCCGGCTCTCAGGGCCGCGGCACAGCCCGTGACTTACTGTATATTTCCCCAGCGTTAAACATTATCGTACTTGTTTATATTTGAAAGAGCCAAAAGGGAAAATGAGAAAGCAACTGAATGCTCCTTTTGGGAAAATTATCCTCATTTGCAGCCAGCGGCTGACAAGGCACACGAAGCACCAGGTTTATGAAATCCCGTGGTGTACCAGTGACCATCCGCCCCTGCTGACGCCGCACGTGCGCCTGCTTCTCGCGCGGCGGATGACGAACTGGTTAAAACCGGGTCTTTCCGCGGAGAACTCTGAAAGGGGTTCCCCTTCCTCTTCGGAAGATGACTAGCTGGTACTCCCAAGCTGGATGGAGCCCGAGAGGCACACGCTCGGCGTACCTGTCCGTCTGTCCTGCCCCTGTTTCTCTCGGGAGGCCTTTGGGGCAAGCTGGGGAATTTGGGAGGAGGAACGGCCCAGTACAGCCCCGCATGCTCAAAAGGTAGCTTTTGTATTTGAAGGTGCTTGGCACCAGCCTTTTCATCTGCCGCGTTGGTGCACTGAGAGTGGGGTGCGTTGGGGCCCCCCCGCAGCAGCAGTCAGGCTTCACTGAGGGACAGCCTTGCCCACCGCTGGCTGGCTCCCCTGTGTGCGGAGGGGGAAGGGGCAGGGCTGCGGTTTCAAAGGGGGGACAGCCTTCATCTGCTCAGCGTAGGGAGGGGAATGGAGGGTCCAGGGCCTAGAGTAGTGCAGGCCTTCTCCCTGACTGCTTGGTGGTGGGGCCTGAAAAGGGACAGAGGCGCTGCACCAGCTACACGCCAGTGTGGTGTGGGGCGGTGCTGTGCTTCGGCGCAGTAATGCGCCCCATCTATTAGCCCCTTGGCACAGAGCGGGCGGCCCCGTGCTCTGGAAGATGCTGATCCTCAGAAGCTCCTTGAACTTCATCTACCCCCAGGGGCAAATACGCCGTGCCATGGGCCTCTCTAATGGAGAGCTGCCGACCAGATGGGGAAAAGCCCTCGGCCCTCATTTAAAGGCTCTGCGTGGTGGCTGCACTGGATACTGGGATTCCTGGAACAGCACGGGCTGGCCGGAGGGGTCTCTGCAGACTTAGCAGTGACCTCCCCACTGCCGCTCCCACTGTCGGCGGCCCGAGCACTTTTGTACCCACTGTACCCACTTCTCGGACCGGCCCTGCGGGCAAGTCTTTCTCACACCTGTGCGCCACACCTCGTCCCTGTTCTTCGGGTTGGTTGGCATCCTCGTCCTCTTCCCACAGGGCCAGCGTCCCCAGTGGGCTGCAGCCGTGTGCCCACTGGAAATGGGGTCTCCTCGGGCCCTCCCCCGCCTGTTACTCTCCCATGGGCAAATCCTCTCCACGCGCTGCAGCCACTGCAGATGGCGCCCTGCTCTTCCGGGCTGTCCTGAGCGCAGTGCGCTCTAGTGTGGGGAGGATTGAAACAAAGGGAAGCAGAAAAGCTCGCCAAAGGCGATACCGGCAGCCTATGCTAGGCTGGAGCAATAACCATCTGAAAGTTTGGGCCTGGCCTTGTTTTGATCTGTTTTCTTGTTTTATTTTCTTCTTTACATTCTATATCCCATTCATACTAATCACAGTCAGTCCTGATTTTTCTTTTTATTTCTGCATTTGTCATAAAATAAAGCAAATTATTCCCGTCTTCGGAAACGATCGAGACTAATTAGTCGTCTCACCCAATAATTAGTTTTTTGTTTCCCTGTCTGTTTTCATGCATTATTGTTAGTTTTTCCCCCTCTTTTTTTAACACCATTACAGATTAAAATGAGTCACATTTGCAGTTGATGGTATCTGTTTTCGGGGGAAGAATGGAGAATTGCAGTACGGAGCAACTTCAAAAGCAGCAATAAACTCAAGGATAAATTAAGGAAATTGAATGAGCCACATTTGGAAGCAGTGTGGAGGCTAATATTCTGTCGCTTAAGGTTAAATTGCAACTGAGAGAGGTTCCTGAGAATCCGAAATCGGGGAGGAAACTTACCAGGATGCTAGGCACTCTGTGGGCTCTCAGGGTCTTTTCTCAATGAAGATTTCGATGCGGCCAGGGACAGTGGCAAAAGGTATTCACCTGCACTTATGTCCTCTTCTCCCCCCAGGGCTGACAGATGAAGAGATTGATTTGGCTTTCCAGCAGTCAGGCACAGCTGCCGATGAGCCTTCGTCCTTGGGCCCAGCCACACAGGTGGTTCCTGTCCAGCCCCCTCACCTCATTTCTCAGCCGTACAGTAAGTCACCCGTTCAAACTCCTGCTTTAACCTTGTCTGGGGTTCAGGATTCTGGCCAAAGAGCAGTGCCTTCCATCTCCCAGACTCAGCAAGTGGGGAGAAACCGGGATTAGTAGACAGCTCTTGGGTTTTTCCAAAAGAATGTGCCACACCCAAATCCTCTCCTAGACAAACTTTTAAGTATGTGACAAAGGTTTAAGAAGAGATGAGGGACCAGAATAAATGAGTGTATTGTGTTGTTTGAAATATTTTGGTTACAAGTAAGAATCTATAAAAGTATTTCTTGGTTCTGTTTCTGTTTTCCTACATCATGCTTTTGCATGTCACTCTTTCATGAAGAACATGAACATCTGATTCATGACCTCATTCTCGTTTGCTCACTGAAATGACTCCTCTCCTAATTTTATTTTTTAAAGTTAATATTAGTAGATTTGGGGTGGCCTCTCCCGTCGCCCTTCTCTCCTTCCTTCCTTTTCCTTCTTTTCCTTCTTTTCTTCCTTGTCCTGGCTATACCATGTCTGTTTATGTGGTGACAGTCTGTTAGAGAATATCAGATTAAATGTAAAGCTCCTTTTTTGAATTAGCTTTTAATTATTACATGAGAACAGGACCCATGTTGTTTTTAAGTGAAGCTGTTTGAGGAATAACGGTTCTTCAAACTAGTAATAAATGTACAGTCTCCAAAATACAACCAGAACCCCTTCTTTAAGTCACTTATAAAAAGTTTAAAAAGATTAAAATTCACTTCGAAGTGATGGAAAATAGCTCAAGTTTCATGTCTTTAACATAACTCAGCCTTGGATCTGTTGTCTTTCAAAATGCCTTTTCTGTAATTGTCTTCATTTTAATTGTCTATCTTAGAAGTTTTATTTTTTTTCAAAACATGTTAATTTAAAACAGTGTTAGATGTCAGATTTTGGAAGGCATAACAAAATGCTAGGCTTGTTTTGACCCCCACCACGTGGTCTGGAGCTACCTTCTGGCTCTTGCTTTGCCGTCGTCCTCACTGGCTTAGACAGTGTGGGGGGCCGGGCGGTGGGTTATGGTGTCACAGATGTCAGTTAGATATCTCCTTTCTTTTGCTTTCTGGATAAGGTTGAATGGGTGAGGCCAGGTGGCACAAATTCAAGTTCACCTCATCCGTGGTCACCTTGTCTCACAAACCGCTGGTGTCCCCTGATCTCTGAGACCCAAGAAATGGTGCTCAGTGGTAAGCCTTGTATTGGAGCTACTGAGTCAGTAGCCACAACTTGTCAGGCTGGGACTCACATCTCCTTCCTGGCCGGCATTCTTTCCGATCCATTGTGTTTGTTTTGGGTCACTAAACATACTCTCCGGGTTTCCTTCTATCCAAAGGCTAGGTCTCCACACTTTTTCTTTAGTTGTGTCCCTGGGCCCAGCCATTTAATGGGATTTGTTGAGGACAGGCAGTGGCAGCTGGGGTGCAGAATTTTCTAAGACGCACATCTGTTCTATTCCAGCTGTTTCCTCCATGGCTTAAAACCAAACAGGTCTCTCGGCTATTTGGAAACTTCTTGCTCAGAACAGATTGTTCTGGTTGGTCACAAAGTTGGCCTAAAACATCACGCGCTTGCCTACTTTTGGTAGGCACAAAGGGTTAAACTGTTGGTCTTTCTGAAAGAGGTGAAAGAAGAGGGGGGAGGGGGACAATGCCGTCATCTAGATTCTTCTGTCCAGGTCTCTCTGAGAAGAAGCATAGCACGTTTAGGTATTTAGGTAGGAGTATTTTTAAGAGTCTCCCAGCCCTAAAAATAAAATACATCTTCTTAGAGACAGACTTCTTCCTGCTTTGACGCTAGTATAAAAACAATGGTAATGGCAATTTTAAATCCCTGAGGTTTCTACTTGTCATTGTTGAGCTTCATTCCTCTTGTACTGTTACACTGCTCGTTTCAGCTCCGGGGGTGACTCTACCTCTTCACTTCTGTACTTTTGCCAAGAGGTGTCAAAACTGCTCAAAAAAAAAAGCAAAAAAAAAAAGCTTGATTTTGATTAATATAGAGAAACAAGACTTTGCCTGACTGATAATAAAACTGATAAATGACATTTGAATTACTTGTAGCGGTAATTTATTACATAAAATATCTTTTATTTGACATGCGATTAGTTGCTGGAAGCATCACTCAATCTGACTAGTTTAAACATGCTCTAAAATGAACCCCAGTAAAAACCAGGGCTGTCTGCTGCTGGCATTATGAAATATACTAATCCTGGAGTGGGGAAAAAATCTGACTTTAAATATTTAAATGATTAATTGGGTTTATATATTTTTTTTTCCTTTCTAACCCCCTTAATTACAAGCAAACTCAGGGGAGTTTCTGAACTAGGTGTGCAATCTGCATGCTTATCACTGAGGCATTGTCTGCGTCCTGGGAGGGATTTATGGCCTCCACTCATGTGTGTTCTTGCCCATTTTACATCTAGAGCCCTTTCCTTCCCATGTCTTGGCTCTTTAAGGACAGATACTCCTTCTCTGAACCCAAGCCTAGAAGATGGGATTCTCTGGGCTCAGCCCCAGATGCTCACATCTCAGGGAGGGGTAAGCTTTTTCAGGACACTAACCCCCCCCCCACCCCCTGCCGCCATGGAGCCCGGTGCTCTTGGATTATCACCTCTGGACTCGCCAGCCCTTCTGCTTTGGTGGGAGATGTCCCACTCTGTGCCTCTTTTGGTATCTCTGCTCTTTGGTGAATGTGTTTGACCTTGAGATGGTAGTAAATGCCTGTGTCAGCAAAGAGAACTTAGACACCTGCCAGAAAGGTACCAGGTCAATCCATCCGTGTTTATTAAGCATCTACTTACTGTGTGCTTAGTACAGTATCGTCAGAGATACAAAACGTGATCCTTAAAAATCTTACAGGCTCTCTGGGAGAGAAAAGATAAACTCTTAAGAAAAGGATAATAATATAAGACATTGTGATTTAATGCCAAAATTAATTATACAGACAAGAAATTCCATAAGAATACAGAAAAGAGAAAAATTAATGTGGGCTAGAGAAGTCAGAGAAGGCTTTGTGAAAGCTGTAGGAGGTTGACACTGAGGGGAAGCTTGATGTCACCTGGTGTGAGAATAAACCAGTGTTGTCAGGGCTCAGAGGAAAGTCAGGCTGGGATTCGAGAGGAAATCTGACATTCTCTGCTTCTCGTTTTGCTTTCTTTTTGTTCAACTTTAATCAGGAATCAGTATGTGTGTATACCCGCAGCACCTACCCAGTCCTGAACATAAAGTTCTGATAAATGCTTGCTTGATCGATTTGTTCCAAGCTGATTTTTCTTATTTCCTCCCAAAGCAAGGTAGCTTTGGGACTTAGGGCCATTATAAATTTTGTAGGATAATATTTTTTTGTTAGGCTTAAATATTTTCCCTCACTGTCTTTGGTACCTAACTTAGGTCTTTCAAAGATTGACCTGGGGGCGCCTGGGTGGCTCAGTCGGTTAAGCGACTGCCTTCGGCTCAGGTCATGATCCTGGAGTCCTGGGATCGAGTCCCGCATCGGGCTCCCTGCTCAGCGGGGAGTCTGCTTCTCCCTCTGACCCTCCCCCCTCTCATGCTCTCTCTATCTCATTCTCTCTCTCAAATAAATAAATAAATAAATCTTTAAAAAAAAAAAAAAAAGATTGACCTGTATAGCTTCAGTTGGGATGTACATGTGTGAGGTTATTGAAAGGCTTTGACATTTGATTAGAAATCCTGAGAGTGTGGGTTCTTTCTCACTCTGCTTCTTCATAGCCCTGTTGAGCAACATATACTTACCCGTGGTTATCTTCATTCACTGAGCAAGCATTTATTTTATTCCTGCTATGGGCCAGGCACTGTGCTAGACCCCGGTGGTGAAAAGATTAATAAAGCCTAGTTGCTCTCTCCAGTTTTTCCTGTTGAGTAGGAAAGGCAGTTAAGCAAATAGCGGTGCCTGTGAAGTAGGTCCAGGTGAAGCCCGTGGCCCGGACGAGGCAAAGGGGCACATCAGACAGTAGGAGATGTTTAACTGGGCTGGGGGGGGTGCGGACATGGTCAGCTCATTGACCGACCAAGATGGACGAGAGCAACCAGGCTAAGGCAAAGGCATATGGACATGACACCGTGCAATGTTCAGTGGCTGGAGCTTGGGATGGCAGGGCCAGAAGAGAGGCCTGGAGAGGGAGGTGGCAGCCAGGCCGTCACCCTAATGGAGGACAGTTAAAAGCACATTGATTTTTTTTACTTCAAAATGTGTCATCTAATCATTTTTGAGGCTGTATTACCTATTTGACCATATTATTCTTAGACTAATATTAAAATTATTTGTATCATCTGAGAAGATGCTGCATGGAGAGGTAGGGAAGATGTTCTAGGAGTGTGTGAGGCAGCTGTCCCGGATGCTCTGCCTGGAGTGCCTTCCGCTCTTCTTTGCCTGGCCAGCTCGTTGCTGTCCCTCAGGGTTGGGGACAGCCGTCAGCTCCTCCCAGGACTGTCCCAGATGCCTCCGTTCCAGTGGGACGGAGGTTCTCCTTGGCCTGCCCAGTCCCCTGTTTGCTGCCATACTACCGTTAAATGTTTATTCACTTGTCTTTTCTATTACATTGGAATTCCTTGAATTAGAGGTTTTTTTTTTTTTTTTTAATCTATAACCCAAGGCTCTGACTTAGCAGGTGCTCTAGAAATGCTTGTTGAATGGATAGATGGTGGTGGAAATGTGCTTGGGAATTGAAAGGCTGTCCTGTAATACCACCATCCAGGGGGAGCTTCCCAGGGAGCCAGTGAGTGGGGGCCTCCTGTGTGCTTGGCCATGCAGGCTCTCGGAGTGGACAGGCCTTGCTTTCAGAAGGCCACCATTTGACCATTTAGAGGGAAGCCCAGTGCTTGGGGGAGTACAGTGAAGACTAACGCATGCCATCGTGCTTGGCGTGATGGTGAGAGCTTTTAGAATTAATGAAGGCAGATCTCACTTTTTACTTACAAAGAAGTTACTGGTTTATATATTGAAGAAAACATTTCTCTAATTTTTAGGAAATTGTATTTTTTCTTTTGTCCATGTGACTGGTTTAGAATAGTAGCTTTTCAAGAGCTAGCACGCTCTCTCTTTTGTTTGCTTTGTGCTGCTCCCATTGTGGTGCCCTGTGGGTGCCGCATAAGTGCCATTTGTAGATACTGAGGAGGGCAAGTGTCCCAGGAAAGAACCAAGTGAAGAAATCCATTCTGTAGGTTTCTTAGGCCACTGAAAGAGTCTTTGGTGTTGGTGGTAGGTAGGGTTATATCTTTGCCCACAGTGCAGCCTGTGTTCATTTTATAAGATTCCCCAACAAATAACAGAAAACCCAAAATAAGAGTGGCTTAAACGAGATGGAAGAATATTTCTCGGTTCTGTAAACATGGGCAGTCGGGGCTCTATGCTCTGCATCCCTGACACCTGGCTAGCACCCATCCTGTGCTCTGGTGTGACCGCCTCGGCTCCAGCTGTCCCATCTGCTGTCCAACCAGCAAGAGGAGGGACAGGAGGGAGAAGGACCAGCCTTCTAAGGACACCTCCTGACAATTGCCCGCATCACTTTCACTTTCTGCCCCCTGGCTGGAACTCCGTCACACGGCCACACCCGTCTGCACAGGAGGCTGAGAAGTGCAGTCCTTGTCCTGGTGGAGCATGTTCCCAGCTTTTCATATCCCACAGAAGGTTTGAGTTGGAATAAACACTGACTTCAGGATGATAGCTTCCCTTGGGTGGAGAGGAACACATGGCTAGTTTCAGTGGTATTTGGAAAGATCTAGCTGGTACAGTAGGTGGGTTTAGGATTACTAATTTTATTATCATGCTTTATAATTTATATAAATGTTATATTCTTTTGTATGTGTCAGAAATTGCAGGGGATACTTTAAAAAGTTGCATTTGAATTCTCAGGTCTTGCTTTTCCCCTTGGTGTCAGCTGCTAACTGAGCAGAGAGAGAACCTAGAGCCCACACTGCTGGGTATTGTTCTCAATCACTGCTGGCTCCCTTTACCTTTTCTCTTTGTTTTAAAAATTCTGAGTTTTTTTTTTTTTTTTCCTAAATCGACTTTATTGAGGTATAATTTACCTAAAATAAAACACACCTATTTTATTTGTATGATTTTGAGTTTTGGCAGGTGTACACTCCCATGTGGGCATCACCACATTGTAGAACATTTGCAGTACCCCAGAATGTTCCCTTGTGCCCTTTCCCAGCCAGCCTGACTCTGGGGCAACCCTTGGTCTGCCTTCTGTTGCTTCTGACTAGACTTCTCTTTCCTGGGTTTTATATAAATGGAATCATACAGTATGTACTCTCTCTTGTCTGGTCTTATGCTCAGCATAATGTTTTTGAGCTTTATCCGAGTCGCTGTGCATAGCAGGGGTTCCTTCCTTTTGATTACTGAGCGGTATTCCATGGTAGAGATGTACCACATTTGTCCGTTCACCGGTGGAGGGGCTGTGGGCTGTTTCCAGTTCTGAGCTAGGACGCTCAAAGCTCTTGTGAATGTTCGTGTACAAGTCTGTATGTTTTTACACCTCTTGGGTAAATGCCTGGGATTGGAGTTGCTGGCTCATATGTTAAGTGCATATCTATCTCAATAAGAAACTGCCAAACTGGTTTTCAAAGCAGTCGCACCATTTCACATCCCCATCAACAATGTGTGAGAGTCGTGGTCGCCGCTGTTGGTGTTCTTGGTCTTTTTTAATGCCAGCAATTTTCATGCGTACAGTGGTACCTTATAGTGGTTTGAGTTTACATTTCCAGGATGGCTAATCATGTTGAGCGTCATTTTACATGCTTTTTGTGCATTTGCATACACCTTCTTTCGTGAAGTGGCTGTTCCCGTCTTTTGCCTATTTTTAATTGTCTTCTTGAGTTGGAAGAGTTCTTTACGTCTTCTGGATTCATGTGCTTTGTCAGATGTGTGTTTATTAGTATTTCCTCCTGGCCCGTGGCTACCTTTTTCTTTTCCTTGACATTGCCTTTTTACAAAAGATTTTAAAATTGATGATGTCCATTTATCTTTGGGTTTCTTTTTTTCGGTTTTTTGTTTTCGTTTTTGTTTTTACAGTTTTTGGTTTCGGTGTCCTATCTGGGTTTCTTTTTTTGTTTTTTGTTTTGTTTGGTTTTGGTTTTTGTTTTTACAACTTATGGTTTTGGTGTCCTGTCTGTGAAGACTTTACTTCCCCCAAGGTTAGAGAGGTTTTCTACTTTTTTCTTCTGGAAGTTTTAGAGTGTTTGCTTTAATGTTGAGATCTGTGATTCATTTTTAGTTCATTTTTGTGTATGGTGCAATGTGGAGGTCAAGGTTCAGTTTTGCTTGTCTGGATGTCCATTTGTGCCAGCACTATATGTACAAAAGATTATCCGATCCCCGTTGAATTACCTGTCTTTCTATCAAAAATCAATTGTTTATATAAATATATGCATGGCTCTGTTTCTAGACTCTTTTTTTTTTTTAAGATTTTATTTATTTATTTGAGAGAGAGAATGAGAGAGAGAGAGCACATGAGAGGGGGGAGGGTCAGAGGGAGAAGCAGACTTCCTGCCGAGCAGGGAACCCGATGCGGGACTCGATCCCGGGACTCCAGGATCATGACCTGAGCCGAAGGCAGTCGCTTAACCAACTGAGCCACCCAGGCGCCCGTTGTTTCTAGACTCTTTAAAGAAATTTTTTTTAAACAAAGCTACTGAAGTACATTTTACATATCTTAACACTCACCCGTTTCAAATGTACAGTTCCTGACTTTCAGTATCTTCTTGAGTGATGCACTTACAATCAGTGTTAGCACTTTCATTACCCCAAATAAGATGCTCTGTGCCCATTTACCGAGAATCTCACCTCCCACCCAGGCAAGCACTAATCTACTTTGTCACTATAAATTTACCTTTTCTGGACATTTCAGGTAAATGGAATCATACTATAGGTGGTCCCTTGTGCCTGCCTTCTTTCAGCAGGCACAGTATTTTTTAAGTTCTTCCATGTGGTGGCATATAGCAGCACTTCCTTTTTATTGCCGAAGAGCCCCCATTGTATGGGCGTACCATCTTGTGTCCAGCAGGTCACCAGCTGACAGACATTTAGATTATCTCTAGTTTCGGTTGACCTGAATCACACTGCTAAGAACATTTGTGTGCAAATCTGATGTGGATGTATGTTTTCAGTCCTCTTGCATAGACCTCTAGGAGTTAAATTTCTAGGTCATATGGCAGTTATATTTCTGGATTTTTCTTAATTTTTCTTTCCAGTCAGCTTTTTTGAAGTATAATTTATACACAGTAAGATTAATCAATTTTTAGGGGCAACTGGGTGACTCAGTTGGTTAAGCGTCTGCCTTTGGCTTAGGTCATGATCTCGGGGTCCTGGGATCGAGCCCTGTGTTGGCCTCCCTGCTCAGCAGGGAGTCTGCTTCTCCCTCTCCCCCGGCCCCTCCCCTGCTTGTGTGCATGTGCACGCTTTCTCCTTCTCCCCCCGCCAATTAAATAAATAAATCTTTTAAAAAAGAATAAATTTTAAGTGTATAGTTTGGTGAGTTCACGAACTGTAACTCATGTAACCAACACTACAGTTACAATATAGAAAATTCCCACAACCCCAGAAAGTGTCTTTGTGCCCCTTGCACCAGTCCTATTCTCAACATCAGGTTCCTTTCAACCAGCAATCTACTTTGGATCACGAAAGTTCCGCCTTTCAGAACTTTTCACGTAAACGGCATCATGTAGCATGTAGTCTTTTGTGTCTGGTTTCTTTACCGACGAACATAATTCTTTTAGATGGATCCATGTTGAGATATATATACCGTCCATATTACACGTGTAACACACACACACACACACACAAATACACGTTTCTGTGACATATCCCCCTCTCCCACATTGCTTTAAAAATATAAAAACTATTCTGAACTCACAGCTAAATAAAAGCAGGCCGAGGTGGGGCTTAGCCAAGTGGGCATAGTTTGCTAACTCCTGTTACTCCACTCTTTGGATATACCACAATTTGTCCACTGACCATTGATAGTTGTTTGGGTTTCCAGTTTGGGGCTCTTATGAATAATGCTGCCGTGAACATTCGTGTGCAAGTGCAAGCCTTTGTGTGCATGTATGCTTCCTTCTCTCTTAGTTTCATACCTGGGAGTAGATTGCCTTAGCCACACGTTAGGTGTATGTTTGACTTTGTAAGAAATTGGTTGCACCATTTTACATTCCCATCAGCAACGTAGGAGAATTTCAGTTGCTCCACATCCTTATCTGCACTTGGTATTCTCAGTTTTTAAGTTTAGCCATTCTAGAAATGTGTATGTAATCATTGTACTTTTAATTTGTATCTCTCTAATGACTCTCTAATATTTTCATGTGCTTATTGGCCATGCATAGGTCTTTCATGGAGCATCTCTTCCAATCTTCTCACACTTTTTTCTAAATCATGTCATTTTATTGAGTTGTATGGATGTAGCTCTTTATCAAATAATAGGTTTTGCAGATATTCCCTCCCCCCTCCTATGACTTGCCTTTTTGTTTTCTTGGCAGTGTCTTTTGAAAAGCCTCAGTTTAAGCTTTTGATCATGTCCATTTCATTCTTTTTTTCCCCCTTTTATGGCTCATTCTTTTTGAATTTTAAGATGTCTTTGCCCACCCCAAAGATTTTCTTCTCTGTTTTCTGTTTTCTTGCGGTATCTTTAGAGTTTTGCTTTTTGGCTTCAGCGTGTGGTCCGTTTTGGGTTCATGCTTGTGTATGACACAAGGTGAGGGTCAAGATTCAGTTTCTTCCCCCTGTGGCTCTCCACTTGTCCCAGCACAGTTGTTATACAGATTATCCTTTCCCCATAGAATCACCTGGGCCTCTTCATCAAAAAAATCCCTCGACTGCATAAGCCTGGGCCTATTCCTGGGCTCTTCTGAGTTCTTACAGTTTAATTAGAGCTCGTATATTTTAATCTGTGAGTGAGGATATAGATATGACTGTCCGTGTCCTTCCTGCCTGAAGATGACACGGGCGATAGCATAGCATCCCGTGAGAAGTGGAAGGATTGTCTTTCACAGGATGTTCATGTGAAGACACGCTTGAATTTTCAGATGTGACCGCTGTGGGGTGACAATGTATCTGTGCCTCAAGCTGCCCAGGTGCTTCGGTTCAGAGCAGAGCTGTTGTGTTTCCAGTTGCTGCTCTCTGGTTGGTGTGTCCTTCCAGCCGCCAGCTACGCTCAGCCGTGTGCCTCAGTGGGCCCCCACACAGCGGCCGGGCCCCTGCAGCCCCGCCCGTAATAACCCTTAGCAGGTCGCCGGGCTGTGTGCCGCTAGCCCTGCCCCTCTGCTGTAACAAGCATGGGGTTGGCACACCGGCTGGATTCCAGGACCTCACTGTGGAAGAGCCTGTCTTACTCAATTTTCAGGGTGGCTTGTTGGGATGATTTGAGCAGCTAGACAGGGCACCGTGTGGCGTCATAGCCCCAGCCTCGGGGAGCGTGGAGGGGACCTTGCCCTGCGCTCAAGCTGTCGGCCTCCGCAAGGACTTGATAGTTTCTCCCCCTCGTTAGCAAGCGCCTCAGAGTGTCTCAGCAGGATGCTTCTGTGACGTTTCCAGCTCTGTACTGTTGATGACCCTTTACTGGATTGTGGATTGTGGGATTTCCACGGTATCAGTGAGTCGAGGTTCATGACTTGGTGACTTCAAGTTCAACATTGCTGTGTTGTGTGTGGGATTCCCAGCCCCACACGTGTTATTTGACGTTTGTTCTCACCTGCTAGGTGAGAATGTCTTGGTCAGTGGAGGTTTGACTAAAGGAATGGAGTCAGGTTGGTTTAGTTGTGTTCACGGAATGGTTAAGGAGTCACAGGGATGCATCTCTCCTGCCCCTGACAGGGCCACTGTATGCTTTGGATTCGCCTCTGGGCAGGAGGACCTCCGTGGAGACTGTCCGAGCTCAGGCTAATTGACAGAGTCCTTCGGGAGGTGAAAGAGGGCGTTGAGTTTCGAAGAGCCCTGTGCTCTTCTCCCTGCAGTGATTTGTCCTCAGACCTCGTTGCTGCCTGAGGCAGCGGGGCAGTGCCAGCATGCTGGGCTGGGCAGGGGGACACCTGCTGCCACCACTGACCGTCTCTTCAGCCTTCGTGAGACGCCAGTGATGGGGTCTTGGTAAAGTTCTGGGCCATTCAGCTCGTTAGCTGGTCGGGCATGTTGGGGAAGTGCTGTGGACCATTTGAATCTGAGTGACAGTAAACAGATCATTGTTCCTCCGTTCTTCCAACGTAGCAAAGCTCTGCCACCTTCAGTCAAGTGGCCTGTGCTTGATGAGAAGAGAAAAACGTCCTTGGGAGCCATTGTGTTGGTGGTGTGGAACCAGGATCTCTGATCTCAGGCTTCGTGTCTGCTTTGTACGCAAGGCAGGCATCTGCTTCCAGACTGGAGGCTCTGAAGCTTTTAAAAAGCTCGTTCATTCCACTCCCCTTTCTTCCGAGTGAGAGCAGAAAAGTGACTGACCCCATTTTCTGCCCTTGCCTGTAAAATTCTGGACCTTCGGGGAGTGTGGGGACCCGGTGCCCTGCTCTCCATGCCCTCGTGGGGGTCTGCACTGGCTTTGGGGTAGATTGGGCCTAGGGTGGGCGGCAGAGAGGACTCCACGTGGCCACGGCTGGGGCTTTGAGCCAGTTTGGGATCACGCCTAGTGCTTTCTCAGTAGCCCTGGTCTGTTACCCTTTGAAAGGCGTGCGGTGGGTCAGAGTTCCCTCCATCTTAGTTTCTCTCTTTTTTCATTTTGCCACAAGACAGAATTGTATCACACATCTCCAAAACGAGTAAAATGGCATTTCAGCTTCTTGTCTTTATAGACTCTCTGAACTTTAGGAAAGATCATTCTGGTCCCTTTTCATTAATAATGAAAACCAAGGGGCAATAAAATGTTCTTAACGCGAGCATGTCAGGAACGAGTCGCGGTGCGGGGGCTGAAGGGTGCGGCCGGCAGGGAGCCACAGGTGTTGCTTGGTGCTTGAGAGGTCAGAGCTCTGGAAAGGCGGCTGCAGCTGTCGCGGGGGTTCTGCTTCGTGGACCCTTGAACTGTCAGCACCTGTTCAGCCTTCCGGCTCCAGTGCCCAGAATGAGAGGCTGCGCTTCTCAAGACAGCATACGTTTGCAGGAAAGAAGGAGCCAGGCAAACTTTGGGTTCTGGTCCAGTTCCTTGCCCAGGTGTAGCTGTTCTTGCAAGGTACTGAGTGGGGATTTGAGAAGTCAGTGGTGAATACAGTATTCTGGACATGTGCCTATCTTGAAGGTGCTCTCTCTGAGGACTTTGACAGCGCAGATGGATGCTCTGGGTGTGGACGAAAGCCCTCCTGACCAGTGACTCTCTTGAAGCGTGATAAGGTGACTCTGTCTCCACTTTTCTTCTAAAAATGAGCTTGTGCTGGATGTTGGATGTTGCATCCAGGCACTCAGAGCAGAGTGGGCTTGGAATGAGACAAATGAGAAGGTTGCCCGGAACTCAGAGCCTCCTGGCTCCTCCAGGCCAGGGTGAAAGGTCCATCTATGTCAGTGGTCTCAGAGCTTTTGATTTAATGAGCTGCAGCTGCTTAGCCACGTAGACGCCTGTTGGATGGGGATGTTCACTACGGCAGAGCAGCAGGACTCCTTTCTTTCTTTTTAAGTGAGGGAGCAGGGGGAGGGCCAGAGGGTGAGGGACAGAGAGAATCCCAAGCAGGCTCCATACCCAGCACGGAGCCCAACACAGGGCTCCATCCCAGGACCCTGAGATCGTGACCTGAGCTGAAATCAAGAGTCGGCCGCTTAACTGACTGAGCCACCCAGGCGCCCCAGCGGAGCTCCATTCTAGAGACAGCTTCTGTGACCCTGAGTTTCACTGCATAACCGTGGGAGGAAGTGGGGATGACCCCAGAGCCCATGCGAGAGTAGACAGATACGTTTATATAAACATGGGTATGCTACATGTCAGGAGACACCATAAGCAGGGTCAAAAGAAAAATATACTGGGAAGGATTTTTGCAATTTTCTAAAAAGATTTTATCGATTTATTTGAGAGAGAGAGCGGCCATGCACAAGCAGGGCGAGTGGCAGAGGGAGAAGCAGGCTTCCCGCTGAGCAAGGAGCCCGATGCGGGGCTCCATCCCAGGACCCTGAGCTCATGACCTGAGCCGAAGGCAGACGCTTCAGCGACTGAGCCACCCAGGCATTCCCGATTTTTGCAACTTCTGTCATAGAGGGCTCATTTTCCAGGCTCCTCCATCACTGTCACCTCTGCCTCCTGAAAGCCGCATTCAGCTATATAAGAAATTTCTATAAATTGATGAGGAAATTAATAAAGAAATTGAATAGGAGAGTAGGGATCATATGCAATACACCAAAAAGGACACGCAGTGCAGAGATGCTCAGTCCTACTCACAGTAAGATTCATGCAAATGAAAACGGGCGTGAAGTAGTCTTTTCTGCTTTCGTATGGGCAACAACGCGGGTGTGATGAGCGCGCGCTGTTGGTGGCTGTGAGGAAATAGGCACTCTGGGATGGGGCTGGTGGGAGCAGCCTGGTTCAGCTCCTGTGGAGGACTATTTGAAAATATCTTTCTGAATTGCAAATTGCATGTACCTCTGACCCAGGCTCCTAGGAGTTCACGTGTACAAGTATCCTCCCACGTTATGTGTGAGATGACGTGTACACGGCCCTTGGGGGCAGCACTGTGTGAAATAGTAAGAGGCCGGAAATCAGTGGGGAATGGCTTAAATGGAACATTACGCAGCTATGGGGGGAAAAAGCAGGATGAGAAGTAGGGTGTGCAAGAAGAAAAATAATACATATCTGTGTTGCCTTACATGTGCATAAAGAGTCTCGGGCCGGACAGACGGGAAGCTGTTCACGGTGGCTCTGGGTGGTGGAGGGAGCCTGTTGGCAGTAGACTGATGACAGATGCTATGTGCTGTTCAGACCATATGCATCTATGAGCCGCTCAAAAGCTGTAAAACAAAAAGGGGAGTTGAGGGCTGAGGGAGAGGCCACCTGTTGATTACAGTTTGTGCATGAGACTCCAGGGCTGGGCCACGTTGGGAAACTGGTTTGGGATCCACAGGCCGTGCCGGCAGTGAGGGGAGGCGGGCAAGGAGAGACCCCTCCAGGCCCCTGCATCACTGTCACATCTGCCTCCTGAAAGCCAATTTGGCAGCTCGGGTAGGAGGGAGCGTCTCCCTCGCCCCCTTGGAGGTCTTTGCCCCTTGGATCCCCGTGGTGGCCCGTGTGTCAGCAGGCCCTCCTCACCGAGTGCCCACATCCTGCCACTGAGCCTGGAGAAGGGAGAAGGTCCCTCTCCTGCTCTCCTTTGTCAGGAGATGCCAGGCTATGAGGAGTACCTGGAGAGCTTGCAGGTACGGGGAGAGAGGTAAAGGCTGAGACACACAGTGTCTGTCCCCGCGGTTTGCATGGGGCCTTGCTCCGGGAGCTGTAGTGGTCTTTTCAAGAAGTTTGAGAATGCTGTTGTTCTTCCTTTTCTCTCGTGCGTGTCCAGACCCCAGCTTCCTTGTCATAACAGCACGCCTCGGGTGGGTGCCTTCTGGATAACTTGCCGTGGGCACTGTGGTCTGATTCTGCAGACCCGATTACTGTTCCGCACCACTGATCATTCTGGAAATGGTGTGCCGTGCCTTCCATGGCAGATCCCTTGAGAGGAGGCAGAGCGTCAGAGAAGATTATGGACATGCAAGTACTTTGTAAACAGTCCGTGGGAAAGATCACAAGGTAGAACACTCTGCTCTCCTCCTGTGGGATTGGAATTCCATTCAGGAGTCAGGGGGAGCTCCGGAAATGGTGTTCTAGAGCACTGGGCCAGGGTCCTATTCCTGCAGGAGGACTGGCTGCCCATGTCTGGTCCCCGCCCAACAGCAGCATGGGTTCTTCTGAGCCTCTTGTCCTCTCCCAGTCCGTCTTACCCCCTGGCAGGAGCCTCCTCCTGCCTCGCCTCCCTCCCGTCTGTATCTTGCCCTTGAGGGTACCCGATGTTGTTCTCCCAGAATATAGGGCTGACTGGGTCACTCCCGGATTCAGAGCCTTCAGTGACCCTACTGCTTGTGACACGATGATCGGGTGGCCTGGCCACACTCTCCACCTGGCCGCTGTGTGTCCCAGCTCTTTCCCCCCACTCTACCCTCCACCATTCCCGCTTGATTGGCCCCTCTCTGTTCTTGCCAGTCTCCCCTCTTGGGTAGGCCCAGTTGCTCAGTCGGGCCACAGTGGCCACCTTCTCTCCTTAAGCACAAGTCAACCCCTGCCTTGGTACTTGCTCGTCCCCTGCCTGGAGCTCTGTCCCTGGGACCCCACACGTTTCAGTGTCTGCCTCCTCCGAGGCCCTGCTGACCCCTGGCTCTCCTCCCTGGCCCTTCCCACCTCACATTGCCCCATTGGGCCTTCTTTTTGTTGTTGTTTAAAGATTTTATTTATTTAAATAGTCTCTCTGCCCAATGTGGGGCTCGAACTCAGGACCCCGAGATCAAGAGTCGTATGCTCCACCGACTGAGCCCGGCCAGGCACCCCACCCCATTGGGCCTTCTTGATCACTCTCTGGAGTTAACTTGTTCAGTCATTTGTAAGCTGTCTGCTGCATGGTTCAGGATGAGAGCAGGCCAGGGCACCGGGGTCTCGTCACCCCACGCCCCTGGGCCTACAACACTGTCCGGCACACAGTTGATGCTTCATGAAGTCTTGAATACACAGATGATGCAGTCTCCTCCTTTCCCCTCCCCTGGTTCTGAGGTGGCTCTTAGCTCATCCCTGTCTGTAATATGGCGTGGGGACGTGTATTTATGTACACTTAAAAGTGTGTTTGTGTCAGCCTCACAGGACCCTTTGTTCCCTGAGAGTGGAGTCCATGTGCTAGGTCTGCAGATCACCTCTGCCACCTGACTGCCACCCTGGGACTTGGCTCACGGCTACCCACCTCCACACAGCAGGTGTGTAGTGGAGGCGGGTCGTTCCGAGAGCCCGGACAGAAGAGAGAGACACAGCCATGCCACTGTTCTCACTGTCACATGCTGTCTCCTGCAATTGTGTGTCGCAGTTGCCGATCCTTCGAGATTAAGAGACAGTACACGTGCTCTCCCCTGCCCGGGAAGGATGTGTGTGCTTCTCCTGACGCACCTTTTCTCCCAACCTCAGGCCCTGTGGGGTCCCGATGGAGAGACTACGGTGCCTTGGCTGTCATCACGGCAGGCATTGCGTTCGGCTTTCACCAGCTCTACAAGGTACGTCTGCCCTTCCTTGTGCCCCCCACGCCGGCATTCAGCCCCGTTCCAAGGTTGATCTGTGTCGAGGCACCCAGCCCTGGAGTGCGATGGCAGGAGAGGGGCTGCGTGTGGAGGCAGAGTGTACAGATGAGCACGTTTTCTGTGGGGGGCGTCTGGTTCAGTCTCTGTCCTGCCCCCACCGGGATGGGTGCCCTTGGCAACTTCAGACCCTGCTCATCTGCTGCACTGGGCATTGCTCCTCAGAGTCCCTGCTGCGCAGGGTGACCATGGGGCCCGTCTATCAACAGGCCATGTCAGGTACTTAGAACAGTGCCCAGCATATGCTGAGTAGGTGGGACATTTTTGAGAAACAGAATGACAAGGTGGTTGAGAGCAGGGACACTGTAGCCCAGCTGCTGTGTTGCATCCCAGCTTTGCCACTTAGCAGGAGCTCAGTGGTCTCATCTGTAAAATGGGGACGATAGTACCTACCTCACGAGGCTGTTGTGAAGCTCCTTTGGAAAGTGCTGTGTGCCCGGCACTCAGGAAGCACTCTGTGCTATTATTCTACTTGAGTATTTGAAACCGGCTTTGAGAATCTCAGGATCATTTTATTTATGGGCTCTGTTTTTGTTTCCTACATATTGTGTTGGCATCCCTGTAAATACAGGATTTTTTCCCCAAACTTCATAGTCAACGCTCAGGATCCCAGACTTGGTTGCTTCCAGCAGAACTGCAGGCATGAAATGAACACATACTTCCTTGATACCAAATACTAACCAGATACGAACTACCAGATACTAACTTTGACGTGAAGGAAGCGAGTCTTTTCTGGAAGATGCAGAGCCAGGGTAGGTCCCGGAGACAAAAGACAAAACAGTGGTCAGAGAACTTACTCTCTGCTGGTCCTGGAGAGAAGGCCTCTTTCCTCCTGATGTCACCTGCAACGAATACCCAGACTCACTGCTGTAACTTTCAGCACGTGAAACTTGTTTAAACACTGTGCTCTGGGATTCTTAATTTTTGACTTCATGCAAAAGCTAGTGACAGAGTTGCAGCAGAGTATAATTTTTTCAGAGGAACATCTATTCTTGGAATTGGAAATTTCCATGTCAGAAATCCAGAAGCAAAATGTTCTAGGTCCTGGGACTTCTCCCCCGACCTGATGCCCTTCCCTTACCCTGTGTGCTGAAAGCCTATTTCCAGTTGCTAACTGTGTCCAGTCACCAAGAAGAATAAAATGCTAAGACAGAATTCTCAAAATAACGTCCCAGCTCTTACTAAGCGGTACCTAATCATCACGTGGCCCCCCTCGGACGGCCTGTGGTCTGCTGGAAGTGGGCCTAGTTCCGGTTGGAGCAAAGCAGAGGTATCATTAACTTTCCCCACCAAGCTCTGATCTTTACTCTTGGCCTTAAAAAATAAGAGACACCGAAAGATCAGTGGCAATGGTGATGAGAATTTTTTTGTTTAGTTTCTTTAAATTAAAAAAAAAAAGGAGGTAAGAACCATCACCTTGTTTTATAAATATGTAATGATTTAGGCTCGGGGAGTGTATGTGCTCCTTCCTTTGGCTTTTTTGATCTCAGAAGTTTTCGTTTGTTACATGTGTGCGAATCCCTTGACTTTTATACTCAGGAAACTTTCAACCTGGAAGGTAAGGCTAAACATTTGATGAGTTTCGGCTCAGTTGTGGGTAATAACTCACACAGTGGTTGAAAAGCTTTTTGCAAAATATAAAATGCTTCTGTGTCTTTGCTAAATAATGATCTTCACTCCGGAGTCGCTCATGAAGTGAGTTCTGCGAGAGACCTCCTTCTCCTTCCCCGGTACAGAACCCTTAATGGAGAAGCTGCTGCTGTCTCTTTTCCCATCTGGGCCCCAAATGGAATAGGAAGCCACGTGCTTTGGTCCCACCTGCCAGTTACCACACCTGCCGGCCTGTGCTGCCTCCAGGGCCCTCCGCCCCCATTAAAGCTGGAGACTGGGCTCACGCTTCTAAAACAAGAGTTTCTGGAGTGCAGTGCCCATATTCTGTCACCCAGCCCTCCCAGCGGCCGCCCTGCTGCCCACCCTCCACCCCTTCCCACCTCAAAGCAGGCAGCCAGTTACCAGCTATGCCCCACTTGCCTTCTTCCTGAATGTTCCAAGACCCTCCTCTTCCCCTGGGCTTCCCGAATTCTGGGCCGCCTTGTTTGGTTGCCCTGTGGCATCTACTTCCTTCTCCCCAGGGTCAGTTTCTTCAGGTTCTGCCCCTTCCTCTCCCTTCTGCCCTTGTGTCTGGGGGAATTTGACTGCATTTGATTGACTCTTACCCGAAGGACGCTAGTTCTGAGGATTCAAGGCTTAGTTTAGGAAAAAAACTTGAGGTGTGACCTCTTTCGATGGCCTCGGAATGCTGTGTATTATTCCCTAGTAAAAGGACCAAAGGCCCAGACATGTGCTGTCGATTTTCATCTAGTTTCTTGAATAATTTTTTTGTTTATTTTATTTTATGCATTTGTCTCTGAATGGTGATTCATTCATGTGGATCAAAATGTCTAAAGGATCAGAAAAGTGTACAGTCAAAAGCATCCCTGCCGCTCCTCCCTGGAGGCCACCAGTGGTATCACTGTCTTGCATCACCTTCTACATTTTTATCTTACAACTTTCAAAGCAGAATTTTAAATATTTTTTGTTACGGAAATCTATGTAGCATCATGGAGATGATTAAATAAAAGGACCAAAAATAGACCGAATTGACTTTAACTTGTCCCTACTTCCTGGTCCTTGTCCTTATGCAGAATCTTAATGAGCCTCGTAACTTTCAAGTATCTCATTGACGGTGTTTGCGTCGGGTTTCCGAAACCCGGAGGTGACAGAAAGTGGGTGGGCAGAATTTGAGAGGTGGCTGGAGAATGACCCCAAGTGCGTGCCCGCTGCTGACGCCCGCCCTGCTCCTTGTAGAGATACCTGCTCCCCCTCGTCATGGGTGGCCGAGAGGACAGGAAGCACCTGCAGAGTATGGAGGCGAGTCTCTCGGAGCTGAGTGGCAGCGTGGCACAGACAGGTAAAGATTAATGACTCCATCAAGTCGCCCCTTCGAGCCTTCACCAGCAGCCCCTTCTCTGCCCCGCCCCTCCCCCTCCGTCTCCACTTTATGTGGTGACTTCATTTATCTGCTCTGAGAATCTGTTCACATTTGCAAATGAAGCCGCCGTCATTTCGGTTTAATTTGAAATTGCTTGTTTACTGTCGGCGCGGCCTCAATTAATTATGTTTTTACGGAAAGGCTCCCAACCTCAGAATATTAATAAGGGGAATAAAATGACAGCCTTTCTAAGGGCTGTAAAGTTCATTTTTAATTTCTGCTTCTGTGAGGTTTTCAGGGGGGTTTTCAGCGATTTTTTTCCCCCTTCCCTCTAAGAATCCAATACAGGGTCAAGAAAGGCTGTAATTACTGCGGCTCCGGGGACCCCAGCCACCTCCTCTGTCATCGACTCCACGGGGCTGGCGTTCATTACCCGGTGCCCCAACGATGGCCCAGATTAGCTGGGACCTGTCGCACCAGAGGTGGCTTTTCCTCTTTATAAACTTGTTTACTAGACAGAGGCTCTGAATCTAAAAACTCAGGCAAGCGCCGGAGCCACTGTCCCAGGCAGGAGTCTGTCCCCCCGGGGTGCGTTTGCAGAGCCCCCAGAAAGGCTCTGGTGCATCTGCCCCCGGGGAGGCTGACGCTGGGGCCCATGGCTCCCACACGGCCCTGTGACACTGTGACCCGGGGGCATGCCGGCATCCTCGGGGTTGGGTGTGGAGGGCAGGGAGGAGCGGCCGGAGAGCAGGATTTGGAGTCTCGAACCGCTCCCGGCATCGCGGACCTGAGATGCATTTCTGCCAGCATGGGAGAGTCCGCGAGTTCCCACGAGGTGAGGGGCTGAGATGAGGGACATAGACGGTACCAGAGTCGGAAGAGCCGAGCACATCATAAGCACATGTAATTGGAGGGGAGAGGTTTCGGACGGATATACTGTTGACCACGGACAAGTGCACAATGGAAAGATGGAGTGGGAATGCTAGAGGTTAGATACGGTGCAGGTAGATGGCCCAGAGTGCAGATAAATTACATGCATTGTGGGGTGGGGGGTGTCTGCTGATCAGTGAGATGCGGCAGCTCTAGGTGGGTGGACAGAGAGGGGAAGAATCCGTATCATTTAACAGAGATGCGACTGCTTTCTCCTCCCAGTGACTCAGTTACAGATGACTTTAGCCTCCATCCAGGAGCTGCTGATTCAGCAGCAGCAGAAGGTCCAGGAGCTCGCCCACGAACTGGCTGCCACCAAGGTACTTGTTCCTGACCCTCTCCAGATCCAGGTCTGCCCTGCTCCGGGCTCCGCTTGGGGCCTTTGTGCCCAGTTCACTGTGTTCCATGGGGGCCGACTCTGTCTTTTCTTGTGCCCGTTACACAGCAGGGGCCCACACGCCCTCTGCAGAGAGAGGAGGGAGTCACTGTCTCTCCGTGCCCCCTCCTAGCAGGGGGAGGAGAAGCAGCTCTTCGCCTGTGGCCCTCCCGTGTCAGCACACACGCAGCTCTGGATGTGGTTGGGGTAGACACAGGATGGTCTCCCCGAGCATGTTAGGTCACAGGTCACAGTGTGGCCAAGAGCGAGTCCAGGGGACAGGGAGGTAGGGGGAGGGTGCCAAGACGCCGGGTGAAGTTGGCTACAGTGGGCAGAGTCTCTACACCCAGCTCTTGGGAAGTCAGGTGACCCCTGAAGGAGCAGTTTCCTTGCCTCACTTCCCACATCTGAGCAGTCTTGGCGATATGAGATCCTAGGATCAGACCGCCTGGGTCGCAGTCCCAGCGAGCTGTGTGAGCACAGGCAGGTTTCTTAACCTCCCTGAGTCTGTTTCCTCATCTGTAAAATGAAGCTGTAACGGCACCTCCTTCGTTGTCTGTCCGTGCTTAGAACAGCGCCTGGCTCCTGTTGGCTCCCAGCATGGCAGGCTGCTGGCTTGGGGCTGTGGGTGCGTGCCAGGGTCATTCCCGGGCACTGTCTTGGACAGACCCAGCCCAGGAGACACTGGTCCACCAGTGACTCCAGGATGTCCGCTGTGCTCCCCACTCCATCCCCTGCTGCTTTCTCGTTGCTTCCACACAGCCCGCACAGTCAAGGAACCTCCTCTGAGTGGCTCTCCCAGGAGAAGCCCCACCCGGTGCAGAACCCGATGTGAGCCGGCGCTCAAATCTTTTACATTCGCAAAACCAAGTGAAACAGGAATCTTTCCATTTCCGATGGAATCTGGGGTGCCTCTTGTGAAGAGGGTCCCCAAGAATCCCCTTCTTGGATACCCCACTTCCTCCTCAGATGGCTGTGGTTCCCTGTGGCCACCTCTAGCCGCGGTACGTGCTCCCTGTGGGCGGGCAGCCCATAAAGCAGCCGGGAAGGCCGGGTTATGGCCCCCACCCTGCTCTCCTCTATTATCTTTGGGAGCGGTGGCCTGCCAATGGCCAGAAGCCATTCCGGAAATTGGAAAACTGTTTGCAGACCTTAAGCATTAAGATTAAGACCACATGTTGCATTTTAAGAGGGGAGGGGGCCCGAGATTGTGCTTGGCGGCTGAGAGCTGTCTCTGTGAGTTCCTAGTGCTTGCTTCCCTGATGGTCCCCCCCCCCCCCCACTGCCCGCGTCCCCGGCCCCCTTTCATCCTGTCCTGTACTGAAGTGGGCTCACTGGTGTGGTGTCTAAACCCAAATGCGTGAAGACTTTGGTTACCCCATAAACCAGCGACTCAGAGCTGTGTTTTCTCAGCTGTAATGTAAGTTTTTATATCTGGCTTCCAAACTCCTACTGCAGCCCTGTAAAAAATTAAAAAGAAGAGCGTTAAGTAATTAAAAAACCTACATAAAACTGAAGGCTGAGAGTTTTCTACAACTGTTTTTTAAAGAGACTGGCTAAAAAGCCCCAGATGTCAGATTTTATTTCTAAATCCTGGCATCTGGCACCATATGCGTTTGGAAATTTGAGTCCTTTGTAGGCCGGTGAGTGGAAATTGCTCCCTTGTTAATGGGCTGCTATGGCTTTCAAGGTCTCCAAGAAGCCAGAACGGTGGCTCCTGGATCTGCGCTGTCTGGTGGTCTGGAGTGAGGACCCTGAGGGGATGTGTGTGCGGGCGGCTGGTGTTTGCAGGGGGGTTGTGTGCACTCCCTCCAAAACCTCCAGCCCCTCTGCAGGGCTTCTCCCTGTAGAGGAGTGCTCACCTGAGTGGGGCCCCCACCCCAGGTCAGAGATCCCCGCCAGCCTGGTGGGAACATCCGAGACCCCTCCTCTCTGCCAGCCTGGGCCTCCCCATGTTCTCCTGAACTTACGGTTCTGGTTTTCTGGGTCTGGCCAGGGTAGAGGTGTTAGGGAAGCTGGGGCCTTGCACGACTAATCCACGTACTTGAGGCCACCTGGAGGTGGCCTCCGGCCTGGTGGATGCGGGCCCATACACCTGGGCCCATCACACCTGGAATTGGCCCATAAACACTTCACAGACCGCTTGGCCACCAGCAACTACCATTTGGGGGACCACCGTTTGGACTTTGCTCTTCTCCGTCTAGCCCAACAAGATTTGCCAAAGAAAGGTATAGTTCTCTGAAGTTTATTTGGAAAACGGTCAAGGATGGCGTCTGTCCTAGGGGTTGTGGCAGTTTCTCCGTGGTCCCTCTTCAGGGAAAGAATTGGCGTTAAGTCCTAGGACAGCTTCTTGCTCTCTGCTGAGCCTTCAGAATCATCCCAAAGCAGTGGCTGCGGATGGATGGTGTGGCCCGCACGTTGTTGCAGCTTTGCAGATAGCCGGGTGCAGCCTGGGGGGCTGACCTTGCTGCGGTGGGAGCCGAGGGCTGCCCAGTAGTGTGGGAAGGTGCTCCCGGGGCGAAGCCTGCCTTCTGGGCCTGCTTGCCACTGGAGCTGGGGGCCGGGCCGGGCAGGTGCTCAGCGGCCTCCCCGGCCCTCCAGCACACCTTGGAGATACTGCGGGTCTGGTCCCAGGTCACCACAGGAAAGCCAGTATCACAGTAAAGGGAGTCAGATTACTTTTTTGGCTTCCCAGTGTGTACGAGAGTTCTGTTTACACTGTACTTCAGTCTGTTAAGGGTGTAATAGTATTATGCCAAAAAAATGTGCATACCTTAATTTAAAAATACTTTATTGCTAAAAATCGCTGACGATCATTTGAGCTTTCAGTGAGTCCTATTCACTGATCATAGATCACTATAACAAACATAAGAATAATGAAAAAGTTTGAAATATTGCGAGAATTGGTGAAATGTGACACAGACACTCAAAGCGAGCAAGTGGTCTTGGGAAATGGCGCCGACAGACTTGTTCAACGCAGGGTTGCCCACAAACCTTCACTTTGTAAAAAAAAGCACAGTACCTGTGAAGTAGGGAAACGAGGTAGGCCTGTCCAGTGTGGTTGTGGCGGCTGCCGGCCTCCACCCCAGGGTTCCCGCCTGTGTGTGGTGGGATTGTCTCTGCAGGGAGAGGGACTCCACTGGAGCAGTTGACGTGGAGATGGAATTCACTTAGTTTATTAGTTTAGTTTTAATGGGACATTTCAAACACAGGCGGAGACAGAGGGCCACAGAGCGGATGGCTTGCTTCCAGCACACCGCTGCGCATGGTCTCGGCCCCCCGGCCCGCACCCCCAGCTCTCGTGGTGGCACATGCCAGACGGGTGGATCATTTGCTACTGCAGACACTTGAGTTTGCATCTCTTGAAGGATAAGGGCTCTTGTGTTGCCGTTATTTTACATGGTCGGAATACCGTTATTATATACCTGAATACATGTCACGATTGCTTAATATCGTCCGATGTCCAAACAGAGTTGTGGGCATGTTTGTTTTGAGGGTGCCATCATTGAAGCAGAAAGACCCGGGTAGGCAGACCCCTGAACGGGCAGTGGCAGAACCTTCCCAGGGGGTCTCCAGGCTGGCACCCAGGACCTAGCAGGACCTGGGTGCCACACTCACACCCTGGGTCCTCTGGAGCTGGCAGCCCCTCCTGCCACCCTGGCCGTCTGAGCTCCACGGGGCAGGAGGGAGGTGCCGCTCTGATCCTCCTTCTCCCATGTTTTGACTTTCAGGCCACCACATCTACCAATTGGATCCTGGAGTCTCAGAATATCAATGAACTCAAGTCGGAAATTAACTCCTTGAAGGGGCTGCTTTTAAACCGGTAGGAGGGGAGAAGGCGTGGCTGTGGCCCCCAGCCCGGGACCGTGGAGCCCGAGCTCTTGGGGCCTGGCCAGCTGTCATGGGCGGGGTGCACCTCCCCGAGAGGCCCCTGTCCGTCCAGCCCCTGGTGGAGCTGGGCGACTCAGGCATTGAGTTTGGGAGTCGTTGGAACTTCTGCCTTCCCTCCCCGGAAGGCCCCCTCCCTCTCCACTCCAGGGGGGGACAGTCTGCAGTGCCCCCAAGTTCTCAAGTACAGCAGTTCCTCAGCCCTGTCGGATAGCTGGAGCCACAACACAGGACCTTGAACAAAGGAGAACATCCCCATCCTGAAAAGGACCTCCAGACAGGGACCTCCTCCTCCTCCTCCTCCGTCCTGAGCCCCGACACTGGACCTCTCAGTGACATCTTGGTCCCAGAGAAGTTCCTCGCAGAAGGCCAGGGAGTCCTTGGTTGGAAGGATTCTAGGTTCGAGGCAGGGGACAGGAGCAGTGGTCTCCTTTTGCTGTCCCTCTGTGGTGATAGCACCTTCCGTGAACCCCCACACTGGAGGCTGTGTCCCAGTGCTGCCCTGAGTGGAGGGTGACCGACTTGTGTCCCCTCCGTCCTGGGATAGATACTGGGGCGGTCACCTCACCTCAGGGCACTTCAGGTTGGCCTTGCCTGCATTCTCATTTCTCCAGGGCTTAGTGGGGGCTCCGTGAGGCAGTCCAAAGGCACAAAGTGGCCCTTCACTTGCAGTCAAAGATTGGGGGCTGCAGGGGTCTTGTGGCCCCAACCAGGGGATCCAGTTCTCCAAGCCACCTACTTGTAGGCCATCTTGGAAGAAAAGAATGTGGCCCTAAGAGAGGTGTGTGTCATTAGGAGAAATCCTTTGTGTTTCTGAACCTCGGAAACAAGAGCCTTTGAGGTCAGAGGGACAGAGAGTGGGCATTTGGGTAACACTGGAGCCAAGAAAAGTGCCAAGTGCATTTCTCGTTAGCGTCCAGGCCACCTTCGCTGTGTGCCCGCCCGCTGTGGGAGCCGAGGGGGAAGAGCTATCCTGGGACCAGCACTGGTGGACGGTGGGCCACCCAGGAGAGAGCAGGCCTTTGTCCTCTTGGCTCAGGCAGAGATGGGCCTGCATGTCCTAGACCATTGCCAAGCAGACCTGACCTCCCAGGTCCCTCATGGAATCAGCTTTGGTCCGGCTGGCTGCTGGCCCAGGGCTCGGGGCCCCGAGCAGGGAAACAGGAGTGGAGAGGGACTTCCCTGTCGAGTGTTGAGCTCAGAGGTTTTCTAGCAAAGTGCACCAGTGTTACCCTTCTGGTTGTGAGGTTTCTGACCCCACAGCCAGTGGCCAGGTCTTCCCTGTTCTGCCCAGTCCGCGGATAAGGTAGATGGAGTCGAGGCCGCATGGCTTGGGTTCCCATTTCTCCGGCTCAGTCTCAGTGCCCTGCTGGCTCCCCGTACTCACCACCCCCAGTCCCAGATGCAAAGGACCAGGAGAGAGCGGGCTTCTGTGTGTGGCAGCCCCTGGGGCCAGCGGGCCAGTGCCTGCCAAGGCAGGCAGGCCCAGTCCGGGCGGGGAGGGCCCGGGAGGCGCCCTGAGTGGGGCAGGCCGCTCCACGGCCTCACGGGGCTCCTCTGGCTTCCACCTCAGCTGCTCCAGCCTCCAACCGGCCAAGAGGCCTTGCACCTGGGAGGCAGGCAGGGAGGGAGGCGGAGGGGCGCTGAGCTCCATCCTGTCCCCCTGCTCGGCAGCCCTGGGGGAGCGCTTCGGATGGGGGAATGTGGCTCTGCCGAGGGAGGACCCCAGGGTGCTGGCACCAACCCTGCTTCTTGTCCCCCTCTGTCAGGAGGCAGTTCCCTCCGTCCCCCTCAGCCCCGAAGATCCCGTCTTGGCAGATCCCAGTCAAGTCCCCGTCGCCCTCCAGCCCTGCGGCTGCCAACCACCACAGCAGCAGTGACATCTCGCCCGTCAGCAACGAGTCCACGTCCTCCTCGCCCGCGAAGGAGGGCCACGGCCCCGAGGGCTCCACGGCCACCTACCACCTGCTGGGCCCCCAGGAGGAGGGCCAGGGGCTGGTGGACGTCAAGGGCCAGGTGCGGATGGAGGTGCAGGGCGAGGAGGAGAAGAGGGAGGACGAGGAGGACGAGGAGGACGAGGACTCGAGCCACGTGGACGAGGAAGCCTGCCTCGCGGTGCAGACGGAGGACCGACGGGGCGGGGACGGGCAGATCAACGAGCAGGTGGAGAAGCTGCGCCGGCCCGAGGGCGCCAGCAACGAGAGCGAGCGGGCCTAGGCCCCCGGGCTCGCCTCCGCCAGCGGGCTGCCGGGGCCGGGCTCCTCCTCTGGCTCTGGGAGGGCGGCCTCGCGCCGGGCTGGGGCCAGAGCCTGCAGCCTCCGTGGGGCCTGAGCCCCGTGCGTGGGGCCGCGCTTGTGTGTGGCCAGCCTCCCCTCGCCTGAACGCCAGCCCCAGCCCGACGGGCCTGCGACCTTGTGCTCACGTCAGGCGGGGGTGGCGGCGTGTGCTCTGGACTCCAGCCCCCTTGAGCCCCGGCGCCCGGACAGAGGTCTCGTCCAGGGCGTGTGGCTGAGGTCTTAGCTAACCTAACACCGTGCATGACAAGAGGTAGTTTAATCACCTGGCTCCTGATGCTCCGAGGAGGAAGGGCTGCATTCAAGTGTCTGCTCTTCCGCCTCCCTCCTGTCCTGCCACGGCTCCTTGACTTGCCCCGCAAGGGGCCGGGGGGCCGTCTTGTCCTGTTTCCAGAAGCCACGGCCCCGTGCTCTTCTCTCTGGGCCGGGGCCTCCCAGGGCCTCCCAGCCAGGTCTCGTCCAGATGATGCCGCCCCCACGCGCTGTCCCAGCCCCACTGTGCCCTGTCGTCCTTCCAGACGAATGAAATCACACTGCACTTCTGCCGTCCTCGCTTGCTGCGTTGTGACTCAGCTAACCCCGTGGCGAGACGTGGTTCGGACTCCCACACAGGAGCCAGGCGTCAGGGCCTCCCTGTCTGCCCTTCCCACCCAGAAACACATGTGCATTTGTGTGATCAGGTCTAGGTTTCAGAATATAAGATACTACTGTATATAATTGTAATAAATACGAGTTGTCACTATTTAATTCCTGCCTGTGGCTCTCTGTCTGCTGCAGTACCCTGTGCCCAGATGCAGGGTTCCCCTAGGGCTGTGCCAGGTGCACCCTGGGTGCGGGGGGGTCGGTTGGGGGGCCAGGCCCGGGCAGCCCTGCCCTTGGGCCCGAGGGGCAGCGGTCCCTTTCCCGAGGCGGGTTTCATGAGCTGCTCACTGCGAGCTGGAGGGTTTGGTCCTCGGTGCCGAAGGGCGACATCCTGATGCACAAGGGACCTCATGTTACTGTATATAGACCTGGTGTTGAGTATGATGAGCTCTCCTTCCTTAAATGGATGAATGTGCTCCCAGGAGAGCGTGTGTCTCGCTCTGTCTTCCTCCCCCGTCTCCCGCTCTCCCTCCCTGTCTCCCGTTAACCTTCACACAGCGTTCAGCTGCGCCCAGAAAAACAGTGCGACCCTCCTTCCGAGGAGCCCCCGCTCCCTCAAGCCCCTGTGCTGCGGCCAGGCGTGGGGACAGACGGCAAGGCCACCTCCAGGTGCCTCGTGTAGTTACAAAGTGGGGACACAGTGCAGGGCGAGTGACCAGGGGGCAGAGCCCCGCAGCGCACTATGTCCCCCTGGGGGCGCGCGCCTCGCGGCCTGCTGACCGCCGTGCGTGCGCCGCTGCCCGGCCTCGGGCCCGCCGGCAGCCCCGGGGAAGGAGGTGGCCGCGGATCGACGGGTGAGAGACTCGTTGCTGGGGCTGTTCTGTCGCAGAAAACATTTCTTCTGCCTAGGCCCCTTTTGGGGGCTCAGAGCCCAGTCCCCTCCCTGCTGCTGCACACTCATTCCTGATTCCGTGGCCCAGGGCACCATGCAGGGGTCACGTGACAGTGACTCAACTCTTCCCGACCCTCCTGAGTGTCCAGCCCTCTGGCCGGCTCTCAGGTGTCACCTTTGATGCTCATAATCTCCCGTAACATCCCTGTGGACCCTTGTCCCCACCACGTGCTCCCTAGGGCCAAGCAGATCCCGCATTGCCCCCCTGTCTCCTTGCTGCCCCCGAAGCAGCCAGGCTTCTCAGTCTGCGGGGGCTACCAGCCTGTCTGGGCCGAGGACTCCCCCTGCCCCGTGTCGGGAGCTGGGTGGGCGGACCCGAGACAAATGAGCAGAGGGCTGGAGGCCTGGTCCCATCCCTCAGCCTCCGTGGGATGTGGTCGGAGACCCCGCTGGGCCACCACCTCTCCTCAGTGAATGGAAACCCCAGGTCCTCGGTGGGTGCTTTGGGGGTCCCCCCATTCAGCTCTTCAGCTTGGTGACCACTTGTCACCGTCTCTAACTTGGTCTCGAACTTTGCAGAGGTCCCTCCTGCGGTGGCCCCAGAGGGGGAGAGCAGAGGGCAGGGAGCCTGGGGCGGGGCTGGCCAGCGCTGTTGGGGTGGGTGGTGGCCCCCCGAGACCGGGTGACCCGAGGCCTCGCCATCCCCAGCCAGGGGCAGTGGGGTTCAGTGGGCCGGCGGGGCCCTGGGGCTCACATGCGGGAGATGGGGAAGGAAAACTGGACCTGGAGGCCTTTTGCCCTGCGGGTCCTGAGCTCCAATGTCAGCTTTTGAGGACAGAGAGTCTGGCGAGATTTCAGGGAGGAAAAAACCCCTCCCCAAAACGGCGTGAGTGCTGCCTAATAAAGGCAGCTGCTGGACGGAGGGAAAACAGCCCTTTGGAAAAAAAAAAGCCTTTCATTAGAAAAATAATGCATTTCATCCAAATAAGGTAAAAATATTTGGAATGGGGCAGAAGTGAGCAGCAAGCAGCGCCCGTCAGGCCTTTCTGGAAGGGGGAAGATTATTAAACTCAATGACAATGTAGTTTTGTAAAGTGTCTTTTAAGAAAGAACCAGCCCCAGCTCCGGGAGGCTGCGGGGCCGCCCTCCTGGCCCCAAGGTCTCCCCAGCCGCCCCCCTGTGACTCCTGGGCTCCGACTCTGCTGTGGCCGAAGGCGCCCCCCCCTCCCCCCCCCGCCACAAGCCACCCTGGCCTGGTGTTGGCGCTGCCCCAGGAGGCTGCCCCCCACCTGCCCGCCCAGCCTCCTGCGCTCTGCGCCGCCGCCGTGGCCTTGACCCCTGGGGCTGGGAACTAGAGCTTTCTGGGGGCGGGAGGGGGCTGCTGAGTTTGAAGTGTCGGGGGTTTTTCATACTGTGAAGCACATCGAAGAGGTTTAAAAAGCCCGGTCAGTACAGAGAGGAATGGAGAGCACAGATCTCCTCTCCTGTCCGTCTGGGTTTGTGGCTGTGTTTGCAGCCCCCAGCCCCACCTTTATTTTACTAAAGACGGGAAGCACCTCTTCACCCAGTGGTCCTGTGACTGGCTTGTCTCACTGAAAGTCGTGGCTTTGGGGGCTCACACCAAATGGGAGTGGAGGGGTTCTCTAGAAGGTTCTTCTCCCACCCTTGCCCTCTGCCCAGCCGGAAGCGCTGAGGTTGGCTCTTGGGTCTGGTCCCAGAACCTCCCTCTCTGGTGACTGCCCCAGCCCTGCCCCAACCCTGCCCCTGCCCCAGCCCTGCCCCTGCCCCAGCCCTCCCTCTGCCCCAGGCCCAACCCTGCCCCAGCCCTCCCTCTGCCCCTGCCCCAGCCATCCCTCTGCCCCAGCCCTACCCCTA
>NC_058406.1:7544743-7547326 GCF_002201575.2 Neomonachus schauinslandi
GCCCTCCCTCTGCCCCAGCCCTCCCTCTGCCCCTGCCCCAGAGCCCAAGGAGGAGGAAGGACAGGCAGGAGATGTTTTCTGACAACCTGATCCTCAGGAGTTTACTTAATCCTTAGTGTTTCTTTATCTGTTTGTTTAAGATAGTTTCTGCCAAGGCACCCAGGGAAGAGGGTCGAAGGCTCCTGGCAGCAGAAGCGAAGGGGCTGGTGAGACCCTGCACGTGTGGCTCCAGCCTCAGGTGAAGTGCTCACCTGGGGGTAGACCCCAGTCCTGCCCTGCGCCTTTGCCCTGCACGGCTGTTTCCCACCCTGGGATCAGCCGCCCCTGCTGGGAGGTGGGGGCCAGCCACTGGGGAGACACCCTCATGGTGTGGTGCTGACATGGGACCACCACCCTGTCCATGTGAGGGCCTGAGCTGGGGGGTGCTCTCTGCAGCTCCCAGGGACCCCCCAGCTCCCAACTCCCCCCACCCCACTCCAGTATTGTTGGGTACCTTTCACGCCAATTATGAACAAACCTTAGTAGTTATTGAGCACTTTAAAGTTCAGGCTCTTCTAGAAGAAGACGTGAGATTTTACTATTTCATAAGGGGAATGCGTGAAGCCTTTCCTTGCTACCTGACAAGTCCTGGAAGGACCTTCTTTATGGTGACGGCCACATTTTTTAAATCCATCCGCACATTCAGATGCCCGGCCCTCCGCCTCCCCGGCCAGCAGCCCAGGAGAGTCGTTTCTGGGCCTTAGCAGTTCCTAGGATGCCCAGGGGACCCAGGGTGCAGCCCCCAGGCCCGAGGGGAGCTCTGGCCAGGGCTGAGCGGGTTCTTTGGTGGGGAGAAAGCTTTGGGCTTCCCTAGGCCACGCGTCCGCCCCGAGCGGGAGCTGGGGCAGGCCGCTCCAGGCACCATCTGAGTCCCGTGGGGGCTGCGGGCCTCCTGGGCGCCGCTTCCTGTCTGGCTGCCCCCCGGAGATGGGCCGGCTCCTCCCAGCGAGGGTGGCATGGGCCTGGCCCCACGAGGTTCCCCAGGGCTCCAGCCCGTCCGGGGGGCCCTGCTGTCCACCTGGCTTCCTGGAGGCCTGACCCGGGCCTTGGGGCGGCCGCACTTCGTCCGCCACCCATTGTGCCCTGGTCCGGGGCCAAGACCGCCTGTGGGGCCAGGGCTACCGCATGGAAGGCTGGAGAGCAAGCCGCCTTTGCCCAGGTTCACTGGGCCTGCTGGCGACGGGGCCCAGGGAGGGGGCCGGCCTGTCACCGGGTCCAGGTGGGGCTGGGGCAAGGCTGCTCGTGAGTGCCGGGGCCCAACTCCCATGGATGACTCAGCTGCTGGTAGCCCCAAGCCAGGCCAGGTCTGTGGGAGGTGGGCAGGCCGCTGACATCAGCGTGAGCCTGTGCAGCTGGTTCTGGCTCTTTCCGAGAGGTTACAAAACTCTCGAATTTGCCCCAGTTTGGATGTAGGAGTAGCACGCCACCGAGGCTAATTAAAGCCAAGAATGAAGCCGTGTTTTACTGCATTTCCTACTGAGGCCAGCAAGCCATAGGCAGTGCCGTGGGGCCTGGCCCACTCCTGGTGGGGGGCGGTGGGGGGTGCTGCTGCAGCTGCAAGCCCCTCCCTCTGGGGGGTGGGGGACATGGTCTCAGTGGGCACTGGCTCCTGGGGGGTGATGTGGCCACTTCTCTCTGCCCTCATCCGGGGCAGCGCCTGGGACTCGGGGCGGTGAGAGCTGACCTGGTGCAGCGTCCTGATGGGTCACAGGCCCTTGTCCACCCCTTAGGCTGTTTGGAGGGGCACCTCGAGACCCAGCGCCCTCCTCCCTGGGCCAGGTCCAAGGCCTTCCTGATCTATCCCCCCGGGCCCTTGTGCCTGCCTTGTCCTGGGTCTAGCTTGGAAGCCGGGCCTGCCCGCAGCTTGGCTGGGCCTCCCTCCTGTCCACTGTGTGTGGGTCTGCCGAGATCCATCTGGGCGGGGAGGACCCGGGGGCAGCTGGGGAGGGGGCATTTGTGTTGGGGGGGCCGCATCTGCTCTGAGTCTCTCCTCCCTCCCCTGGGCCCCAGGGGTCCCTGAGAGGCAGCTGACGTTGGAGCCCCCGAGAGCTGGCCCTCCAAGGCCCCTATGGGGCCTGCCCCCTGGCCCCCTGCTGTAGCACCCAGAGCAGCCCTGTGGTCACGCCACCCACTCACCCAGCTGAGGTCCGGGCTTGGCTCCACGCCGCCCCTCAGGCCCCATGGGAGGGCTGCTCGGCCCACCAGGGCCTGTGAAGCTCCAATAATGGTTTTAATTTGTTGAACTTGTGTTTTATCCCATAAATTAGTCACTGTTTTATTTAACAGAATCGAGATATCCACAAACAATAGGCGAGTTCCAACTTGAACATTTTAATAAGACAGAAAAAAGTATATATTTTCGCGTCTGTTACAAACATATTTATGTAAATAGCCTGTGGGCTGCGTTCCAGGAAGAAAGAAGAAAAGGAAGGGCCTTCTGTGCTGGGGCTGGGCTGGGAAGGAGGCTTTGTGGTGGGAATGACACGGAGCAGAGTGCTGGGCGGGTGCAGACCCAGGAGACGGAGGGAGAGGCAGCCCCCCGCC
>NC_058406.1:7547426-7604039 GCF_002201575.2 Neomonachus schauinslandi
CCCCCCCCCCCCCCCCGCCGGCCCTGGCCCAGCTGCTGCCCAGCCAGGGGAGCAGGGCGCCGTGGGGCCTCACCTTCCCGGCCCCCAGTTCCCGCTCAGGAAAGTGGGTGTGCTCAGTGCAGGGCTGTGACCCGCAGGGAGATGCTCCTCCAAGTGGAAGAATGTCCCCGCCCCCGCGGGGCTCTGGGATGCTTTGGCCACCTGGAAGGACGTCAGCTCAGGGCAAGGCTGGCAAAATGGTGCTGATGATGAGGGTTAGTGGGAAGTGGGTCACCATTTAGAAGTGTCAGGGCAAACGAGGCATGAGGCCTGCGCTCTGGGCCAGGCCTGGTGGCGGTCCACGCACACTTGCGAGGGAACCTCCCCCCGCCCCCTGCCAAGGGGCCACCAGGGCCGGCAGTTCAGGCCTGGGGCTGGTGGCTGCGGACCTAGGAGTTGGCCCCCTCTGGCTCTGCCCCCCTGTGCTCCAGGCAGGAGCGGAGCCAGCATCCGGATCGGATCCGGGTATGCACCGTTCCCAGCCCAGGCAGGTCCCTGCAGGAAGGAGGAAGGAGCCGAAGGAGGAGGCAGAGGGATGACCCTGCCAAACGCCTGCCCAGTAGCCCTGGCTGCGAGAGGTTGGGCTGGCCAGGGTCTCAGGGGGCCCGGGGAGCCCATGGAACCTTTGCCTGCGGCCAGAGGCATCCATGCCAGTCGGCTGTGCCCTCTGGCAGCCGCTGAGCCTCCCGTGCAGGCAGGAGGGGAAGGAGGCCACCCTTTGGGTGGACAGGGCCTGAGCTCCCCACCGTCTGTCCCCAGCAACCTGGAGGAACTTGGCCCCATCCCAAGGCGGAACTGGTCTGCCCCTTTCCTGCCAGGGTTGAGGGGTGACCGACTCCCTCCACTCCTCCCTGCCCTGTGCCGTCCTGCACAGCTGGGTCCCCGCCAGCCACTTGGGGCTGGTTTTAAAAATAAAAGATAACTTGATAGATTTTTTTCCAGTTTTTATTGAGTGAAAATGTCAAACCTTGCATCAGTCATGCAAAAAAAAAAAATCAAATAAATAAAACACATATATTAAATTTCTAATAGCACTAAATTCAAGTGGAAAAATATTCAGTTAACCAGGTGCCGAGGAGACCAGATTCAAGTAATCAGAGCACACACTGTTCAGTTCGGTTTTCACGTTCTGCATTTTTCGTCTCAAAAACCTCTCTATATATCTCTATATATCTATATATGTATATACATATAGATATATACACACACATATGTGCATACATGTTATTTTATATTTATATATATACACATACATAGTTATAAAACATTAAAAAGAGCATTGGTGGATCAAGCATTGTTTTCCCCACAGAAAGAAAATAAAACAAAATTACACATTAAAATTCAAAATGAGCTAGCGATGGCTTATAGTCCTAGTGTGCAATATGAAGGTTACAAAAGGCCAGACTTCGCACTGTCGGCATCTCCGATTTTCTTTTCTTTTTATTTTTTTGTTTAATTTTGCTACATTGAAAAATGTTTTTGTGTTTTGTTTTTTTGTTTTTTTTTGTTTGTTTCTTTGTTTTTTTCCTTTACAAAACTCCCTCCACACACCCAGCGGTTCCGTGGTAGGGCACAGAGTCTGGGCGAGTGCTCAGCAGCAGCGTGGCGCCCACAGAATTCAGGAGGCTCTGGTAGGGGCTGTTTTAGACAACGATCTGCTGCCTGATGAATCAGGTACGCTCCGTCTGACCGCTCCTCCCTCCCTGCTCCCTCCCCAGTGCAGATGATCCTGGCTCTCTGGCTGTGGGCAACCAAGAGGACACACACACACACACACACACACACACACACACGGACCAAAAAAAAAAAAAAAAAAAGAAACCAGTGCCCCCTGCCATCTGGGGCTCCCCTTGGAGATCTGTGGGGAGGCTCTGGGTGGCAGGCCTCCTCCAGGCTGGGCTTGGCTCTCTCCCTGTGGCCGGGTCTCAGGGTCCCACCTGAGCCAGGCGGGTGGCCAGGACTGAAGACACGGGAAGCCCTTGTCCCTGTGGCACCCCCCTCCCCGCAAACTGGGCTTGGTGACCTCATCCACTCTGGGAAGGGGGGACGTTTTGCAAAGGGAAGCAAATCTGGATGGGTTGCACCAAAGAAGCATCCCAAACAAAGAAATAAAATAAAAACAAACTGGAAAAAAAAAAAAAGCCCTACAAAGCCACACGCATAACCAATAGAGAAAAACTCAAATGTTAACTACAAACTTGTATCAACAGTAATAGTCCTTTTTCCTTGTTTCTACAAAATTCAAGTTAAAAGTTGGAATCACGCAGCTCCCCTCAGTGCTAGTGTGAAGACAGCCTCAAACTGGTAAGGCCTCTAAAATGAATGCGAAACGAAGCCCCACGTGAGCGACTGCACTCGGTCTCCAACCCCAGGGCTGGTCCGAGGCGGGCCTGGGCTCTCGCGGCCCGCCTGCCTTTTTGTTTTGTTTTGTTCTATGTAGAATGATAACCTTTACAGGAAAAATACTGTACACTTGCTCGCATTTTCCCCCCATTTTGAATATTAAAGCCCAGACAGTGGTATCCTTCCTGTTCCCACCACGTGGTGGCTGAGGCCCCGTCCGGGCCCAGCACCCCAGCACTGCTCTTCGGTTTGGAAGCGGACGCGCCCGGCCTCCCCCTGGGGCAGAGGCTGGCGCCTGGGAGTCCCCGAGCGGCAGGCTGAGGCGCGTCGCCTCCGGGCCCCAGCCCTCAGGAGCACACCCCAGGGCCGGGCCCTGCGGTGGGGCGCAGCGCCCCGACCCCCGCTCGGCCAATGCCGGGGGGTTCCCTGCGGTCTCTGCAGTGTTGCCGGCGCTGCTGCCTCTGCCCCGCCCCCCCCCCCCCCCCCCCGGGCCGGGAGGGAGCGTCTTAGCTGCACGAATGGGAGGCCCTGCCAGATGCTACTGCGGCCCGCCTCGGGGTGAGGGGAGGGGGGCGCGGTGACCCCCAGCGCCCTTCCCGGTCCTGAGCAATGAGGAATCCCACCGGCGTGGTCGCGGGGCCCGGGGCCCGGCCGCGGGGAGGGGCGCGCGGGGCGGCTGCCCGGTTGTCTGCACCCGCCTCGCCCTCGGGGGGGCCCCTTGCTCCTCGGTCCCACCCCGGACAAGAGCACCTTCTGTTTCCCTGAAGAAGAAGATCCCCGAAGTGCAGCCAGAGGAGGGTCGCTCGCAGCCGGTCCTTCCAGCCGCTGGCCGCGCACCGCGGGCGGGGTGGGGGCGGCCCGGGAGCACCAGAGGGAGGCCCCCGCCTCTGTCCTGAGACGGACTCGGGGTCCGGAAGCACCGGCGGGGCCGCCTCGAGCCCCGCAGCGGGGGCGACCGTCTCGCTCTGGACCGAGGGCAGCGTTAACCAAAAATAGCATCTCTTACAAAAGGAAACGCGAGGGCCCCCGGGGGGGGGGGGGGGGGGCGGGCGAGGAGGCCCCGGGCCCGGTCCCCGCGTCCCTCCCCCGACGGGCCGGCTAGGGCGAGGCCGCGGCGGGCGCAGGGGCCGTCAGCTCCGGGCTCCGCGCCCCGGGCGCCCCCGCCGCCGCCTCGGGCAGCGACTCCTCCTCTGAGTCGGTGCGCAGGTCCTCGTCGTCGTCCTCGTCCTCGTCGTCCTCGTCGTCGTCCTCGTCGTCGTCCTCATCCTCGTCCTCGTCCTCGTCCGCCTCCTCCTCGGGCAGCTCCAGCTCCTCTTCCTCGTCCTCCTGTGACGACTCTCTGGCCGCGGGCACGGGCGCGGGCGCGGCGGGGCCGTCGAGCAGGCCGGGGTCGCCCGGGTCGCCCAGCCCCAGCCCCAGCCCCCCCGGGCCACCGGCGGCGGCGGCGGCGGGCGGCAGGAAGAGCAGGGCGCCCCCCGGCTCGGCGCCCAGCGACAGCGCGCCGTCCAGGCTGACGGCGGGGCCCGGGGAGGTGGCGGGCGGCTCCCCGCGCTCCTGCTTCTCGTGCTTGCGCTTGTGCGAGTCCATCTGCGACATGCCCACGACCGTGTGGCGGCAGCCGGGGTAGGTGCAGTGGAAGTGCGAGCACTTGAGCTTGTACTTGCAGTCGGGCACGGCGCAGTCGGCGCTGGAGCTGAACTGGCAGAAGCCCGCGGCGCTGATCACGTCCTGCTTGCCGTGGTGCTTGCGGTGCGCCGTGACCTTGGTGCTGTCCGTGCAGCGGAAGCGGCAGCGCAGGCAGTGGAAGTGCGTGCTGCTGCCCGAGAAGGGGCAGTCGGTGAAGTGGCAGCGCAGCGAGGCCTTGAAGCGCTTGAAGTCGTCCAGCACCAGGTTGTCCACGCGGTCGTGGTGCTGAGCGTGCTTGTACATGTGCGTGCGCCCGCAGAACTTGTAGCCGCAGTTCTCCCGCGTGCAGTGGTAGTGGGTGACCTTGAGCGAGAACTGGCACGCCGCGTCCTTGCAGTCCTCGTAGAGGTCGAAGCGCCGGAAGCCCTCCAGCATCATGCCCTCGTCCAGCATCTTCCGCGAGGAGGCCGTCTTGCGCCGCTTGCCGAACGGCGACATGTCCTCGATGATCCAGAAGCGCTTCTTGGCCCCAGAGGCTGTGGGCATGGAGATGGTGTTCCCTGGGGAGGGGCAGGGGAGGTCAGTGCCCCCCCCCCCCCCCCCGCCCGGGGCACCATTCCCAGGATCACACACCCACGCCGGGTCCCCAGTCCCGGCACCACACGGCCAGAGGGCGCCCCTTGGGGGTCAACACCTTGGCTTCCCCGGGGCTCTGGGGGCCTCTCCCCCTCCCCCTCCCCAGAAGAGTCGGGGAGCCCCAGGCTTCCCCTTGCATCATCGCATGTCTGCAGGATGAGGGCACAGGCATCCGCCCGGGGTGGCAGAGCAAGCAGCCCGGGGGGAGGGGGGGATGTGGTGGCTGCTTCCTGGCCAGTTTGGGTGGGAAGTGAGGACACGTCCCGGCGCTAATTGAAGCTGAAGGGGGAATCTAGGTCGGCAGAGTATAATTACCCAGGTTGGCCGGGGGCCAGGACGCCATCATGCACCCGCCTCTAATGAGGGACAGGCCAGTTCCTTCTCCAGCTGGCTAACCAGTTTCCCCGGCTGCCCACCTGTCTGCACAGGGGACCAGCCTACTTGCAACAGGGATGCCAAGCGCCCCGGGGCTGTTTGGGGCTGCAACTCCCTGCCCCGAGGGACACCTTCCCCTTCATACCAGAAGGTTCTTTAAAGTCTTGTTGGGGTCTTCTGGCCCCAGTTAGCTGGGAGAGGACAGCTCTGCTGAGGGGCCAGGCTGGAGCAGGGGCTCAGCCAACAGATGGGTGCCCATCTGTGCCCTCCCTACTGGATGCAACTGCCTCCCTAGACTCCGGATGCCCCATTGCCAGGTCTGCCTGATCCCCTTCCTGGGAGGCACCAGGCCCCTACTGCTGCGGGGTGAGGGGCGTGGCACAGGCCACGGGGAAAAGGGCAGCGATCCCAGTGCTCCCCGCCCCACACCCTAGAAACCAGACAGAAAGCTTCAGGGCCCGGCCCTAGCCGGGGTCAAGGGTGGGCATCCTCCAGGCTTCTCCCACGTGGCTGACGCGTTCAGCCCGCCCTGAACCTGCCTCGAACGCCCAGCCTCCATGGCACCACTGGGCCGCATCGTCCACTAAGGGAATAGACCCAGTCATCCACCCTTAGCGGGTGAAACCAAGGTCTGCCACGGGGTGGGGGTGCCCAGCAGAGGACCAGGGAGGGTCTGGGGCCTGGAGACGCAGGCGCGTGCGGAGTGGTCGCTGGTACAGGGCTCTGCCTGGTTATGGCGGCACCTTTCCATGGGCTGAATCCCACGAGGCAGGGCCCCCCTGCCCTGCTCTCCACCACACCCCCGGGCCTGGCACTCAGCAGAATGTGAGGCCCAAATGAGTGAGGGAAGGCACAGAGCCGGGGTGATGAGTACACCCCGGAGGGGAGAGGAGGGCAGGTCTCACCCCCGCAGGGCATCAGATGTGGGGGGGGGGCTTGAGGGTGGGCGCAGGAGGCGCCTCTGCCATTGAGCACTGCCTGGGGCCTGGGCCACACAGACTCCCCCCTTCTTCCTGCTTGGCCCCAGGGATGGGGGTTCAGGCTGACGTCAGGACCCTGGCTGGACCCAGTGCCGGGCAGGGGTGGAGAGGAGCGGTCCGCGGGGCAGAGACTAGGTTCTCTGGTCTGGGGGGGTGCTGGGCTGTGAGGGGCACAAGGCGGCCCTGTCCTCGGCCCGGCAAGGCCACAGGGAAAGGTCAGGCCCTGGATCACGGCCTCGATGGTCAGCCGGGGTGACAAACACTGGCAGGAAGTCATGTGCGAGTTACCTGCGGCGTCCTGAACTAGGGGGGCGTCGCCTTGTACTGGACTTGGAGTAGCAGTGGTGGGCGGGAAGCGGGGTGGGCTGCTGACAGGGCGGCCCAGGCCCCGGGGGGCTCCGAGAGTGGCACTGAGCAGAGAGTATGAGACACAGGGCGGAGAAAAGAGGCATGGGAGGGAGGGGAGGGGCGCCCGGAGCACGGCCGCTGAGAAGGATGGGGTCAGTGGGGGCTGCGGAGCCACGCGGGCAGCCTGGTCACCAGCGGCGGCAGGAGGAGGAGGAGGAGGAGCCGAGCAGCCTGGAGAGGGTGGAGAAACGCAGGGGGGAGAAAAAAAAAAAAGGAAACCAAAACAAAGAAAAAACAAACAAAAAAGAACCCAAATGAGAAACCCAATGGCAGAAGCAAGTATGATATGAAAACATGTGGACAGATGAGGAGCAGAGAGGCGCCACGACAGAGTGGGGAAGGAGGTGGCAGGGGGAGGAGAGAACGGGAGGGGCAGGCTGTGCAGGGGGAGGTCACGGTGGGCTCGGGGAGGGCCTGCGGCCGAGCCCAGCGTGGGCGGGAGCCTGGTCTGGGACGACGGCCGCTGGGGGTGCTGGGCCGGGTGCCTGGGCCCGGGGGCTCCGGCAGGGCCCCGGCCTACCTGCCCTCCTGGCGGGGGGCGGGGCTGTGCTGCTCTATTCGGTTAGTGCTCAGAGAGGACAAGCCTGGGGTCCTCTCCTGGAAACCGAAGCCAAGGGCTGAGTGCTGGCAGGAGGTGGCCTCCATGACCCGTGTCCAACAGACCCGCAGGCTCTGCCGCACCCAGAGGCTGGCTCTGTCCCCACTTTGAGGCCACTTGACCATGACCTTCCAGTCCTAAGACCGACCCAGCAGTGCCTTGGGCCTTGGGAGGAGGGGCCTGGCCCAGGCTGGAAGTCTCCGGGCGCCCAAGGTCTCTTCCTGGCCCGCAGCTGGCGCCGTCCCAGCTCCCTGGCCACGCGCTCACCTGCCGCCGTGCTCTCGTTGCCCACGGGGGTGCTGGAGCAGCTTCGGTCCATGGTGGACGACTCGGAGGACACGGCGCCCGGGCTGCAGCCCGTGTAGTCCATGTACTCATCTGTCTCCGTGTCCATCAGGCTCGGGGGGCCCTGAAAGGAAGCGGGGGGCCCTGAGGAAGCTGGGCTGGGGGCCTCGCTGCCTTCAGGGCGGCATGGGCCCCCCACCTGGAAGCAAGAGCAGGACGGGGTGATGCCCTGTCGCCACCCCAGGTGGAGGAGGGGGCGGCGGCCGGCTGGGGGCTCTCACCTGGGAGGGGGGCACGCGATCGAAGTTCTTCCCCAGCATCCTCCGCATGTGCTTCCGGGCGTGGGAGGTCATCTGGTGCTTGAGGAGGAAGGAGAACTGGCAGCCCTCCCGGATGCAGTGGAAGTGGCTGTTCACCTGGTTGTACTTGCAGCCTGCGGACACAGCCCCGCCCGGCCGTGAGCGCCCCGCGCCGCACCTGCTGCGTGTCGGTGGCCTTCTGGGCACTGGTGTCCGGGGAGAGGGCACGTCCCCCCCCGGCCCGCGGGGGCATTCCTCTGAGGAGGCCTGTACTCCACCCCAGCCCCAGGTGGCGGGAGGGCATGTGATGTGGCAGGCTGGGCCCCCCGTCGCCCCAACAGAGAGATCCCGGGGCTCCAGGCGAGAGACCCTAATGACCCGTCTGCCAGGTCAGCCCCCTCCCAGCAAGCAAGACATGTCTTCACGTCTCCTCTGGGGAGCCCGGGTGCCTCTCCCCGGACCTGTTTAGGCCTCTGCCCTGCCCCCACCCCACCTCCGCTTGGCTCTGGGCTGAGAACAAACAGAGCGCGGGCAGGGCTGAAACAGTGTCAGCGCAGGGCAGGTGAAGGCCTGCCCGTTGCCATGGCACCGGGGCTGGCCAGGTGTCTTATATCATCCCCCAGCTTTGTTTGGCCCCAACTACCACCCAAAACCCCCGAAGTTGAGTAAATACGGACAGCTACGGAGCACCCCAACACCCGTAAGCTGAGCCTGAAGACAGCACGGGCCACCGAATGTTGACCTCTGTTGCCACAGTTACCAACCCTCTCCCAGGCCGTGAATTCTTTTTGAATTAATACTTGAAAGAAAGGTTTGTTTCTTGCCCTTTCCTGGCAGTTGCCCTGAGTAGCTCACCCTTCCCCTCTGGAAGGGCCAGTGTGCAGACGCAGCGGCCCCACCTCTGGTCCCCCAAGGCCCTGCTGCTCCAGCCACCTGAATCCCAGCAGGCCCAGCCTGCAGCCCAGATGTCTGGCCCGCCTGCCTCGCGGCCACCTGCCTTCCAGTTTCCAGTTTGTTCCTGGCAGATTCCTGCCCCACATCTGTAGGCCCAAGATCATGTGGCTCCATCGTGAGGCACATGGGTGGGCTCTGCCCTCTGCCCGCTCATCCCAGAGCCCCCCCCCCAAAAGGCATCCCCAGGGCAAGCTGGGGCCAGGGAGTGACTCGGGGGGCCCCGGGTCGGGGGCTGTGGACGGCTTCCCAGCCGAGGCCCCAGCTCTCACAGCAGACTCCGCTCCCTGGCATCTGCTGCGAAGCTCAGGACACGTGTGGCCTCCTCCTTCTGGGTCGCCCAGGTCGCAGATGCTCTGGGCTGACCCACAGTGTACCTGCTTGTCCCACCAGATCCCTGCCACTAAGCACGGTGCTGGCCAGAGCAGACGCCCCAAAGCCTTACTGCCACCACCCCCCACCCGCCACCTCCTGCAACAGCACGCTCCGCACACAGCCGTTCCTCAATAAGCATCTGCTGCACGAACACACGAGCAGACGGAGAAGGGTCCGTTCTGGACAAAGCCCTTGTAGTGCAAGCCCTGGAAAGCAACCCCAGGGCAGGCCACTTCAGGAGCTCCTACGTTACCGGCACGGCCTCGAGGGAAAAGGAAAGAGCTCTGGGGTCAGGGCCTGACTCTGCCCATGTGGCGTTTTCCTTGGGGGGAGGGGTGGTGGCTGGAGTGCTCCGAGTCACCCTCGCCCCTCTTCCTGGGCTCTTTGTGTTGGACAGTGTTGCCCCCGTGGCAATTCCTAGCCTGTGAGATCTGGGACGTTTTTAAAGAACTGTGGAGCCTGAGAGGCAGGGACAAGAGGTGAGTACCAGGAGAGGGGGACAAGGCCGCACCCCTGCCCCTTGCCGCAAGCCGCCACCCCCAGCCCCGGCCGCTAGTACCTAGCCTGCCACACTCCTCGCGCTTGGTGAAGTACTTGAACCCGTTGGCCGCCCGCCGCTCGGCCTTCTCGTGCTTCTTTATGTGCCATGGCAACTTGGTGGTGATGTTGGTCACAAAGTAGCAGCCAGTCCGGAGGCAGTGGTAGTGTCCACGCATCCGGAACTCGCAGTGCTGCAGGGAGGGGCAGGGGGGTCAGGAACAGGCGGACGGCTTCTGTGAGCTCCCACCTGGCCCCCGCGTCTGGGCCATGGCAGGCCCTCCTCCATGCTCAGAATCAGGAATCGGATACAGGCCTTTCACGTGTGCAAAAGCAGTATTGTCCCTTTTGTCATTTGACTGAAACATCCAACCTGGTGATCGTGCCAACTGCCTCCAATCCCACACCCAGAGCAGACATCACTAATCTATCCCTGCACTCTTCTCTGCATCGCCCAGCTCTGGGATCAGACTCCTTCTCAAGGCACTCTACCAAAACAGCCCCTACCAGTCTCGGGGTAGGCCTTTATTAAGGTGAACTTGATCTGCCCTTCCTGTCTGGGGCATGGACAGTTGAATCTCTAACTGCCCAGTGGGCCTAGAATTGTAAAATTCTCGGCGTGTGGGGAAAGGGAGCCCAGTTCCAGGACCGGCGGAATGATGCCAAGTGTAGAGCAGCTGTCCAGCATGACGTCCCCACTGAGGGCCGGGATGACATGACAGACCTCACCAACGGAGCCCCAGTCTGGACCCCTGCCCAGGGGCCTCCAGGGGCCGACAGTGCCCTTTCCAGGGACGGGAGGAGGCCAATTCAAAATGGGTGTGAGAAATGGAATCCCTGCCAGGAGGAGCTGGTCCCGGGCCCTGCCCCCCGCCCCGTGCTGACCCCTACCCCCCGGGCCCTGCCCCCCAGCCCTGTGCTGACCCCCACTCCCCGGGCCCTGCCCCCTCCCCCCGTGCTGACCTGGTTGGGACAGAGACACTGAAGTGAGTAGTACGCGAACTGGTCTCGCACGTTCACCAGGTTGTTGTTGGGGTTGATGTGGTCCAGGCAGTGTGATTCTGCCTTGCCTGAGGTTTTGCAGACGTACTTGCAGTTCCCAAAGAGACAGTGGAAGTGGAACTTGCTGGCATACTTGCAGTCCGTTGCGAGGCAAGGATCGCTGGAATGAAACCACAGCCCAGAAGGTCATTGGCATTCCCAGGGCCCTCCCCACGGACATCCTGACATTTGTCGTGTTGGGGTTCTGCTCCCTCATCCCCTGAGGTGCAGCCCAGAGGACAGGCCCCTGGGCTGCCCTCCTCCCGCACCTCAAGTGGCTTTGGCCAGAGGAGACTACAGATCCCAGCATGCATTCCTGCCTTCTTTTTGGAGCTCGGATGGTGCAGGAAGGATTGCAGTGTGAAGGCTGCCCAGAGCATTGCATGCTGGGACACGTAGTTTCCATGGCCACACCTCAGGATTATAGATAAGGACGGCTGCAGTAACCTCTTGGATGTGAAACTGAGAGATGGCGCTGCCAGCCCTGGCGGGGGGCCAGTGAGGGCCTGGCAGGCCTGGCATGGGCACTGCCCTGGGTGTGGCTGACTGACAGGGTGCAGATGGGTGGGCAGCCCTACCAGGAAGCTCCGCTACCACGGGGCCTCGACCAGTGGGGATGCGTGCCTGCTGTCATGTGCTGCCGAGGCGCATGGCTGCTGGGGGCCCCCAGGGTCGGCCCAGGGCGTGGGGCTCCCGCCCATGCAGAGAAGCTCACAGGCCAGCTGAGTGGTGGAGCTTGAGGGGCGGAGGGGTGCTGGGCTGAGCCCCCCCGCCCCGTGCCGGCCTGCCCAGGGAGCAGCAGCCCTGCCCCACGGCCTGCCCCCCTGGGCGGCAGACAGGTGTGAAGGACGCTATGCCCCAGCCTTCAGCCCTGGCCGCCCCCACGGCCACCCCTATGGCCGCCGTGGGGTGGGAAACCGACCGCGCTGGGGAAACTAAGAGGGCTGCTGCTGAGGGCGAGGACGACTGGAGGAAACCCGGGGAGGGACGGGGAGGAGCGCAGGTCCCCCTCCATGCCGTAGGCCCAGCCCCAGGTGCTCAGAGAGGGAGGACAGCTGCCGCTCAGGCGGTGTGTGTTCACATCCAATTTATTACTTTTATTGAGAACAGGAAGCCGCACACATAACGATACAGAGTCACCGTTCTCGCCACAAGGCGCCACCACCATCCAGTGAGGAAGGGCCCTTCCACCCCTGAGAGCTCAGGCCATTGTGCAGATGGGCGCGGGCCTGGGTGGGGTGGCGCCTAGCCCCCTCGCCCCCCACCCATGACTTCGCTTGTTCCGCAGAGGCTTGGCCGTGGGTGCGAGCCACAGAGACCCACAAGGAGGCCCAGGGCGAGATGCAGCCCACCACTCCCAGTCCACCCAAGCGGGTCCTCACTGTGTCACCACTGCCCCTCGGGAACAGCGGCCACCCCATCCCCCCACCCAGCTGGCCGCCCTGGGAACAGGCAGGGAGGCCAGAGAAGCAGCATCTTTGGCTAGAAGGCCATCACCCAATGACGGTGTCCCAGAGAGGCTGGGGACAGCCAGGGCTAAGTGCAGGGTGAGGAGCAGGGCCTCCGCGGCTCCCCTTACTAGCACCTACTCCCGAGACACGCGGGGGACACGGGACTCCCGGCTCATCGAGGGACTCACTTCTCCTGGAACTGCAGGAATCCGGGTTTGACCTGGGGCTTGGCGTTTTCTAGAGAAGTCGTTGCCAAGGGTGAAGTGGGCAGGTGAGGCACTGACGCTGGAATCTGAGGCATCTGGGGTATGGTGGAAGCGAGCTGCTTCCAGGCGAGCAGCGTGGGGGTGGAGGGCACGGCGGCCGGGCTGGGAGTGGGACCTTCCAGAGAGGAAACCGTGGCTGTGGTGACAGGAGGCGCTGGAGGGGACGAGGGGGCCAAGGCAGGTTTGGTCTCCGCAGCCGAGGCGGGGAAGGAGGCCTCTGCGTTTCCCTTCACTGCTCCTCCCTCCGTCCGGAAGTGGAAGCTGCAACAGGCAGAAGCCACGTCTCAGGTGGGGAATGACGAGGGCCCGGAGCAGGTAGCCTTTCCCGGGGTCTGGGACCCCATCACTAGCCTAGGGGCCCAGAGTCCCCCTCCCCTCCCTCCCCCCGCAGTCCCCAGTCCTAGGCATGACCCTACCAGGAAAGAAAGACTGACAACAAACGGCCGTATCCTCTGGTCCTCAACTTGGGCTCCTAGCTCGGCCCTAACTACCTTCCTACCTGTGACCTTCCTGCTGTGGCTGTCCCTAGCTCCTCCCTACACAGAGCGGGGGGGACAGGGACAGCAGACCCTGGCGCAGGAAGAAGTCCGTGCTTCCAGAATCTGCTCTGAGAATTAAAGGCGGGTCTCAGCCTTCGAAGTTGGCTCTTCTTCAGACTAGCAGCTGGGCTGCCTAAGCCGTAAGCAGAGCCTGAGTGAGGGCCCAGGAGCCTCGGTCTGTTTTAAATGTCGGCAAGTTCTGGGTTCAATTATGCTAGGCGGGCCTGCTGCTTTTCAGCTCAATGGGTTTACAAATTAATTTCCTTATTTTTAGGTCAAAGAGAATCTACTTGTCTACAATACTGTGGCTAGGAAAGGTCTTCACCTAGGGTCCCTGCCTGGGTCAGAGAGGAGTCTCTCCGGCTAACTCTGCAGGGAACATGTGCGGCCAGGCTGCCGGCTGCACTGGGCGGGGGGATGGGGGGTGGGGGGTGGGCAGAAGCAGACCCTGCTCCGGGTCTCTATGTGGGGCCTGGATGGGCTCAGAAGATCCTGCTGGGAGCTGAGCAGGTGGAAGGGCGGGGAAGCCTGCCTTTTTTTCAGGCAGTACCTTCTTAAGAAGCCAGCTCAGCTTCTGAGGTCTGGTGGGAGCTGCACACGGGTCCCTGCTTGGAAAGCAGCTAGAGGCCCGCGCAACCCCTGGGCCCACCCAGCCCAGAGCCTGAGCCTGGCTGGGATGAATGAGGCTAGGTTGCCATGGGCCCCGGGGACCCCCACTCACTTGGCGTGCTTGATGGCCCCGTCCAGGGTGCTGAAAAGCGCGCCGCACTCCTCCACCACACAGTGGAAGTGGGCCTTGTGAAGGAAGTCACACTGGGCATCACAGAAGTCCTTGGTGCCAAACCTGGCAGAGGAACCGGTGGTCAGAGGAGACCCTGGGGCACTGGCCACCACGACGGGTGGGCGTGGCCCTCCCTGCTCTTTTGCTCTGCCAGGAAGCCCCTCACCTTCGAAGGTACACCTTCCAGGGCTCGGACAGCTTCTCCTGAACCAGTGCCTTCACAGCCTTGCCCAGGAAGGGCGAGGACTCCATGGCGGCGCTGCCCTCTGCTTCCGTCTTGATGTTCAACAGGCTGCCGAGGTTGGGGTTGCCCTGAGACATCTGCAAAGAGCACAGGGGCCATGCTTGAGGCTGGGGACCTCAAGACACAAACGTGGCCACCCTGGGAGCAGCAGCAGCTCTGGGCCACTCGGGCCTCTCGCAACAGACCGGAGCCACTGAGAGGAGAGGAGGCCTGGCCCCACGAGGCTCTGGCCATAGCCGAGCCCGCTCTGAACAGATGCTGCCCCAGGCAACGTGCAGCACTACCCTGGTCCCGTGGAGATGCCAGGGCTCCTCCACACAAGCCCTGTGGTGCTAAGATCCATCACTCAAGCTAAGGCCGAGACTCTGGGCACATACTCCAGCCTAGCTTTTCCCAGACTTCGTGGCTCCCTGGTTATTTTCCTGCCAGGTTTTCAAAAGAAGTGCAGGAGGAGGAGAGGGGGGGAACCCCTATGAATTCCTTGAGAACAAGAGAAGGCACACAAAGGAGGAGCAGAGAGGGAGGGAGGGAGGCTCATGGGGTGAGATCAAGATGGCTCACTGCTGCTGGGCCCCGGAGGGGGAGTGGGGTGGGGGAGCCCGTGTAAAGGCTCGACCCACATGGGGCATGGGGCCCTGACAGGAAGGAACGAGGGGATGCGGGGGGCAGTGACCCGAGAAGGGAAAAGGAGAGCAAGAGAGCTAGGAGGGAGGGAGGGAAGGTGGAGGGCACGGGGCCTGTGGCGGAGGGCAGAGGGCGGCAGGGGGCTCCTTCCCCGCCAAGGGCCCAGCCGGGACCTCCACCCGTGAGGTCCGGCCGGCGCCCAGCTCCCTCAGCAGTCACTTGTGTGCGGTAACCAAATTAATCTTGTTGTAGTCAAATTTATCATGTGAAGGGGGAAAATATATTTGAGATGATGTATAATTTACAAAGACCCTGCATTATTTAAAATAAATATTCTGGAGCGACCTCTGCGGAAGGCGTCCGAGACCATTACTCAACCCGAAAAGTGGAAATTGATGCTTTGCTCCCACTTTAGGGCCCCTCCCCCACCCCTTTTTAAACAAACAAAAAATATATATAAAATAAATAAATAAAATTAATAACTGAGAGCGGAAGAAGTTAGAGGGCTCTGGAAAAGCTTTTGGAGTCCTCCATCTGAAGGGAAAAAAAGGGTGTCAGAGGCTGGAATATATTTCTTCAGCCAGTTCATTAAATTAATTTGTAAGCAGGGGCTCTGAAATTATATCCGATGAAAAATGGCCTCAAAATTTAAATGGTACAAACTCATCTTATTAGAGGCAAAACATTAAAAAACAAACACATCCCCCCCACCCCCCAGCATAGCTTTAATTTCTCTGGGTGGGGGAATGGGAGGCATGTGATGGATGGTTCTTACCTTATTCATAAGCGAGGATAAAAGAGATGAATTTGCCGGGACTGCGTGGCCATTTGATTCATTGCTGGAACACACAAACCAAGGGGCTTTAGCTTGGATGTACGTGGGACTGAGCCCAGATACTCCCCCTTCCCAGCCCATCCCTCGGGCCCCGGCCCCGCCTGCGACATCTGCCTGGGCAGGACGACGACCCCCGCTAGGAGGGGTCGGCTCCTGGCCTCTGTGCGGTGTGCCTCCAGGAGTGCTGGCCCAGAGCCTCCTGCCATGGAGCAGAACTGGAAGGCCCCAGCCTTGCCTCACCTGGGCTCCTTCACAGTCAGGTCTAAACTGCGGTCCTGGGAGACCTCGTGGGGAACCGGGGCGCCAGTGTCCTCACCGGGCTCCTGCTTCACTGGGGTTGTGGGGAACCTGGCGGGGGCGGCCTGCTGCCCACTTCCTACAGGAGAGGGGAGGGAAGATGGTGTTAGAGGGGCTGAGGGCTTCCTCTGGGCACAAACCGGAACCCCCTCACCGCCCAGCAGGGAGGGCAGTGGGCTGGGTGGGCTGGGGCCCTGGGGGAGCCCTGGCTGCTGGTCAGCGATTCTCCCCACTGACATGATCGCTTGTGACGCTTACCCCTGTGTGGCAATTCTTCAAGTGATAATTATTGCAAAATTATGTCAAAGTTGTCCTGGCTCAGGGCCTCCTGGAGGAGAAGGGCGGGAGGCTGGGGAGGGGGCTGGCACGGGGGTGGGGGCCCTTCATTTTCTCCACTGACTGTCACAGTCAATTTGTGGGGCTGCCGCTTAGGCTTTTATTAAAGACTCTGTTAATGCTAAGGGAAAGTGGCAGATCTAGACTGGGAGCTGCGCCCCCTCCGCAGGTCCCCGGCCCACTGTTGCCGGGGCGACGGCCCTGCCTTCCACTGAGCATGCCTAGGAGGGGCATCTGCTGTGTCAGGGCTATGGAAGCTGACAGCCAATCAGAGCAGTTCAAACTATGTGACCTCGCCCGTCAAGCTGTCCAGGGCAGGGATAGGAGGCCCACTCGGGCCGGGCTGGGCTGGACCGGGGTAGGTGGGAGCTGGTGGGGTGCCGCCACTGGGGGGAAGGCCGGAGCTGGGTGGGCAGAGGACCGGGGAGGCCGAGCAGAGCAGGGGCAGAAGCAGCTGCTGACAGGAGTGTGTCCACCGAGCCCTTCTCCACAATCCCCAAGTGGCTGAAATACTGCTCTGCCCCAAGGCGCTGTGGCCGAGAGAGGCCTGCTTCACAGGCAGCAAGTGGCATTTTATTAAAAAATAAAGGAAAACGGGCCCCCTCCCCTTCCTTGCCCTTTCTTTGGGGGAAGGAGATTTTTCTAATGAAAAGGAAGAAGTTGCCAGTCTGGCCACGGAGCCCCACGTGGCCCTGAAACAGCTGGCCAAAGAGGCATAGCCCCTGGGGCAGTCCTGCTGTCCCTCCCACGCCTGGAATGGAAGGTGGGTCTTGCCACTTCCAGCTGACAGGAGGGTCCCACTGGGGACAGCCGAGTTTTTGGAACTCAGCGTCCACATGCCGGTAGCTCCCCAAAGTCACTTGCCTAAGGTCCCCCAGGATGCGGGCAGGCCCTCCGGGAGGTCTGGGCAGATCCCTGGGCTAGGCCGCAGGGACCTTAGGGCTTGGCTGGTCTCGAGATGACCTCACAGAGGAGCAGGGTGCTGGGGCTCAGGAGTCGGACCACCGAGGTCCACCAGACTTGGCCCCCTCTTAGCTGAGTGCCGGGAGCAGACTATCCGCACTGGTCCTTCAGCTCCACAAGGCAGGACTCTGCCTCCCTGTGTGTCCCCAGCACCGGCCAGGTGCCCGGCCCTTAGCAAGCACAGTGGTTGTTGAATGAGTGGAGGAAGTGACAGCTGACTTTTGTCACAGGGGACAGGCGAGAGGAGCCAGGTAAACAGAAAAGCCGAAGAGCTCCAGAGACACAGAAGACATTTAAAAAGAGTAGAAAACCTGAGAGAGGAGAACTGCGCCCCTCGGCGAGCCAGAGGGAGGGCGGAGGTGTAAGCAGGAGGCTCCAGCTGCGTTGTCCAACATGGCAGCAGCTGGCCAGGTGTGACTCGGTTAAAGTAATTCCAATAGAAATCCAGTTCCCTGGTCACATGGCCAATTTCAAGCGCTCAACAGGCACCTGTGACTAGCGGCTGCCATACTGGACAGCGCAGAACAGAACGTTTCCGTGGTCGCAGAAAGTTCTACCAGACGGCACTGATTGAGGGGGAGAGACTGGAAGGATGTCCTCGGCCTCGAGGGGCTGGCCAGGTGTGAATCCCAAGCATCCCTGAAGTCTGGCCACCCCACTGGACTCCTGCTCCCTCCAGGTGACACAGAGGGGGGCCCTAGGGAAATGCGGGGGCTCTGGGACTGCTCTCATCAGGGGCTGGACTTGGGATGAGGTAGGGTGAGAAGTCAGGGCAGCGGGTGAGGACCAGTTGCCCCCAGGATGTGAAGGCTTAACCGCCTCCACTTCACAGATGAGGGACAAGGGCTGCCTGCAGCGGGTGGGCAGGCCAGAACGAGGGGCCCCCAAGAGCAAATAAACGGTAGGAGGAAGAGACCAGGCAAGATGGGGGGCTGGGCAGGCAGGGGCCGTGGGTGCAGGAGTAGAAAGGCGCTTTGCCAGCCTCTACCCCACTCCCCCTCTGCTCCGCAACCCGAGGCTGTGGGTTCCTGGGGCAGGGCCTGGCCTGCTTCCTGGGGCAGGGCCCGGCCTGCTCACCTGGGTCAAAGGTGGCAGAGGGCTTGAGGGCGGCGGCGGCCAGCCTGGCCATCATGGGTGAAATGAGGCCCTTGCTCGCCGAGATCCTTTCCATGATGGAGGCGGGGGGCACCGGGACGGAGGAGGCAGCCGCCGGGGCAGAGTCGCCGGCTCCCGAGGCAGCCAGAGCAGGCGTGTCAGCGGCTGCTGAGGCCGCCACCCCTGATGACATGGCACCCAGCAGGCCGGGGGCGCCCACGGGCAGGGAGGCGCCGCTCCGAGCTGGCAGGATGGGGAAGTAGGGGGCGGCGGTGGGCAGGCCTGAGTTGGAGAGGGCCAGTGCCAGCGGGATGGAAGCGGGCAGGCCCTGGGACAGCAGCCCCGAGATCTTGCTGTTGGGAGGCTTGGCGGCGCTGGGCACGGCCTCCGAGGTGGCGGCGGCGGCGGCGGCCAGGGAGGCGGAGGACTGCTGGCTGGTCGGGGAGGCGCTCAGGCTGGAGTTCTTGCTGCTCAAGGCCGAGAAGTCGACCAGGTCGTCGTTGCTTGACTCCTCGTGCTCCGTGTCCTTGGCGCCCAGCAGCGAGGCCGGCAGCCCCAGCACGCCCGAGGAGCGCACGTGCCTGCGCTCGTGCTTGCGCTTGTGGGAGGTCATCTGGCTGGTGGAGGTGAAGGTGAAGCCGCAGCCAGCACGGATGCAGTGGAAGTGGTTGGTGGCCTTGCTGTACACGCAGCCCTCGTACCTGCACTCCTCGTACTTGTAGAACTTCTTGAAGCCGTCCTTGGCATACGCGTCATCCTTGATGTGGTAGCTCTTGTGCTTCTCGATGTCACACTTGTTCTTGAAGGTGAACGTGCAGCCGGGGCGCCTGGACGGGACATCAGGAGCCTGTTGCAGGGCCTCGGGGGGCCCGGAGGTGGTCCTGCCCTGCTCCCACCGTGGCCCCGGAGCGGGGTGGGAGGGTCAGGGAGTGGGGAGCCCAGGAGGAGTTTCTGGGCAGCCTCCCACCCCTGTACGGCCCACGTCCCTATGTCCATCCTTCCCCCCTCTCCCCGGCCAGGAAGCCTCCCCGGCTGGCGCCCCGCTTACCTGCAGTGGAAATGGGTGGTCTTCTGCCCGTAGAACTGGCAGTCAGCTGTGCCGCAGTCCTCGGTGGCTCGGAAGCGCTGGAAGCCATCGTTGATGAGCTGGGTGTTCTTCTTGTGGAAGTTCTCGTGGGTCATCACGTCTGATGTGCTGGTATACACCTTGTTACAGCCCACCTGCAGGCAGGACGGCCGTCAGGGCAACTGAGGCCAGGCACCCCAGGGCCCAGGTCAGAGCAGCCATGCTGCTGGCCAGTGACCTCCCTGCTCAGGGGGGGCTTCGGCCCCGTAAACATCACCCTGGACGGTGGAGAGCCTCTAACAACCCCTCCGGCCCTCCAGGCCTCGCCTGTGCTCAGGGCCGGGTTGTCTTCAGGGCCCCTGGACGCCTCCCGGCACAGGTGTGACAGTCTAGTCCCACAGGATGTGAGTTTGGGGTCCTCATCGGTGGCTCTCCCTCCAGAGCCCCTGGCGGTGGGCAGGGCTGGACCTGGGGGGCCTGGCGGTCACCTTCAGCCCAGGGACTCACTTCGTGGACAGTTCCTGGCACAGGGCCCTCCCCACCCCACCCGGGCTGGGCCAAGGCAGGCAACGTGGCCATATTGAGTAAAAACCAGTGGAATCTGAGCACTCTTGAAGGCCGGGCCGTGCCAGCGTCTGCACCATCTCAGGGCCCGGAGAGCGAGCCCCCCTCTCCTCCCGGCCCAGGTTGTTCCACGGAGCCCATAACAACCCCCTGACAAATACCCGGGGGAGGCGCGCCGGCTGCTATTTGCAACCCCCAGTCGCTCCCCCTGGACCTGACACCTTGAAAAAGCCCAGACTCTGCGTGGCATTAAAACAGAGAATTAAACAAAAAGCTCCTCAGGAACCATTTGCAATGCGGCTCTTGGTGTTAAAGCCTGAAAAATGTCGGTCTGTATAAACAGCTCCCTGAATTGCACCCGCACCAAGTATGGCCATGGGGCCGGCCCCCCGGCCTGCCTGGCGCTGCCCCCCGCCCCCCCGCCGCGCTGGCCCCCGGGGCGGGCGGGGCACCTGCATGCAGTGGTAGTGGGTGCTCTTCCCGTTGAGGTGGCAGCCGTGGTAGTAGACGCTGCAGTCGTCCAGCGGGCTGAAGCGCATGAAGCCGTGCTGCAGGGAGTTGTCACGCTTCTTGTGCATGTTGTAGTGACGGATCACGTCCTGCTTGCTCGTGAACCTCTGCGGGACAGCGCCGCGTGGGTCGGGGCCGGCCCCCCTACCCCGCCCAGACCACTGGCCCCTTGGCTGTCCCGGGGAGTGATCCTGCCTGGGGTGGAAGCAGCCCGCGTGGCCTCCGGGCCAGCACAGGGGACCGGAGATGGAGCCATTCCAAAGGTTCCGGAGGCACCCCCACGCCGACCCTGCCCTGGCCCCCCACCAGGCTCCCGGCAGTCATGCCCAGGAGCAGAGGAGCCGAAGCAGGCCCGGCCCTTCAGGCAGGGGCTCTGATGGGTGACGACTCCTGTTGCCCAGGACCACCGACGGGCTGTGCGAGCGCGAGCTCCCTGGTGAGCAAGAGGGACAACCCGCTCTGCACGTACCAGAAGTGGTTTTGACCATAAGTGACAATCTATCTGGGCCTCAGTGCGATCATCTGTTAGACGGGGCAGGAGACCTGACCTCACGAAGACACTGGGAAGTGTCCGATAAGGGACCTCTGCCTGCTGGCCTGGTCCCTGGGTCGGGGCAAGCCCCCAGCGAATGGGAGCTTCAATTATCACCCCGGGGATGCAGATGGCTCAGGATCCTATCAGATGCCTATCTGCGGCTGCTGGTTTTCTGGGACCTCTGCCTGCTTGAGTTGAGAGCCCCCAGTGCACTTGCGGGAAGCTCGTCTGCCGCCGGGCCGGCACGCAGGGGCAGGGCTGGTGCCCACCGGGCCCTACCTGGTAGTTGCACTCGGGGTCCAGGCAATGGTAGTGTTCTCGGTACTGGTAGGCGCAGTGGATGTGGCCACAGTGCTGACTGCCTGAGAACCTGCAAGGACGAGCAGGGGGCTCAGGCCTCTCGGGGCAGCTGTCCCAGCAAGGACGCTTCTCAGGCTCTCGGCCGGAGCAGCTGAGAAAAACGTGTGCCCATACCTCAGGGAAGCGCTGCTGGGGTTCAGGGGGGCGCAGGGCCCTGTGTGGGGGTGCAGGGGCAGCAGAGGTAGTCTGTAGGGGTGAAGTGGCAGAGGCCTAAGAAAGCTGGGGGAGGGATTGCGCCTGTTGGGAATCCGAGAGCCACTGAACTGCAGGCCTGTGCCCCCTGCGCTGGGAACGAGGGCCCAGGGAGGCGCACAGGCCTGGCACCAAGGTGGGGAGGAAGAAGCCGGGGCAGGTCGAAAGTCAGAGCAGAGACATGGGAAGACGCCTGGGATGGGATGGGATGAGGCGGTGAGGGCAGGAGCCCCCCACGGTGGCCCGACTGCCTTTCCTGCAGGTGCCGCTGCTGGCCCCCCACCCAGGGCTAAGCCAGGTGCTGCAGATACAGGCTGGGAGGGCCCAGCTGCTGAGAGGTGCTAAAGCCTCTCTCTGTCCTGGGCTTTTCTGACACTTGAAACAGCCCAGGGTTATGAATTTTTAAAGCACAGCATCTGTTCGGCTTCCTGCAGCAGGGAGTGTGCTCTCCAGCCAACTCGGCAGCCAGGAGCCCCCGGCTGCCCGGCCACTGCCTGCCTCCCGGGAAACCCCGTGCCTTCTCTAGGCCCCGAGGCTGCCGGGGCGTGGCTCTCGGTCTCGGTGCCGGCTACCCTGGGGAGGCTGCTCTGGGGGAGAGCCCACAATGACAGCGGGAAGGAGACGGGCGTCAGACTGCAGGACAGAGATGGAGACCCCCTTACGAGGGGAGAATGATTTGCAAATACATATTTACGCTGAAGCTGCCAAAAGGGCCATCTGCTGAGGCCCTAATAATAATGATAATAATAATAATAGAACGGAGAGAAGCTGAAAAGGCAGAGAGGGGTGGGAAGAACCTAGAAGATCAGCAGAAAGACAGAAGCCGGGGCGCAGCCCCTGCTACGTGCTGCCCCATCGGGTGCTGGCAGCGAGGGGCCTGATTTGGGGGAATCTGTTAAGGCGAAGGTTCTTTACCTGCCCATCCCGCTGCCTTAGAAATGTATAGGAGCGGGTCTGGAGTCGGGCGGTGAGGATCAAGGCCTGGCCCAGGGAGCACACTGAGGCCAGGTCAGGGAGGACCATCGCCCACACCCCCTTCTCATCCCCACTGGTTCAGCTCTGGCCTGCGTCCCACCCAAGGCTCCATGTAAGCGACGGTGGGGCTCTGGGCTCACCTGTGGCCTTCGGACACCCTGGCCCAGACCACATCAGGGGGCAGGGGCTCTGAGATGGGGTGCAGTCCCTTGGAGGAATTTGAGGGCAGGAGTGCACAAGGGTGGGGAAGCCGTAAGCACCTTGGCACTGGCGGTCAGATGGACCTATGGTCCCACAGTCCCTAGGCGTTCCTGGCACCATCCCACCTTCTCTCCATGGCCGTCTCCTCCCCAGGGGCCTACCTGGCAATATATTTCTGGTAAATGTTTACATCTTCAGTGACAGCTGGTTTATCTGTGGGCAATCCGTTCCTGGCGAGAGACACACAGGGCACAGCCGATTAGCGGACAGGGGGTAGCCTCATGCCCCAGGAGCGTCTAAGGGGCAGCTCCCTGCCCTGGGGCCCTGGCCCTTCCCTCTCTTGCTCTGTCATGTTCTGAGGCCCTCAAGGTGGGACTGAAAAGCCCTTTTGGCAGAACCTTGGCTCGGGTTCAATTCGCCCAACTCCGGCAAAGGCAGGACCATCCCAAGCTGGCCGGCTGGAGGGCTCCACCTCAGTCGTGGGCCCAACCTGGAGTCCAGCTGTGTAGGAAGCCTTAGAAGCTGGGGCCTGGCCCCCGTTGTATACCATGAGTCAGAAGGATGCTGGGAAGACCCCAGGGGAAGGGGCGAGAGCACTGCCAAGCAAGTATGGTTAGCTGGTCAGAACCAACCCCCCACGCCAGGCCAGTGGGCAACTCCCTAGATCAGCTCCCAGGTTGTGGGCTCTGCCTCAAGGGTGTGGGAGGGTGTCTCCCAGTCCCATACAATTGATCCACAGAGGATTTTACCATTGCCCGGGGGTTAGCAATGAGTGGGCTCACCCCCACCCCAGACTCCTGCATTCTCTGGCTGCCTTCCCCAGAGCCCAGGCTTTGAGCCTGGGAGCCATGACCACCAGTTTGGAGCCCAGAACCCCTAACCCGGACTGGGGCTTCCCCAGCCAACCCCAAGGCTGCATCTGAGGTGGAGAAAGCCTGTCACCAGGAAATGGGGGTCACAGTAGGCCCCGGTGTGCTTGTTAGCAGATGAGCACACGTGAGAGCAAGTGTGCACACCGCAAGATGTCCGGCCCAGGAACCGGGCATGAGCGATTATGTGTGTGTGTGCGTGCAAGCACGTGTATGAGAACCTGAGCGTGTATTAACCTGTGTGCGTGGCAGATATGCCTAAGGGATGAGTGGATGTGTGCAGAAGCATGGGCTTCAGAGGCAGAGAAGTGGGCCTCCTGGCTACTCGAGTCCCGAGCTCAGGATGGGGCGTGACTTACTTGACAGTGGAGACGGTCCCTGTGGTGATGGAGTCTGTTTTGGAGAAGGTCGACTTCAGGTACTCGGGAGTGTTGAAGGGCAGGGAGGCAGGTGGCTCAGGCCCTGGCCCAGGGGCGCTGGGAGCACTGGGCACGCTGGGGAGGGGCGCAGGAGCCAGGCTGGGGGTGGGCGGGACCTTGGCAGGGCCCGGCTTCTGGATGGCGCGGACGTCATACTTGGAGGGGCGCCCCACCTTGCCCGTCTTGAAGGCAATGGCCCCGCCCATGTCGGGGCTGCCTTCCCCGGGCTTGAAGAGATGGAGGTATTTGACATTCTCCAGGTCGTACTTGGATGGCTTCTTGTAGGTGCTACCGTTCTGGGGCCGCAAGTTCTCGCCTGTCTTCAGTTTCTGGATGAAGAAGTCGTACTTGGAGGCGCGGGCCACTAGGCCCTGCATGGGGACACTGCTGTGTGAGGGCAGGGGCAGGATGGTGGCCTTGGTCTCCAGGTGAGCTGTGCTGCTGGGCAGCCTCAGGCCAGGCAGGGGCCCCGTCACCTCCTTGCCTGCCCGCTCCTCGGCCTTGGTGCTATGGGCTGGCCAGGAGAGCTGCTCGCCGGCCTTGAGCTTGCGGATGTACTCCTCGTATTTGGAGAAGCGTGCCCGCTTGCTGAGGGCATCCTCGGAGGTGGGCAGCATGGAAGAGGTGGCCACCTCCGGGATGGAGCCCGCGTGCAGCTTCTCGAAGCTGATCTTCCTGGCCAGCTCATCCCTCGTGTTCTGGTCATCATAGCCAAACATGCCGAGGAACTCGGTCATGGTAGAAGCCGCGTAGTCCCGGAGCGAGGAGGCCTCTCCTGTGGCGCGGGGAGAGCCCAGTCACCTCTGGGAAAGAGCAGGGTGGCCAAGGGATGGGGGGCAACCCCTCCCCACGAGCCCCCACCCACAGAAGGAGGAGGTTGGCGTGGGGAGGGGGCGGAGCACGACATGATCTATGGACATTTGGCTCACTTGTTAGGTTTTACGACTCTTAAATTAATTTGTTTTAAAAAAAAGTAATTAATACCGGGGTAAAATAAAACGAGTTCATCAATGCCAGGAAAATCAATTTCCTAAATGTTCTGGCCGATGGCTTTTCAGTACATTAAACAAAGTTTCATAAATGTCTCCTCTCTCTCGCCTTGGCCTAATATGAAAGAGAAGTCACTTTACTGGAAGTAAGGCCAGATCCCAACCTGCCTCCTCAGGGTGGGGTGACATGGGGGCTGGGGACAGGTAAGGATGTGGGGCAGCGGCCGTGCCATCAGGAGGGACCCCAGGAGGTGAGGGAGCCCTTGGGGACAGGGTTGGGGTGGGACTGGTTAAGCCCACCTGGGGGACTCTCCCGGACCCCCCAAGTGGACACACAGCCCCTCATCCCTGGGAGGTGGAGGGCTTGCCCCAAGCCTCCCCAGGAGCTGGCCTCTTGGCTTCCCACCAGCCCCCCAGTGGCTGAGGGTCCCAGACAACAGGGCGGAGGGGGCAGGTGCCCTGCGGATGTGTTTACTCAGACTCACTCAGGGCTCTTTGCAGTGAAGATTTATGACGTGGGGAGTCCTACGAACCTCCCCTGTCAATCCTCATGCTTGCGTGTGAGGGTGGTGCCCCCGAGGAGAGTCCGGGCCTGAGAGGTTGGGCCTGCCAGCCCTGGCAGCGGACAGACTACGGCCCATCTGTGGGCCCCGCCTGTGCCCACTGTGGGGGCAACTTCTCCACAGGGACATGAGCAAACACCCGTGTGCATGCGTGCACACACACGCACACCCCCAGCTACCTGCCCAGCTCCACAAAGACACACACACGTGGACACAAACCACCCTAAATCCTACACGCCATCTCCCCAGGATGAGCCTCCTGATGGTGGAGGCAAGCGGACCCTATGCTGCCTGGGCTTTTCCTGTGAGACCTGCCTTCCTGCACACGCCACCTTCCACCACAGCAGACGTGTGACTTCCGGCACACCCAAACCTGCTCGTTCCCGTGCAGAAACTCGCTAAACACCTACTATGTGCTGTGCCCTGAATCAGGGGCGGGTGCACATAGGAGGGTGAGACCCTCATGGGCCTCAGGGACACACACGTTCTCTGCATTCTCGTCTGAGCCCGCAAAGCCGGGCGTACTCGGAGCAGCAGGATGCCCGGCCGGAAGTCCTAACAGCACAGCAGGGGAAGGCGTAGCTGAGGAAGGGGAGGCCCAGGACCCAGCAGGGCGGCCGATGGGGGTCACCTCCCAACCCACATCCCCACCTACCAGGTCTGTGTGAGGACAGTCACAGGTAGCACCTGGCCCCCAAGGTGGGCAGAGTGACTCCAGGAGCCAACAGACGGCTGTTCCCTGGGGCAGGGTGGCCGGTGGGCCACTGTCCTGACCTCAAGCTATGTGGGGTGGGGGAGCCCAGCCTGGGAGGAGTGGGCTCTGGCTGCTAGATTCAGTGGTTCAGGGACCAGGGAAAGGGGCTAAAAATAGCAGGAGGCAGCTGAGCCCTCACTATATATGGCAGAGAGACAGAAGGCTTTGAAGGGCAGGCAGCTTAGCGGAGGGAGGGGGGCCCGGCAGGGGTCTGGGGCAGCCCAGAGGCCTGCATTCCTGAGCCCCCAGGCCCAGAGAAGGTGGCCCGAGCCCGGTGGGCGGATAGGGCTCCAACTGGTTCTCTCTGGTGGCCCGGGCTGAGCAGGCTGCCCCGGGTGTCAGACTGCAGTCCCACGGGGCCTCCAACCCGAGGAGGAGCGATGCCTGGGTCATGAGGCCACTGGCAGTTCCAGCCCTACCTCTATGGTCCCAGCTCCCCACTTGGGCTGAGAGAAGGCAGGAGCCAGGGCAGAGCTGGGCCTGGGAGGGGCTGGGGCCCCGATGGGACAGCGGCCCTTGTCCCTGTCCCTCCCTCTCCTCTGGCTCAGCACAATCACCTTGTGTCTGGGAACGGCAAGGGCTTTTCCTATCAGAGGAAACTGAAGGTCACACTTTTCCTCATTGATCTTGCAATGTTTGTTAATTACTCTGTCACTGATGTGGCGAAGGATAATTAAACAGCTCTGTTTATATCTTATATGCATAATTATGTAGCTGCGCAGGGCTCCCCGCGCAGGGAGGAGATGCGCCCCTCGCTGCAGGGGGAAGGGGATCGGGGAGCAGGCAGGGGAGGCTCGGGGCACCAGACACAGGCCTGAGAAGGAGGCTGGGAGCGGGAGAAAAAAACCCCAGACCTGGGGTTCCATCCTAGCGGTGGTGACACCCTTCCACCCGAAACTGCAGGCCCTCCCTCCCTGGAGGGGAAGGAGCTCGGGGCTGCTCTGAGTTGTAAGGACAAGGAGAGCCGAAAAGCTGGGCCTTAGCCATCTCGTGCACAGGAAAGAGGTCAGCCAGAGGAGCGCGTCCCGGGCAGGTGGGTATGATGGGACATGCAGGCTGGGCCGGGTGGGGCCATCCTGTGGCCCTGGGCCTCACCCCTGAGAGGTCCTGCCTGGGATAGCCAGTGTCCCTGGTGAGGGTAAGGCTTTCGGGAGAGGGCAGGGGAGGGTGGGAGAGCAGGCCTATCCTGGAGCTGAGCAGCCCCGCCCCTGCAGGCTCCTCTGCAGGTGTGGAGAGACAGTCCAACAGTCTGTCCTCTGTCCGGCGTCCCTGCAGCCATCAGACACCACTGTGCTCACGGCCGTCCCCCGCCCGGCTCACCCTGGGAAGCTTCTCTCCCACCCCGAGCAAGTCTCCCGTTCTGGCCACTACCTTGGCCCTAGGCCCCCATGTCAGGAGAACTGGCGGGGCGGAATGAGGTACCGGTAAGGGGAGCACACATGGGGGAAGGCGGCAGGCTCCGCGGACCCCCTACTCCCCCTCGACGGGATCATGCCATCCATCCATCCATCTGTCTGGGGCTCAGACACCTACCTGAAGCCTGCTTGGCACTGGGGCCGCTGTTGTCCTTGGAGGCTGCCCCATCAGACTCCTTCTCGCCTGCAACACCACTGCCATCCTTGGGGGGCTCTTCGCCGTGGTCCTCCTCATCGCTGCAGCCCTGGGGCTGCACCATGTAGACGCCCTCGGGGGGCAGCTCCAGGCCCTCGCGGCTGATCCGTCCCAGGCCCAGCGCGGGCGCGGGCTCCTCGCTGTACTCGCCGTTGACCCACTTCTCGATCACCGCCCGCCTCTTGTCTTCCTCGCTGCGGGCTCCCCGGGCCACACCGGCCTCTCGGTCCCGCGGCCGCAGTGGGCTGCCCTCGGCCTGGGGGCCCGCCTCCGTCCCCTTCTCCACCACCACCTGGCGGCTCAGCTTGGCGCAGATGGCATTGAGCTTCAGGCCACCTTTGCGCTTGGCCGCCATCGCGGGCTTGCCTGCGGGCGGGTCGGTGCACCGGGTGCCTTCAGCTGTGGGGTGGACGGAGAGGTCAGGGGCGGGCGCGTGCTGGATTTGGCCCCCCCCGACCCTTGGCAGCCCCCAGGCCCCATGTCTTCCCAATCCTCCGCCTTCCCCGCACTGCCCCAAGCCTGGCTGGCGGGGCCTTGGGCCCTTCACCGGACCCGGAGCTCCAGGGGCCCAGCTCACCCGGCGCTCCGTCCCCAGAGCTGGGCACCGGGGCGGGCCTGTACTAGGTGGTTCAAGGAGGGCTTGTTTGTAAATGAACATCCTAATGGGTGATCTTCAAACACCAGGGGCAGGCTTCTCCTCAGCACCTGGTTTCTGGAAGCATTTCCTACACTTGCTTGGCTCTCAATTCCTCTTCTGAGAGGCAGGCCAGACATGACCCCAGATTGAGGAGGCGGTGTGTCCTCTGACATGCAAGGATACCGAGGCACGCACGCCGGCTGAGGGGCTGGGCACCGGGTAACACTGGTAAGTGACAGCGTCTTGGGAGCATCTGCCACCCCGCCCCCCTCCATGGCCTGCCGCGCAGGGAGGACACTGCCGAGAGCCAGGGAGCAGCCTGCACCAACCTCCTGCCTTCCTGTCCCAGCCACAAGGGGCTGGCACCCTTCCCCACCTGAGCATCTCTTCCCTGGCAGCTCCTCTGCCAGACCTGGTCCCTGGGCCCCACCGGACTCCTACCTCTGCTCACTGGAGAGCCCCAAGACCCCTTCCTTCTCCCTCCAGCCACCCAGGGCCCTCCGAAGGCCTCTGTCTTTCCTCCCTCCCCTCCCCTTCACAGACCCGCTCGCATTCTCTGGCCATTTCCTTTCCTCAAGCCTCAGTGAGGGCCATTCAAGGACAGAACTCCTGATAGTCCCTCCAAGAACCGCTCATCCCCATCTGGGGATCTCACTCTGCCTTCTCGGCCTCGGCCAGCTCCCGCGGCCCTTGTAGACCTGGCTGATTCCGGGAAGCCCACGTCCCCGCCTGGAGAAGCCACAGCTGGAGCAGGCTGGGATTCCTCAGATCCCCAACAGAGAGCCCAAAAGCTGCAGTTGCGGTGCCGAATGCCTGCATATGACAGCTCGACAGAAACTCTAACTAAGGCTGCCCGAGGCCTCGCCACTTTCCTCACGGCTGCTGAGCGGGGTGCCAGGGTCCGGGGTGGGGGGGATGGCGCACGGCAAGTCCCCTCACCACACAGCCTGGGACCTGCCACAAAGGCCAAGGGTGGACACACATACACATGTTTGTGTATCTGTCTGTCTGTCCTCCACCCTTCCATCCGTCCATTTAGTCAACTCCTGTTGTGGGCCAGACCCTGTGGTGGGCTGGGCACACAGGCTCAGCCCACACTGGCTTTGGGCACAGGGGGCCCCACTGGAGTCTCTCAGTGGCAGGGCTCCCTCGCGTGTCCCTCAGCGGAGGAATGGGCATGTCTGAGTCTCCACCCACAATGGTCAAAAGGCTGAGTGAGGGCAGGGGCTCTGCTCCCAGGGCCATGGGCAGAAGGGGCTTCCCTATAATGTGTCAATACCCTAAAAACCCCCACACCTGGAAGCCCCCTGAGAGGCATGCTCAGACAGGATGCCCACACCTGGGCCTGCCCAGGGACCCTGTTCCACGAGACTCGGCTTGTGCACCCGGGTGGTTGCATAATGCCCAGCCCAGCAGCCCCAGACCTGCTCTGAAGCCGGCCGCCAGGGCACATGGCCTGGGGCCCTGGGGGCCTGGTGACCGAGACCAGGCTAGGTAGTGTTCACTGCCAGAGAAGGCTCTGCTTGGCTCACACCAGTCCTCCCAGTTCTGGGGCCCTGGCTCTGCTGGGCCCCACCCTTGCCCAGGCCAGGGGCCCGCTCTCCCCAAGTTCACCCAGATCGCCAAGTCCGTGCTGCCCATGCCCAAGTCTCCAAGCACTGACATGGGTCCCCTAGTCACACCATCCCACCCAACTGCTGGGCCAGCCACCAGGCTGCACGACACCAAGTTTTCTCCAACAGACCTACAGGCAGCAGGCCTCACCTGGCCCCCTCTGTCCCCTGCCCTGGTCGGGAAGGGAAGGGGGGAGTAGGGGAGCCTGCTCTATTTTTACCAGGAGGTAAGCAGCCAAGTGTGTATGGCAGACAGCAAATGGATCTATAAATATTTATCCCAAGGAAGAGGGAAGCAGAAGCTCCCAGGGCTGCACTTGCTGCTGGTGACACCCCCTCCCTGGGTTCCCACCCATCCTGGAGCCTCCCGGCACTTGGGCCCACCCAGTCCAGCCCACCCTCCCCTGGTCTCGGCCATGTGCCTGGCTCGGTCCCTCCTGGGCCCCCACCAGCTGCGATGCAGCTGTGCACCCAGGGCCCACCCCCAGCCCACAGGCCCCTTTGCTCCGCCTACACCCCCCACACCTGCCCTCCAGATGCTGCTCTGCCCCAGCCCACCTGCCTTCCAGATGTTGCCCTCCCTCTGACTCTACTGCTGGTCCCAGGGGTAGAGGTGGAGAAGGCGTGTGGGCCTGGGGTGCAGGGCAGGAGGCAGAGGCTAGGGCAGCGGTAGGGAGTATGAAAGAGCTAAGGTCCATCCGCCTTCCGGCCCACTCCGCGGAGCCCTTCTCCCCTCCCCCTCCTTCAGGGCCCTGGGACATACAGACTACCCCCCTCGTGGTCTGACCCCAGGCTCCTGTCCATGTAAACATTCCCCCGACTTTCTTCCCTAAAATATAAACGCCGTGGCCAGGCCTCAATGGGAGGAAGCCATCCGTCCCCGGCCCTGTCACTGCCCCTTTCATCTCCTTCCCGCCACCAGCCTGCCCGCTGCTGTATTTACACTGGACACTTCCTCTGGGAACAATACTGCCCAGGAGGCAGGCTTGGGCCGGAGGGTGGGAAGGCGAGGGGACTCCTGCACTGCTTATTCAGGGACAGGCTCCAGAAAGGAGGCAAGGGGCGAGGCAGCTGAGGTGGGCCCAGTCAGGCCCGGGGGAAGGAGCGGCCAGGACCTGCACGCAGGAAGCAAGCCCAGCGGCTCTCCCAGACTCTAGCCTCTGGCCCCGGCAGCTCTGGCCCCGTGGGGTGAGCCTCAGGAGGTGGCACAGCCCCAGGGCACAGTCTGGCTCTCCCCCTTGCTAGCTCACGGCCCTGGGCGGGCTCTCCCCCCGTGAAAGGGCCACAGGACTTTAAGGTGGGAGAGTTCTGGCAAGCAAGGACCTGAGAAAAGGCAGCTGAGTCCTGGGTGGGGGGGACAAGCAAGCAGGTGTGGTGCACATCTAGGCACAAGATCCCAAGACCTAGAAACCTCACCTGGCCCTGAAGAGAGAGGGGAGACCAGAGAGGCTGGGGGGCCTGGCCGGGGGGCAGGCTGCCCACTCAGCAACAAACGCCCCCCCCCCCCCCACGCATCAGCTCCCAGGGTCTGAACCTTCCCTCCCGGTGCTCCAAACTCTACCAGCCCACCTGCAAGCAGCCCTCCTCTGTGAGCTGAGCAGATCCTGGCGGCAGGCAGGTGGGGCAGAAACCGGACTTTCCATGAACATTTCTGGGGACTATCTCACGATATGCCTCACGGTGACCCAGTGAAGCAGGGACTGCCCTCATCCCTTCTTTGATAGAAGAGGCAACTGATCCTGGAGCCACGCAGACACCCCAGAGCCTGGGCTCACAAAGGCCCCAGGCTCAGCAAGGCGCTGAGGCTGCCACCACGTCCCCAGTTCAGGCTCCTGGGTGGGCTGTAGGAAGTCCCAGGCCTCTCTGCCCCATCTCCTCCTCACCCCTACTCCTGGTTCCCATAACACGGAGCCCCCTAAAGTGTTAACTGCAATGGGTAAAATGGTGCAGCAGATTGCTACAATAAATAATTTACTGATATTTATAAATATTCAAATCAGCCAGCTTCAGAAATCAAATGAAGGGAGGGCCTCGGGAGAAGGGCCGGTTATGGCAGGAATCTCATCACTCCCTCCAAAGGCTGAGGAGGCCAGGGCTCCTGCCAGTTATGGGGGAGACAGGGGGGCTCCTATAGCTGCACCTGGGCCCCTGGTCTCGGATCCCTGGGGACTAAGGGGTTGGGGGTGGCTGGAACGGCTCCACCTCCCGGCCAGGTTGGGGCCAGGCCCTCCCCTGACCTGCGCAGCCTGTGCTCAAGGGGATGAGAAGCTCCAGTGCCCAGCGCCCATAGCCTGGTTCTCCAAGTTGCTTGTCCTGCTGTGTGTGTGGGGGGGGCAGTCCCTGGGGGCTGGGCAGGCCTGGCAGCACCCCCCCAAACTCGTGAGTAATGTGTTTCGGGGCCGGGCGGCCTGTCAGCTACCAGGCTCCGGGTGCTTTATGGGCTCTGCCTGGTGGCTCTGAACTCCCTGGTAGGAAATAAAGTTCTCCCTGTGCGTCCCTTCTAAACATTTCACTCAGTGGAAACGGTGTTTAAGAAAAATGAGGACATATTTCTTCCTAAGGATGCAGTGTCCCCTTTGGGCAGCCTAACGCCCGCTGTATATCAGGAGGTGGGGAGGCAAGGGCCAGGCACCCATCCCTGGGGTGGGGATGCTCCAGGGCCCACCTGCCCGCGGCCAGACAGCTCAGGGGCCACGGACACTGCCAGGCCATGGGCCCATAGCCCGGAGTGATAGGGCAGCTGGGACCCTCTGAATACCGCCTGTGCTAGAGATCGCACTGGGCACGTCAGTGATCACCCGCCCCCAACAGTCCCATGAGGCCTTTGACCTGTCCCCATTTCCAGACGAGGAAGCAGAGCCTGGTGAGATTGGTAACTGCCCACGGTCACCCAGAGTCAGTGCTGGAATGGGACTCCCACGGGGCTCGGATGTCCAAGGTCACGGTCTAACAGCCCACATGCCCCTCCCACAGCCTCCCAATCAGGGTGGTGGCAATGTTGGAGCCTCCACCCTTGCATCCCTAAGAACTTGAACTTGACGGGCCACAAACCCCAGTTTTGGGGGCGATGTGTCTACGTTCATTCAACACCCCCTCTGAACTCCTTCTACAGGCCAGGCCCTGGGCTTAATCCTCAGGACACGACGTGAGCAAGACAGACTGTCCTGGTTCCTGCCACCACAGCCAGCTCAGACTTAGACAAGGGGGCAGACATTCACGTCATTACAAGCGCCATCACTGTGGTGAAAGGTCCAGGTGCCACAGGGGCAGCGAGTCTGGGGAGCCAGGAAGGGTCCCCCTAGAGACAGGTGCCCCGTCCCCTGCTTCCCCCCAAGCTCCCTGACCATCCCTCCCACCTCTCTCCTCGCCCCCACGGCTAGCCCAGTTTGCTGCCCTATTATCTTCTTCAGCACTGACTCCCTCCCCCAGCCGGCACCTGTCCTCTAGGAGAGGGTGTCCTCCTCTCTTGGGCCAGAGCCCACCTCCAGCTCAGAACAGAAGGGCCACCCAGCTTTTGCGGGTGAGAGCAGGGCCACTGCTCCCCAGGGCTCTCAGCCAGGCCCCCTAGTCCCCAACAGCGCTAAGGCAGGAAGTGCGGGGGCCCTGGCCACCAGGTCCTACTTGCCCCCCTTTGTTTATTTATTTATTATGATTTTTTAGTCCAGTTAAAAGGTTTACTATCCAGACGCGTCTAAGTGGCCTCACTTAGCGTAAGTAACTCTATAAATCAGGGGAACTGTTAGCATCCACCGCACAGGCTGGCTATCAATCTCCCCCAGGTCACAGCCAAACAGGAAGGGGAGAAAAAAAGAGCTACCACCCAGGGGAGATTTAAAACACACACACGGCGCACACACAGACCGTGCACGCGCGCACACACTCGGGCGTCTCCGTATTTGTACAATATTATAAGTCACACGTGCACATGCGGAGTGGCCCGGAAACTGAGCGTGCCGTGTGTGGTCATGATAACAGAGCACAAACAGGGCTCCTGTGGCTGAAAAGGGAGTCAGGGCCTGAGGGCAGGGAGCCTCCCATGGGCCCCCCCAGGGCTGGGCGCTCACGCCTGAGCTGCTGTTCCCCGGGCGAGTGGCTCTGGAGGGCCCAGGAGGGGCTCCGCTTGGTCCCCTCCACTCTCTGTGGCCCCTGCCTCTGTAAACCCAAAGGGCCGAGCTTTCCCCTTTTGTGTGCCCAAGGTAAGCACTCAGCGGGGAGGTGGAGCCATGGAAAGCGCCAGGGAGGCCGGCACTCGCAGGCCACCGCAGAGGGGCACGCTGTGGTCCCAGGTCCTCGCTGAGGCCACCCAAGGCCGGGCCCGCCCCCGACACAGCACAGGACTCAAGAAGGGTGGCACCATCTGAAGGAGTGACCAGCGGCCTCGGAAGGTGCCCAGGCTAGGTGAGCGCCCAGAGCCACCTGTCCACAGGGATGCCCCACCTTTTTACTCCAGTAGGTGTGGCCGGATGTGCGCGCAGCTTGGACACAGGTCCCCACCCCCATCACCCCGAGAGGCCCCGGACCTGGAAGGACCCACTAGTTGGGCCATACCAGGCAGCGGAGTGGGAGAGGCCTCTCCTGGCCTCCTCTGTGGATCCCCAAGGCCAGGCAAGGCAGCCTGAGGGGGGATGGCCCGCCCAGGGCCCACCTCTCCCACCTCGCCCCGGAGGCCTCCCGGCTCACCCGCCTGCCTGCCCGCTGCATCTCCCGTGAACTCTATTTCTCTTTCCTCTCTGAAAACAACTGAGCTGTAAATACTGTTTAACCTTCTCCCCCCCCCCCCCCCCCACCCCCTCCCCTTCGCACTATAAAAACACAAATATGCCATAACTCAGCCGGCCCGGCCGCCCAGCCTCCAACATGCCCCGCGCCCGGGCCTCTCAGGAAGGTCATTACAAACGACTTTCCGATTCACTGCTCCTGAAATAATTTTGTGTATTAAAACCTGAATCTGCACTTTCTGGGGCCGAAAGCCTCGCTTAATTATGGCGGGTGTCCTTGGGACGGACAGTGATCCTTCACTCGCCAGCCCGCCCGCTCCAGCCCTCCGCCCGCCAGCCCGCCCCCCTCCCTGGGCCCAATCTGTTTTCAAAGTGTGTCTGTCCTTTATTAAATTGTTTTCTTTTCCACATTATCAGTTGCCATGGAGACCTCATCTCTCGGATTATTTGAATTTCATTATATCTATTGATTTGGGAGCATTTCATCTTTTTTATTGTTTTTCTGTCAATTTTCAAAACGAATAACCATCTAATTTGCGTCAGTGCTGATTATGTTTGTCCCTCAATAGAGGTCGGCAGCTGCGCTGGGGAAACAAATCAATGAAAAACCATCATAAAACTCCCCACTCCAGTCTCCGGGATGTGTGGGTGACATTCCACGCCTGTGAGAGACACACTCATCAGCTCCAAGTTCGGCTACGGTGGCAGCCGGCTCCGCTCCACGTCCGCCTCCTCTGGCCTTAATATTTAATTTCGCGATTTGGGGCATTATTAGTGGTGTTTTTATTAGTGCGTGTGCATGTGAGTGTTTGGTGGTGGGCCGGCTGTTCCGTTAATTTGTGGGTGAGGCTGGGAAAGCCCAGAGGAGGGCAGGGCGGACGGGGCTGGGGTGCGGTGGGAAGTGAAGGAAGCAGGAGGGGAGCCCCGAGGAGAGGGATGGGGGGGGGCCGGGAACGGGAGGACCACGCTGAGGGGCCGGAAAAGGGGGGGTCGCAGAAGGGGGGCCAAGCGAAGGGGAGGAAAAGAGGGAATTCAAATTGCTTACTTTGTTGGGTTTTTTTAAATAATTTATGCAATTTTAAGCATTTATGTATAAATTTTTTAATAAGCCACCCTGGAGCAGGATGGCCATTAACATCCCAACGTCCTTCTGTCCAATGGGCTGGCAGAGAGGATCAATTTCTGAGAGTACTTTCCCTTTTTTATGACATGATAAAATGCTTTTAAAGCAACTTACACAAATATGGAAATTTTTTTTCTTTTTTTCCTTGTCCCCTCTCCCTTCCCCTAACAGCCTTCTTATCCACCAGGGATGGGTGTGTGTGTGTGTGCGTGTGTGTGTGTGCGCGCGCGCGCGCGCACACGCACGGGCACACACACACACACGCACACACACACTTGTGCTCCTGCTCCCTCTGCTGCTGGGGAGGGGGGCTGCGGGGGGGCTGGCAGGGAGACAGCCCCAGTTCTAACTGGAACTGGCCGCCTGTCCTTCTAACAAGGGCATAAACTTTCATTACCCATGCACGCAGTCAAAGACAATTTAGGGAAACGCGCTGCTCAGAAAAGGAAAACCTCAGCGATTCGTGACCTACGCCGCTGCCATCTGGGGGGCTCTGGCCTCCAGCTCCAGGGAGCCAGAGTCCTGAACCTCTGGCCCTGCCCACTGGAGGGTTGGGGAGGGGCCCTCGTGGGCGTAGCTTGCAGAGGGAGGGGAGAGAGTGGAGGGAGGGCAAGGGTCTCTGCCTTGGCTGGCCGAGAGCACCTGCACAGGCCAGGGGACAGTCCCCCTTGTTGTGCTCTCCCCCCACACCTCTTCACTGCCCCACTAGGCATGGGCCCTCGAGGGCAAGCATGGGGCCCGTGCCCTTCTGCCACCCAGTGCTGGCACAGAGCAGAAGCTCAGCGCTGTGGATGGATGGATGAATGGATGGACAGGCGGAGGGACTGAGTGAAGACAAAGTAGGAAACCAGGCCCAGACGCCCTCAGGCTCCAGAAGGAGACCCACAGATGCTGGAGAAAGGCTCCCTGTCCAGGTATCACCTGCTCTGGAAAGGGGTCTGGGACAGGAGTGCCTCTGGGTATAGAGGATGGGGGGCACTGGAGTGAGATAGGGCACTGGAGCGAGACCTGGCTACCATCACCCCTACCCTAGGCCTGAACCCCAACTCCCTGAGATGGAGCCAGGTCTTTTGAGGAAGAGGGCAAGTGTCCTATGCCCAGGCTTGGGGACGACCCTTACTTCCATGTCCCCTTCACCTTGCAGCCCTTCCTCCTGATGAGGAGCAGGAGGGGGGACTCAAGGGGTGAGCCCTGCCCAAGGGCCGAGGCGGATGATCCTGGTTCCCAGCACAGTGCCTGGAGCCTTTCCCTGCCTTGCCATCGAGGGACAGTGCCTGGCCCTCCCATACCATCCATGCTTGGGCACTGGGACTTTGACAGCATCCAGATCAGACAATTCAACATTAGAAACTTGGATCTTCCTCTTAAAGCTCACCACTTCTAAGGAAGTTTGGTCTCTGCCCTGGGCCTCAGTGTCCTCATCTGAAACAGGGCTGTTGAAAGGATGGAAGCGAGTGACAAGTCTGGCACAGCACCTCGGAGCACGTGGGGCCTGCCCCTCTACTGGATGGTGACTGTGGGCAGGGTCCCTGCCTTGGGAGGGGGAAGGGGTGCTCCCTCCCAGACCGGGGGTGGGGGGCAGGGAAGGGAGTCCAGCCTCCCCGAGATCTAGGAACTCTGGGTCCTCCTGCTTCTCCCAACCCCCAAAGCCCCCCTTTCTCCTGGGCCCCTCAGCTGTCTAGGCCCCTGAGACCCGAGTGTTCTCCTGCCCTCGAGTCCTGGAGCATCTCTTGGGAGGCACCCCCCTCTGGGCGGGCCTGACCCTTGGCGTCCTCGGAGCAGCAAGGGAGCACCCCTGCTGTCGCCAGGCCACCCAGCCCTCGGTGGGGACCCAAGGGGAGCCCACCCTCCTCCCCTTCCATGTTCAGATTCCCCCCCCAACTGTCATTAAAATAACAAGTTTCTGTTACAATCTAAACATTCCCACATCGCATAAAGGGTTATATTACACCCGAGTCACTCCCGGGCCCGTGTTTGCACAGAAAAGCTCACGGCAGGTCCCCCCTCCTGACGAAGTGACTTATTAAAGTTTAAACAGTAATTAACAGAACAATAAAAATAAAGGGATGTTTGGGGAGTCATAGCGCACACAGGGTTTTGGCAGTGCTAGCAGTTTTGCAGTACCCTGTGCTGGCAGCCAAATGCGACTGTGAAGCCAGGGGGGCCAGAGGACGGGGCCGGGACTGGGCCAGAGAGGCTTCAGGCCTGAAGGGTGAGGAAGCGGGGCCAGGCTGGAGGGAGGGGAAGAGGGGCTTGGGAGGCTGGCGCGGGGCTGTGCGGGGCGCCACCAGCCACCACCCCACCCCCCAGGATCCGGAGGAGCGGGGTGGGTGCCACGGGAGCAGGAGAGAAGGCCTGACGCCGGCAGGAAACCGCCGAGCCGGGTGGCGGAGGCTTTGCCAGGCCAGAGCCCAGCCTGGCCCCGGGCACTTCCGGGAGCCCGCTGCCTTGGTCACATCCAGCCAACTCCAGCACGGCCCTGGCTGGGGGAGCACCGTGGGCATCGCCAGACCCCGCCATGAATGATTCCCGGGGCTGGACCCCAGCCACTCTGGGCTCCTCTCCCAGTTGGGCAGGTACCTCTCCCAGCTCCTGTGGCTGGGGCACCACATACCCCTGAGAACTCTCCTGAAGCTACTGGCCACCAGGAAGCACAAGCAAGGACTCAGAGGACAGACCCTCCTCTCTGCCCTCAGTGGCGGGGAGATTAGCCAGCCCCACTCATGCTGGGCCCCACCTAAAGAGAGGAAGCACGGGGCTAGCTGGAGGGCTGGTCCAAGGCCGAGCCAGTCATCCTTCACCCTCTCTGGTTCTCCCTGCACAAGCTCCACCTAGAGGCTCAGACACCTGGCTGTAGGGGATGGCAGAGAGCCAGGGAGGAGCCCCGGAAAGAGGAGGGCTCCACTTGGACAAGGCCAGCACGCTTTGCTTTTTCCTAAAGCCTTGGGGGCTGAGGAGGAAGGGTGGGCGGGAACCCTTGGAGGCCACAATGCATGTGTGTTCTCAAACCCCAGCCAGGTGATGGGCACCAGGTACTCCTGGGTGGGCCTCAGACTTAGCAGCCCCCAAATACCCTCCCTTCATCTCCCTCCCAGACTCCTTGGGCCGTCTGGGACTATGTTGTCGGGGGCTCTCTCTCTCTGACCTTACAGTCTCAGAGCCCGTGGCCAGTCTTGTGGACCTCGCCTGCCCACTACCTGTGCCTGCCCTTCCAAGAGAAGCCACTGCACAAAGCTCTCTCCTCACTGCATAGGATTCATTCCCAAAGCAGTTTGGGGGACAGCACCCCCAGTTCAGGTGCTTCCCACAAGGGCAGAGCAAAGGGCCAACTTGGGGACACCATGAGGACCCTGAGAGCACTCTTCACCCTTCTCTTGGCCTTCTCCACATCCCTGTGCCTCAGTGCACCAACCTGCCCAGGCCCAAGTGGGCATCTGAGTTCTGCTGTAGTCTCTCTCCACCTTGGTGCCCGCCACCCGCAGCCTGGACCAGCATCGAGCCCAGAATCCGGCCCCTGGCCCAGGGAGAGCAGCCCTGCTGGGTCCCTGGTGCTGGCTCCCAGGCTGGTTCTTCCACATCTCAGCTGCAGGGACTGACGTGAGCAGCTGACAGCCACACGTGGAGGTGAGGCGCTGGGCTGGGGCCAGATACGCTCTCTGAGCCCTGTGTCTCCTGGGATCTGGTTCCTGGGCAGCTGGTGGGCACAAAGGGCAGGGACTCTGGCTCTGGCTGGCCCCCATGGTGCCTGGCCATGCCCCTGCCTCTCACCAAGTTCCTGCAGGCACAGCCAGGGGAGTGCTGGGCCCAAATGACCACAGTGCCGCCTGGGCTCTAGGCACAAAGAACTTTGCCCTGAAGACGTGGAGAAGAGCCAGTAGGAGAAGGGCTCTCCTCCCACTCTTTCCTGGGCAGAGCGCTTTGGGGCTCCACCCCCTGCCCCAAGATGAGTGATTCATGGTGCGAAGAGAGTGGAGGGTCAGGCAGAGAGAGCTCAAGAAGGGGGCAGGCGATGCTTCCCAATCCCCCAGAGGCTCTGCTCAAGAGCCAGCCTGGAAGGAAGTCAGGGGCTCAACCCCCCTTGCTGCTGGAGGAGGCCTCCCCTCCCCCCGAGTCACCCAGCACCAAAGCTGGGGTGCGAGTGGGGAGACACACTCGGTTAGGATAAGGACTGATGGAAGGAGGGCAGGTGGGGACAGAGGGCTTCTAACAGGTGTGCTGTAATGTGGGCAAACTGGGAGCAGGCTGCTCATCCTAATCTGCTCTGTTTCTAGAACCCTCCACCTTCTCCTCTGTCCCAGGGGCATGGCAAGGAGCTCTGGCTGGACAAGGAGCTCCCAAGGGTGGCAGCAATCAGAGCACAGGTTGTCCTAGATTTGTGTAGAACTTTAGAACTGGAAGGGAACTGAGGTCCAGGAGGTTGAGAGACTCCTCAGAAACCCATGTCACTCACTCGTCAGGACCAGACAAATCCGGAGCCTCAACCCCCTACCTGGGCCCTCTCATGACCAGCAGATCAAATTGCTACACATTTGTGCTTTAAAGGGGAACTTTCTGCAGCCCTTGTAGACTGCTCCAGGGCCCACTGGCCCCAAATCCCACAAGGGTTCCCTGCTGGAAAAGCTTCAACCCCACACTGGCCCACCTGGGCAAGGACCCCAAATGGCTCTGAGCCAACACTTTCAGGGTGCAGGGCCTGAAATTCAGGCTCCCAGCACCCAAGGGAAGCACAAGGAGAGTCTGTGGCCTGGCTTACCCACTGGAAAAGGGGCAGGACATAGGGGTGGGTGGCCATATGAGGGACAGCCTGCCTGGGTGCAGCGTGGGAGCATGTGTGTTCGAGGGAGGGGACCTTCCTCTTGCAGAGACTGAGACCCCCAGAACTTGTGAGTTGTGCTGTGAAGGGGAAAACAGGGCAAAGCACCATTCTGGGATTTAGAGGAAGGGCCTGGGAGAGAGGCAGCCCCGGGAAAGAAGGTGGGGATGGCAGCAGGTGGCAGAGGGGTGTGATGGTGGACGCTGCCATCCCACCCTCCCCACAGCCCATCTCCACAATCCCCTTGCTAAGGCTGCCAACGACATGAGGGGACTAAGTTAAGAGTATTTTTAAAACTGTGGCCCTGGTGGAGGGGTTTAGCAGTTGTCAGCCATCTGGAGTAAGGAATTACCGTCACCTCCCTGATCCTATGGCCCTAAACCCAAAGCTGGTTACAGCACGAGGGGGAGGCAGCAGGTGGGTGGGGCGGGGGCCTGTCTGGGGAGGTGTCCACAGGCCTGGGGAGCCCCTCCCTTTGCCCTGGGAGGGGGCCTGGGGCTGGGGAGGGGGCTGGAGAGCCTGGTATCCTCTGTGCCCACTCAGGCTCCCCCGCCCGCTCACGCACGCTCACTCCCTGGGCCGCGCCAGCTCGCGCAGGGGCCGTCAGGTAAATTAGATCTGAAAGCTGACAATTTCTGACCATATTTCCTTGATTATTTCAAACAAATGCACAGCAGCCGCTGTAAGGAGATTAAAGTGACATAAACGTCCCGAGTGGGAGGGGGGAGGGCAGAGGATTCAGGTCACCCCCATCCGTCCCCCGCCTGACAGACGCTATATCGCTATCCAATCCAATAAAAAATCCCCCCCTTTTGCTTTAATTAATTTTACAGCTAGCTTGCTTAATTACTTTCAATCAAAATCCTCCTGCCATCGCAAAATTAGAGATGGTTGAGCTCCATTAGCCTAAATTCTTCATTTCCATATAGAAAAGAAGCTGTCTGCATAGCCAGCCTGGGCCCCTGGCAGGACAGACGCCCGTCTGCCTGCCCGCTGCCAGCCAGCCCACTCCTGGCCTGCGCTCCATGGCTGTCTCTGGCCTGGGCATTGCCCCCCATCCTGCTCCACCACTGCTCCTGGGGGACACGGAGTTGAGGTCCAGGACCCCCCCCACCCCGTCCCCAACCCTTCCCCTGACTCATGCAGGGACTGTGGAGCCAGGCTGGACGACCAGGGCCCACTGCTCCTGGCTGAAGGGAATGGCCAATCCTGGGAGCCTGCTTTCCTGCTCAGGGGCCCCTGCTGCTCCCCCCCAGGAGCCCAGTCCCCTGGCTGCCCAAGCCCCTAGCAGGACAGTTGCGAGTCCCCTGCCTCAGCCCTCCTCAGGAAGCAGAGCTCCTAGCAGGGCAGGAGCCCTTCCCGCCTTGCACTTGGGCCCAGGTCGGTGTAGACCCCTGGAACCCACAGCACCCAGGGTCCCCCCTCTCTGCTGTTTCCCAGCTGGAGTCCTTGCTCACTATCTGAGCGACTCCAGGGCCAGCTGTCTCAATGGTGCTAACAGGCAACGTGGGCAGCCCCCACAGACTCTGGTGTTCTCCAGGGGGCCCCACGTGGGCCCCTCCTCGTCCTCTCACATCCCTGGTTCCCAGCCTGCAACAGCTGCTCCTCCACCCCCAGCCTGGGTTGGGTGGGTGGCGGCTCTGGGCTCTGTCCACATCCTGTGCCTGCACGGGCTCTCTTCTCCTCCCCTCCACCTGCCTCCTCCTCGCAGCCCCCAACCCCAACTCCGGAAGCTCCACTTCAGGTTTTCCATCCTACAGCCCTGAGTGTCACCACAGGGTCCGGCCCAACCTGGGCTCCAGCTGATTAAGGATCTGCAACAGGATGTAGGGATTACAGTAAAACCTGGCTCCGGATCTACAGGGGCAGGGGGCCAAGTCCTGGCTCTGGGGCTCCCCTCCCCTCCCATTTCTGCATGCCTCATCCCTCTTGGCTGCCAAGGGCCCAGGAAGGCTGAGCCTCTGGGGCCTCCCTGGGGTCTTGGCTGGACTCTGAGATGTGGGGTAGCATTAGGGGACCCAGGCCAAATCTGGCAGAAAGGCAAGATCGGGATGGGGTGGGGAAGGGGAGTTATGGCTGAAATCTGCCCTGGACCCTTTAATGGGGACCAGAAGCTAACCTGGTCCTCCTCAGGGAACAGGTATGGAGGCAGGATGTCCTGGGTCTGACCTCTGGGCAAAGGCAGAGCACGGTGGGGAAGGCAGCCCTCAGAAGTCTCCCTGAGGCCCTTCTAGGCAGCAGCCCTTACTGCGGCCCCACTGCTAAGGCTGAATGACTCTGGGGTGTGAGGGCAGCTTGGGTTGGGTGGGGAAACTGAACCTGGACCCCCAGAGCCTGGCTTCCCCAACGCCAGGGGCCCCCTGGTCTGTCTACAGGCTCCTCACTTCTAAGGGTCAGTGCACGTCCTCGTCTTCTGGGGCCCAGGTGAGTTTCTCAAATACATCCCAAGTACCTATAGGCACATACTTTGCAGGGTCCCGCTGGCCCTAGGGACTCGGGGAGTGCGGTTTCAGGTGCCAGAGGGCTCAGGGTCTACTGGGGAAGACACACCAGCACCAGAGCATTCTGCACCCACGGAAGGCATGGGAGGGAGGCCAGCTGTGAGTTCGAGGAGGGCCTCCTGGAGGCCAGCAGGTGCAGGAGGTAAAGAGGGTTAGTAAGCGGACACAGAGACGTGCCACCGTCCCAGCTGGGCTCCCCTGGGCTCCTGCTGCAGCTCTGCCCTCCACGCGGGTCTGCACGCTCTCTCCTGCCCCCTCTTCAGTGAGTCATCAGCAGAGGTGCCTCGTGGGAGGAACGGTGGGAGCAGCCCACTCCTCAGTGGCACCTGCTGACTTCCTGGCTATTCTCCCTCACACAGGGACAGGGCTGAGCCGCGTTCCTGCTCTGCCTCCAAGTACTGTGCTTGGCACAGATGGGTCAGCTTGGTAGGAGGGCGGCTGGAAGAGCAAGTCCCGGGCCCGTTAGCCAGAGCGCGAAGGGGCACGGCCCTAGTGGGCTGGCACAGCTCACCACTCACCCCTGGCCTGCCAGCCAGCCCCTGGGGAACAGGGAGCATCCCCCCGCAACCTCCTTCAGTTCAGGGCCCAGCTAATCCCACCCGGACCCCCATGCATCTTTCAGATGTCCCAGGTGAAATTTCATTTCCTCCTGGAAGCCCTCTGAGATCACCACACTCTGGAGGGTCCTGTCCTTGTCCTCTCCTGACGCCCTGCTCCGTCAGTGGCAGCGCATCTGTAATAACTTGTTTAATGACCCTTCTATCTCCCTAGACTGCAGGATCCGTAGGACGGGACTACTGTTTTAGCAGAGCGCCTGACCCAAATAAATATTTACTGAATGAATACAGAAAACTAAGTGCTTCTGAAGTTCATTAGGGGAAGAGCGGGGATGGGGGGTGTGGCCCGGCTTCTGTACCAAGCAGGCCCCGCGGAACTCTAGGAACCTTTCCTCCCTTGGGTGGGACTGAGGTTTGAAGCTCCTGGGTCTCTGACCCTCTTGTGCCTCAGGCTCACCTCCAAATGCCCTTCACAGGGCTCTGCCTCGAGAACAAAAGAGGCCCCAGTTGTTCCAACATTTCTCTGGGAGACGAACAACTGTTACCAGCCAGGCCCCTTCGGAATCAATCCAGCAACTGTTCGCACTGCTCTCCCTCCACCTCCCGTCTCTGTCCCAAAAAGGAGAAAAGGAAATTGAAAAAAGATGGGGGAAAATCCCAGCCCCAGCCCCAGCACCTCCCTACAGCCCCTCTCAAGTCTGTCTGGAAATGTTCTTACCACAAAGAGGGCACAGGGACAGCCACCTGCCATTGCAAACAACTGGCATGGCCACAGCAGAGGGTGAGGCTGTGAGATCAGGACCCAAAAAAAGGAGAAGGGAGTGCAGGCTGTGGGGAGAGATCAAAGCGGAGGGAGGGGCTGTGGGGGGCAGTGGGAGAGCTGGGAGAGCTGGAGGCTGAGGGAGGGAGAGGCCGAGGCCTGCAGAGACGCAGGAATTGGAGGCTCCCTGAGGCCAGGCTGAATGGGGAGGCAGGTGGCTTCTGTGGGGGCAGTGGCTACAAGGGTGGGGGAGGGTTTAAGGGGGGAGAAGAGGGAAGGAGAAGTTGACTGGGAAAGAGGGAGAGAGGTCTATTAAAAACCTCTCAGTGCATAACACAAAATGTCAGGGTTTATAGCTTCATTCCTGGCATTGCCGGGACCGAGAACCCTGCACAGAAATGTCACCGCTTGTCATGTTTAATCACCTGCTGTTTGTTAACACCTTCCCTGCAAGGAGCCTGTCTCAATCTGTCCCTGGGCCCCCAAGGGACCCGGAAACAGAAAACATCCCCAGCTCCTTCTCTGGGCTCTTGGCCCTGCCCCGGGGTCTCCAGGGAGGAGCTCCATTCACCACCTATCTGAAGGCCTCCCAGGAACCCCCAAAGTGACACTTCCTATCAGGCAGGCCTGGGAAAGGGGCCCATGCGGACCGAGCAAGAGGCTGCACCCTCCGGCCAGGGCCCGGGTGCTCCCAGGCTGCCTATTTGTCTCCTCCTCCTTCCACCTGCCTTTCTACGGCTGGCTGGCAGGCTGCCCCCTCTAACTCAGCTTCGCTCCCCCACCCTGGGGGTGAGAGAAGATGAACAGAGGAGAGCCCGCTCAGATCCCAGCAGGCTGGAGTTCACCAATCAGTCTGCTTGAACAGCAACTGCCATAGAACACGGGACATTCGCAGCCACTGTCCTTGTAGTTAAAACCGAGGCTCGCACCATCTGTGGTTCCGGCTTGGCTCACTCCTGGAGCATGCTTTCCTGAGTTGTTTAGACTAGGAATTCTCAGTCCTACTGCCCCATAATTCCTTCCTCTGGGGTGGCGGGGGGGGGGGGGGTAGGTGTGCGGTAGGAGGGTGGAAGAGGCCGCCCAAGCAGCCGCAGTCTGCCCAAGAGCACCCAACTGCTCCCTCCCTCCCTCTGAAAGCAGCGTGGTCAACACGGGGACAAGAGCGGGGGACTCCCTAGGATCACACCTGCCATACTCAGTACAGCCCCCAGGCTCAAACCCCACGCAGGGACCAGCAGCAAGTTTATCCTCTACAGTTCCCAAGGAGGCCTCATTACTTCTAGAAGCCATGAAGGCCAGTGGTGATATGCACCCCTTAGCTGAGCTGCAAGGGTCTCCTGGTGAACCAGGGGAAACGTCCTGATCTTCCCCTCCAGCAAAGTCTATGCTTACACAGAAACACATCCGACAAACATGCATCTGCTGTCCTGTCTCCTAGGAGAATGCCCGTTCATTAAGACTCTCCTCCTGAAGGGCCCTGGGTCCAGTCCACTCACTTCCATTTCACCAAAGAGACAAGTCAGAATGTTTTCCAACTCCCCTTCAACCCTTCCCTGTGAACAGAAGGGGATACCCCTTTCTCAGGAGATAGGTAGTAATGAGCGCCTCGAGGGGAGGCTACCTCCAAAAAGCTCAAAATGCAACCGCGTGAACAAGTGCATTTTATTTTGCAGGGAAGGCCCGGGATGTGCCCACATGTTACAGGTGGGACCTAGGGGGCACCCAGAGAGGTTTGGGGCAGTGGGCCCAGCAGCACGGGAAATATCCAGGACTGGGCTGCCAATGGAGGGGTCCTCCAGCAAGTCCCTCTTCCCCGTGGGAGGCAGCCCCCCTCCCTGACCCGTCCGTGTCTCTGGACCTCCTGTTTCTCCACCTGCGAAATAGGACAACTCTCTTTCTTCCGGGGAACTGGGATATTAAACTTGGCGTGCTCTGAATCTCTTGGGAGGCAGGTAGGCACTAGGTAAACTCATGGGTGCTCTGTTGTCACAAATCTGCCCCGTGTGCCCATCCTTGCCATAGGGGAAAGGGCTCAGCAGAAAGAGGAGGGGCGTGGAGGTGGGTGCACAGGGGCAAGTCCCTTCCTACATCCAGCAGAGGCTCCCAGGCAGTGTCTCGTCCTGCACTGGGAACACGTGTGTCACACCCGCTTGAGTTCACACGTGCCTCACCGCAGGCAGCAGCCCGTAGAGCTGGGTGTTTTAGGTGGAGCCAGCTGTAAATCACCCATCCTGGACATAGAGTATTCTAGTCCATGAGGTGCTCAGGCTCTCCGGGACCCCAAGGGAGGGGCGGTATCAATCAGCCCATCCACCTGCCTCCACAACTGAGGTGTTCACTGGACGTGGGTCTTTCAGGTCCTGGGCAAACCAGGGTGGCTGGTCACCATGCTGGGAGCTGGAAAGTGCTCCTGAAGCTCTGTGTTCTTAGGTATCAAGAGACGCGCTCTCTTGATGCCCAAGATGTGCTCCTGGGTGAACGGACCACCCAGGGCCTTCTCATGCCTGAGGGACGTCAGACTTGAGCCTCTCCCACCTGGGGGCTTTGAAAAGTGGTCCCCAGCATTGACAGGGACCTTGAGCACACATGGGACATGTCCTCTCAGCTCAGCCGGCCATGGTGGAGCTCGAGAAGAGCTGGGGGATGGGGCCTGGCCTGAGGTTTAGGGGAGCCCCCGGTCTAGACCTGTTCTGCCCAAGCCACCTGGATTTATCAGATGAGCACGGCCTCCCAGCCAGGCCCCCTGGTATAACCCTTCCATTAATTTACTATTCGATGGGAAATTATTCCTCACCCAGGAATATAAGTTTTCATCTTATTTTAAGTTAGATTCTTAAAGTAATTAGCAAGGCATCTGGCGATGACCTCACTGCTGTGGCTGGGCCCTGCAGGGGAGAAGGGCCGCCCTGAAGCTGCACAGACCCCAGCTCCAGGCCCACGAGGGAAGCTCAGGGAGAGCTGGGAGCCCCTAGACACCTGTCCTGGGTCCTGGGAGGGACGTGGGGGCGGGGCAGGCGCACGGTAGTCTCTGATATTCTCTGTTTGTGGAAAAACGCCTTTCCAGCACCACTTGCCCTGTGAACCTCCTGGTGGCAGATGCCGAAAAGCCTCAGCAGCTGGGGCCGCGGGCGCATTTTCTATTTTTAATTGTTTGATCAGAATATTAACTCATCTAGGTCCACTCCCAAGACACAGTTCCCCGCCAGAGGGTTTCCCCCATTTCCCAGACCTTCCTCTCTTTCTCCCTCTCGAGTCAGAAATCAACTTTGAATTTAATAATTGGAGACACAGACCTCAGTGAGTTTGCAAAGGTTCAGAACACTGGGGAGAAAAGGAAAGTAGGCGCTCCTCACTCAGAGGCACCCCGCACGGGGACCTCTGCTCTTCTCTCCGAGCCACTGACACGAGGTTTCGGGGCAGCAGCAGCAGGCTCAAGGACGCATAGGCACTGCCCCTCCGGTCGGAGCCCCACTTTTCCTGGCTGAGGGCCCTCTCCCCTCCTGGTCAGCCCCGCTGACCAGCGGCTCACTTGTCAATCGGGAGGGCCACCCAGAGGGGCTGGGGCCACTCAGGAGGCCCCTAGGGAAGGAGGCACGTGCCCCTGGGCTCAAACGGGTTTGGCAAGAGGCTGACTTTCCTTTTAGCTTCCATCTCCAAAAGGAGGGGAGGGCCGCGTCTCTATGGAGCCCAGAGGAGAACCTGCCAGAAAGTCCTCTGTGGGAGCAACACCAAGGGCTCCCGGCCCAGTCCCCCAGCAGGAAAGTCACACACCCCAGCCCGAGCCAAGTGTCACTTGAGCTTGAGACGGACCACACTGCTGGGAAGAGACTGTTAAGGCCAAACCCAAACACTTTGGCCCCCTCACTCCATCCTAGGGGGCCCCCCGACAGCACCGGGGCCACTGGGTCTCCTTTCTCCTACATGCCCTTGGCCCCCCTGCCACGCTCTTCCTTCTCAAGGTCATGGGGCTGTCCACACCAGGAATATTTACTCACCAGACTGGCCCTGTTAGCAGCACTCACCACAAATATGCTTTCTGATAAAGTTGGCAGAAAAAAAGTTCTAGAGCTCAAAACAATGTCAGAAATCATCCCCCACCCCACCAAGTGAGGGTGAGGTGAGGCCTGCAACCAGACTGCACAGCCAGCAGGGAGGAGTCCTGGGGGAGGCTTTTGTCACTCTCACGGTTCTCCTTCCTGTGCTACTTCCCAACATACAGCCTGTTGCCAGGGCACCGAGGGCTGGGGATGGTTCTGAGCTAGCTCTGGGTCTCGGTCCCCAAAGGGTGCAGCTCAGAAGCTGGGGCATGGGGAGCGGTCCTCTGCTTCTGCCGGCCAAGAGCCCTCTTGGTGGCCTCTGGAGGACAAGGCCAGCGGCCTGTTACCTCTGCTTCTCCCCGGGCCGCCTCACCTCACTGAGCCCCCTTCCCACCCACCCGCCCTCCCTCAGTGCACATGGGCCTTAATGTTTTTATTACCTGTTTGACTCGCTGCCTTATTGCTTCTCCCCTTAATGGGGCCGTAACCGTGGAAACGAGGAATAAACGGCCACCAGAAAATGAGATGATTAAACAGGTCACCCTGGCAAAACAAACTCAGCCAAGGAACCTCTGGGGGTGGGGAGGGGAGGCTCCCCCCCCCCCCCCCCCCCCACGGCCAGAAGGCTCGGACCAGACCTGGACCAGCATCCCAGTCCTTAGAACTGGGGCAGATACGCTGGGGCGCCCCCTGCTGGGCAGTGGGGCACCTGGCCAACCCCTCCCCAAGGCAGCCCACCTGGCTTGCTGTGGCCTTGGGCTCTCCGGCTAAGGGGATGACTGACGGGGAGGCAGGCCCTGGTCTACAGGGAGGTGATGATCTAGCCAAGGAGATGTACTTCTAGTGACGGTGACATGGTGGAGCCCCCTCTTACTCTTCGCCAGTTTCCATGCAGCACATTCCCTCCCAGGGTTCCCCCGAGTTCATGGAGAAAGCCTTACAAGGAAAGGCCAAAGCAGGCCAAATCTCACCTCGAGAAGGTTTCCTCTGGGAATCCCTGGTCTTTGGAGACATAACATGTGTCCAACCCACCCCCCGCTCCCCCAAAGCCAGACAGTGCCCTAGCCCAAACGCCATGCCAGGGGACAGAGGTCCGAGGTCTCGGCAATGTGGGGTGGGCCCTCTTTCTGGCACTGGGCCTACCTAGTTGGAGGGGTCCTGGGACTGGAAGCAGGACCAGAGAGGACGGACATGCTGTAGTGAGGTCTGCTTGGGGGGAGATGGAGGCGGGCGGGAGAGGAAGTAGAGGAGAATCCCAGACCATGCATCAGCCACTGCCCGCTTGCCCCCCATAGGGTAGCAGGCCACGGGTGCCAAATACCCTCCCAGGCCCAAGCCAGAGTCACGGTTAGTAGCTAATGCAGGCCCCCATCTAACCATACAATGCCTATCTTTATCCTTGGGCCCCCTTCATGTCATCTTTAATCCCAGCCCCACTCTTTCCTGTAAACCAGGCTATAGAAAGCTCTCAAGGAGCTAAAACCCAGGTCCCAAGGGAATCGGCCAACGTTTCCTGCCTGCCTCCTTCTGCCCCCACTAAGAAGCCGGGAGGCACTTGGCGAAGAGGCACATCAATCAATCAATTCCACCAGCACTAACAGTGGGAAGGCGTGAGACCAGCCCCGTATCGAGTGCTGGGAGGGGATGTCAACACAGAGCTAACACTAATGGTCGCCATTAGGAGCAGGAGTAGCAGAAGAGAGCACTTTGCTGGCCTTGACCTTCTGGGGGCCAGGGTACAGAAGCCTGAGTGCCACCCAGACACACCACTGCTGTGGGCCTAACCAGATCCTCAGAGATGCAGGCCCCCAGCCAGCCTCTTATCTCCTATCTCTTTCCAGGGCCAACTGGGCATGAGGCTGTAAGGAGGGGCAAGGTAGGCAGAAGGGCCTGGCTTTAGGGATCTGGGCGGCCTGGAAGAAAAGGGCAGAAGGCTGAGGTTGCAGGATGGGAAGCAGGAGTTCTGTTGGGGGGTGGGTGGCAGAGGACTAGGGAGCAAGGCCATGTGAAGTCCAGAACGTGCTGGGGGGTGCAGGGAACATCCGGCTGCCTATCTCCATCTGTGCCCTACTTTCCCCATCCTTTATCAAGTCCAAAGGCCACTCCTTCACAGAGCTTCCTGGGCTCCCACCCTGTGCCCCTCTGCCCCGTGGCAGCTGAACACACCTGTCTCCCTCCACCGGGTGGGTCCCAGAACGCAGGGAAGGACCAGGCAGCTTCGCGGCCCTGGCAGCTCTAGCAGGTGCTCCCTAACACGTTCTGAATCGCCAGCCTCACCACCCGCACGGGGTCTCTTCCTGGACAGGGGACACTACGTCCTGATGAATGTGGGGTGTGAGGAGCCAGGCTGCGGTCAGGCAGCCAGAGGGGTGAACGCTGGACCACCAAGTGGCTGCCTTTCACAAGCGGTCCAAGGGACAAAGGCCATCCTCTGCCCCCTGGGACCGCCAGCCTTCTCCTCCTCCCCTGCTCCTTCTTCCTCCTGCTGTACCCTGGCCCAGGTATCCTGGGATAGCTGCTGCTTGCCTCAGGGACCCTCAGGCTGGAATTACTACAGAGCAACTTCCTCCCGCGACTCCACGGCAAAGATGAGGAGGAGAAGATGTGGCAGCTGCTGGGGCGGTCAAGGTTTAAAAACCAGCTCAGGGAGGGCAGTGGTAAAGGACAAGCTTTGGGGCCCCGGGTGAGTGGGGCGGGGGGAGAAACGGCCTGACTCCTCTAAGCATGGCGGGCCAGCCAGAGGAGGCTGATGGTGGGGCAGGCACACCACTAACCTGGCAGGGTCCAGGCGGAGGAGCCGGCGCCCAGAATCTTCCCGGGCCCCACCCGATCCCCAGCCCAGGGACTTGAGCCAGGGGCAGCAGCTTTAATGAGGAGATGCTGCTGCGTGACTCAGCCCTCCAAAGGTGTCTCCATTTATTTTATTTTTCCATCATAAAAATCCAAGCTGCAACTCAGCCAGATTCCCTGGCCGTGGGGGATGGGCGAGTGGCGGCACGATGGCCAGGCTGCACGAGGTCTGGCTAAGTGGCCCCAGTGCCCTTCTCGGAGAGGAAAGTTAATGGGTTCTCCTGGCTGGTCCCTACAGGAAAAAAGGGCCTGGGATGGGGCCCCTCTAGGGATCCTTCCAGATGTGCCCTTGCTGCCTCTGCCTCTTGTTGCTAGAACAGCTGTGCTTGGGCTTTTAGCCCGTGTTCTGCTCTGATGTCTCAACCAGGACCAGGGCTGGTGCGAGGGCCACTTTGCAGTCCAGAGCCGCAGGTCGCAAATGCCTTCTTCGGAAGAGAAGTCCCGAACGATGTGCTTCTCACCTCCTCCCCTCAACCCCGTCCCCACGAACTGCCCCCACTGACGGTCCCCAGTAAGATCCAGTTGAGAGCTGGAGAGCCAGAGGCCTTAAAGGTCATCTGATGCTCAAGTCCCCGCACACGTCACAGCCAGCCTCTGTTTGAATGGTACCAGGAAACTCGCTACTTCCAAGACAGCCCATTCTGTCCTTGGCTCTGACTGCACCTTCCTGCCAAGATGGCACCTACCCCCTGCAGCAGACTGGCAAAACCGGTGCCCAACCTGACTGCAGGGACTGGCCCTAGCTTAGACTGGTCGAGTGGGTGTATCTGGCCAAGTAAAGGCTTGAGGAAGGAAAATTGAGGACAACCTGCTTCAGGCTTCCTCCACCGCTGAGGCCAGGGCTCGGATGCAACGGTGTGGGGTGGGGGTGGGGGTGTGTCTGTTCACAAGGCCAGGGGTTCCCGGCCCCAGAGTTCCAGCAGAGCTTATCCCAGGGAAAAAGCAGGTCTGGCTCAGTGAGCAACGCCAATCCTCCCACTGACCTCACCTGGATACCATGGCTACCAAGTGGACAGTGCCACCCCTTTCTGGCTCTCTGTCCCTGACCATCCCCTTGAACTTGCTCTCTTGCCTCTTTGGCCCTTGACCTGGTGGGGCCTAGCTTGGATCCTGATGGACAGCTCTAGCCCTGGACAGCCTCTCCTCTTCTTCTCACACTCTCCCTGGGGAGAGTGGGGGCAGTTACAAGCAGACCCTGAGAATCAAGGGCAAGGTCCCTCTCAAAGCTCCACTGTTGCTTCATGGCCCTTGCGCCCCTGCCTCCAGTCTTGTTGGGGCCTAGCCATCAGCCTAGTGGGGCCTAACACTGCGGAGCTTCCCAACTGCAGGATGGATTTACCTGTGTCTGAAAGCTCCCTCCCCCTCTCCCCTCCCCTGCCCGGCTCCCTCCCCCAGGGAAATCACTCTAAAAGGGCCTAATGGAACTATGTCCTCCTCTCTTCCTCTCTCTCCTCCCTCCCTCCTCTCTTTCCCTTTCCTTTTTTTTTTATTAGCATTTGTGGAATTTATTCCCAAACTCTCCTAATCTTCCGTACACAACCATTTGATTTGCATAACCCAACCCCCTCTCATAAAAACTGGCTGCTAGTTTAATTAAAAAATGTAAATTTGCTGTCATCTCGGGGCCTGGTGAATTAGGACGACATTGGCATTTTTTATTGCTAAAGACGTCCAGATTGATCCAGCCCTTGGCTGAACTATGGTGGGGGAATAGGGGTCCACATGGCCCTGGACGGTCCTGAGGTCCTGCTGTCCCCTCCTGAGAAGCCTAGGTTCTGCCACCACTGAATGGCTTCTGGACAGAATGCTTCAGGACCTGGACCTGCCCCAGGCTAGAGACGATGTTAACCCATGATCCAATGCTTTTAGGGTCCCTGGCGCCAGCAACCTTTTGGGGCCTGAGCCTCCAGCCTTGTCCTCTGCTACAGAAGCTCTCAGTGTAAGCTGCCCATGGTCCCCCCGAAGAAGAGAGCCCCTCACAGTCTCAGCAATGAGCCCTGGCCAGTGACGAGACCTTTGGCCATGGCTGGGTCCAGAAGTACATTCCAGATATTTTGGAAGATGAGCACAGAGTCAGCCCAGAGATAGGCTCCGAGGGGGATCTCAGAGTTCCCACCTGCTTCCCTTTTTTTGTGAAGAGGGAAAAAATTATTTTTCTTCTGAAGTTCTGAAATTAAGTGAAACTTCCAAATTCAAAGAAAAGGCTGAGATGGTATCGCCACATGACTCCTCCAGGAAGCAGTCAGAGCTCTGACAGCGGGACCTCCCCTCACCGAGTGGCCAGAGTCCAGGTCTAAGCCCTGCTGGGAGAGCCCTGCTCCAGCTAGAGGATGGACCACTCCACCTCAGTGACTCTTCCAGCTTCTAGGAAAAGTTTCCAGAGCCTATCCCTGGAGTGCTGGGAGAAGCAAGTCTCCCTAAGTCCCACGAGAGATGCTCTAAGAGGTTCTGCCACCCACAGGCCCAGGAGGCTCTCTCTCCAGTCGGGAGACACCCTCCAGAAGGGCTTTGGAGTCGTGCGCCCATAGCAGACTGGGAAGGACTGTTTGGGGGAAGGCAGGAGGGTGGACGCCAGCTCCAGTTGGCACCCAGGTTAGAGGGAGGAAGACGAGGAGAGCCCGCCTTCCAGCTGAGTAATGCCTGGGTCCACTGTGCCCGCCCACAAGCAGAGGCTCATCTGCCCCAGGTAGGGGGTGGTGCACACCGCCTGGCCCATCTGTAAGGACTGCTTTTTGGCTGGGTTGCGTGGGGGCCCTTTTTCTGAAGAAAGGGGGTGGGGCCCGGAGGAAGGAGGCAATGAGACACCTGATTAGGGTGGGGGTGGGCTGCTTTGTGGGCGTGGAGGCCAGGGAGGGGCAGCATGGCAACAGTGGCCTTAGACACCTTCATCACTTTGCCCAGCAGGGGGTGTCACATCTTTCCTGGGCACAGAGGTCCCGAGGACCTCCACGTCAGATTACCCGAGATCACACCTGGCTGGAGACTGTCATAAAAACTCTGAGCCACCTCCCTCCCCACAAACACACACCCACTACCCAGAGCTGACTGCCATCTCACCTACCCTGGGCCCCCCAGTGCTGCCTCCTTCCTGCTCTCTCTGCCCACTCTCCTTTGACCTCAGAAGGTCAAATGTCAGCTCATGGGCCCCAAGGGGCAATGCCATGAACTTGGGCCCATTATAAACAACAATCCTAACCGCCACCTATTCTTCTATAAATGAGACACAAGGGTTCAGAGATCAGTCTCAATGAATTATCGGCCTGTTTATTACGGACTCCTTTCAAAAACATTTAAGAAGACAGTGGCTTTTTCAGGCTAGGATCTGGGGTCCTGGTCAAAATGTGGTTTCAACAGAGAGGGCTAATTGAGAGCCTGAGGAGCTTATGGTAAACCTCAATCTGGGCTCAGGTTGGAACCCCAGGTGGGAAGAGAAGCGAAATATTGAAAAAATTAGATTAAAACCAATAAAAACACCAAAATATCAGGATAGACTGCCCCAGGCCAGCATCATGCTATCTGGAACCCTAGCCTAGGTGTCATACTAGGCCCCCCAAAACCCAGAGTCCAAATTTAGTAGTTTGCCTGGTGTACCCCCTGGGGGGAGCTAAAAAGGGGGATGGGAGAGAGTCCTGGGCCCCTCACTTTGAACTGATAACAGCCGCCTCATCCCACGGATTCTCAGGTGAAAAATACTCATTAGCCATAATAAGCAGCTTGATCATCCGACACAGCCTTGTCCCAAATAAATTAAATTCCTTTACCTTGAGACAGTCGCCCCGAAACCAGACTAACCACCTTTCCCAACAGGACGCTGCTTTCAAAAACTAAACCACCCCCCACTAAAAAAATAAAAACACACACCCCACAGCCTAACACACAGCGATCTTTGCAGGGGAAAAAGAAACACACACACACACACACCAAACACGGAGCCATTCAAAAACACGGAGAACAAAAACCCCCACAAAAACCCCCTAAATCCTCTCTCTGGGTGCCCCCCAGCTCCCTCTCCCCTCGGTCCTTTCATAATGACAAGCATCAAATTAGTCACAGTCACTAAGCAAGTAACAAATAATAACAATAATATCATCAGAAGCCTCGCAATCCAGAAACCAGGGCGAGAAGCGCAGCGGGCACCGGACCCTCTCCAGGCCAGCCCCCACCCCCTGCTCAGCTGCTACCTCATTGGGCTAAAAATACTAACTTCCGTAAAAGAACCGAAAGAAAAGTGAAAGAGCCTCCCCTGGTTCCCACCGCCGGTACCTGTACCAAGATCCATTCTCCTCTCTTTGGTCCCAAACTCTTCGAGGAACGCCAAAAACAGAAGGGGAAAGAAAAAACATGTTTAGTCTCTCGCAGTGCCCGCCGTCCCCCTCCCGCCCCCCTCGGCTCGCCGCACCCCCCAACGAGGGCCGGACAAGTCCCCGGGACCCGGCGAGCAGTGACAGGGGGGCCCGGGAGGGAGAGCGAAAGTTTCTCCCTCCCTCCCCTGTCGCTCTCACGCTCCGGCATTGCACACTCGGAGCAGCTCCTCTCGGCTCTCGAGTTTATTAAACTAAAAGAGAAACTATTTATAGACGCGGCCCGGGTCTGGGGGCCCGGCGGCCCGCGAGGCCTAGGGGGGCCCCCGCCCGCGCCCCCCGCCCGCGCTGGGGTCGAGCCCCGCGGCGGCGCCCCCTGCCCTCCCCCGCCCCACTGCCGTACTCACCATAGTCGGAGAGTCGAAAGCCGAATTCACTTAAATAATCAACTTTCATAATACTTAATTAATGCCTAATTGCAACTGATTACTCCCCGAATAACAAGTTGTTTTAAAGCCCTGATGTCATTGCTCCTGACGGTAACACTCAGGGTAACAGTTTGGCAGGAGGGAGCGGGCGGACGGGAGCGGCCGGGGGCGCTGCCAGGCGCCGAGGTGATTGGCAGGGCGGCCGCGGCGCCGCCTCCTCCGGGCCGGGCCGCGCCGCCCCGGCAGGTGAAAGAGCAGAGCTCGGCCCGCCCGCGCGCGCCCGCCCGCCGCGGTGCTGGAGTGAATGGGCGCGCGCTCGCCCGCCTGCCGCGCCGCTCCCGCACGCGCGCCCCCGCCGCTCCCCTGCGCGCGCGCGCGCGCAGCTCCTGCACACCCGCTCGGGAGGCTCGCCTCATTGGCTCAGTGACTCCCCAAACCTTAGACTTCGGGAGGAGGGAGGCGGGGACTCGGGGCGCTGACCCTGGCGGGAGGGGCGAGGCGGGCGGCGCTCGCACGCTCCCGCCTGCGTCCCGGCTCCGGCCCCGCGGGCGCCACTCGACGGCGGCCGCGCGCGGACTCACTCCGGGTGCCGGCGGGCACAGGCCTCGCGGCGCGCGCGGCCGCGGAAACTTTTCCGCGAGGGCGGGCGCAGGTGTGAGCGCCACGGGGTCGCGCTCGCCGGGTTGCGCGTCCTCGTGGTCCCTCGCGCGCGCCCTGTGGGCTCCGGGTGAGGCGGTACCAGG
>NC_058406.1:7604139-7611638 GCF_002201575.2 Neomonachus schauinslandi
GGGGGGGTGCGGGAAGGGGGACGGGACGTGTGCGTCGGCCTCCCGCAGCTCTGCACGCCACCGCCTGCAGGTTCCAAGGAGAGCCAGGACCCCTGGCTTCCACCGATTGGGTTTGGCTGTGCCTTGAAATGGGCCCTGGTGCCCTCCCTACCGGGCTAACCCAGACCGACCGAGGCCCCTTACACATCCCTGCTCTCCTCCCGGGGCCTTTCTCCTCCTCCTCTGCTCCGCGGTTGGGCCGAGAGGGGCATCCAGCACCTCCTTCTTCCCTCACTCCGCTGGGAGACTTTACTCCGAGCGCCCACCACAGATCCATGCCATCACTTGGGCTTCCCTCCCGCCCTCTTGCCTGTGCCGTGCCTCATTAAGGATCTTGGCATGGAGGGAAGAGGCACCCTTGAACCAGGGAACGAGTGTCCCCCCACCTGTCCCTCTGGCAGTGGCCGCATTTCCTGTCTGCCAGCTCATCTCTGGACCAGGGTTCCCGTGCTCTCCTTGGCCCCCCTCCTTTTCCCCCAGAGAAAGCATTTTGGTGGGTCTCTGTCCCCAGACGTCCCTGCTATGGCCAAATATGTTCAAATTCCTTAAATTTTAGTGATCCAAGTTAGCCATTGGACTTGGGGGGCCTCAAGGAACGAGGCAGCCAGGTGAGCAGGAAATGGGCAGCTTTGCCAGTACAGTACCTAGATCTCACTGTCACTAGCTCTCCCTCTATCCCTTGTATCCCCATGCTGCCACCTTCCTCTCCTCCTGTTTCAGGGAAAGCCACACTGCCTCAAGTTAGGCGAGGGGAATAGACCCCGGGTTTTCTCTGGTCTTTGGGCAGGATTCAGCAAAATGGCACTGGCCTATTTCTGTAATATGTCTGTTTTGCAAAGGGAGAGGCTCAGGGAAACCTTGGGGCAAAGAAGTCAGAGAATAACCAATCTACTCGTTCTCCCACTTTCCCCTTATTTTTCTTTAGTCTTTTTTTTTTTTTTTTTTTAGTTCCAAATGGCAACACAGGGAGGAGGTTAGCATCTCTTCCCTATTTGACTATCCTCCCTGATGCCTTCTTGGCAACCCCCTTTCCTGGTTGCCACACGCAACCCTCTGCCCTTCAGGCCTGCCCTGTTCCTACGTAGGAGAAGTAGCTAGAGAGGCCCAGACGCTTTGTGGAGGGTCCCCTGACCCTAAAACCCTGCATAAGGGATCAGAGCTTAACCAAGCCATGTGCCACCCGGAGGCCAGGACAAGAGTTGGTACAGGGTAATCAGGCACAGAAGACCGTGAGCTCTGCTCCCCACGTGGGATGTCGGAGAGGGCGTCTCCATGCCCAGGACTCTGGAGTATACAGATGTCTCTGGCCGCTCTCCCCTACGACCCTCCGAAGCGAGGCTTACAGCCTTTGGCTGTAACAACAGGCAGCAATCCCAAACCCCAATCCTGAGTGTCTGCTCCCCGACCTGGGGCGTGGAAGGAAGCCTGAAGACATAAGAGTCACATATGAGTGGAAGGGTGATTTCTGGGTTTACGTGATGAAGCACGTATAGGGAGCCCCCTGCATATGTGACCCAAACGGCCTGCTGGCTGTCTCTGAATACCCTTCTGGGCTCCTGCTGATGGCGATGAGGGCATGGGAGGGCATGCCTTCCAGTTACCTAGACAAGGCCAACTGGACTGGCTGCACGGTGACTTCGGGGCCTCTGGTGGACAAAGGCTGGAGAACTGGCAGCGCACAGAGCCGACAGGGCCTGCCAGAGGGACCAGTCAGGCACAGTGGTGGAGGGAGGTGTGGGCTGCCGAAGAGCCTCTGTTCTGCCTCTGCGACAGCCGCAGGCAGCCACTAAGGCTTAAGGGGTCTTGCCCAAGAGTGGAGGGCAAGCCAGAGAGGCACAGAGAATTAGGCCATCTTGGCGTGTTATAATTTAAGAAAGTCTGAGAAGAAGGCTGAGGCGTCGAGGTCATGAGGTGTGAGTCAGAGACTGCCTAATGGAGGGGTCCCCAGATTTCTCTCTCTTTCTTTCTCCTTGGGTGTGTGCTCGGAGGAAGGGGAGAGGCCCAGAACTCTGGCATCTCTGAAGCTATGGCCCATTTTTGCCTTGAGGACCCTGATGTGGTGACACCTCTTAGACCCTGAGGCCAGGCCACAGTGAGGACATTTGTGTCTGGGACTCAGGGCACGGAAAGCCCAATGCCTCAATTCCTCCCAATCTCGAGGCCCTGGGCCCAGAGACACCAGTTCCTCCTTACGCACCCCATCCCATCCCCAAGAGAAAATGTGCAGCTGTGCAGAGCAATCCCGGCCACCGGGCCCCTCACACGGGTCCAGGGAAAACCATCAACTCTCCCCAGGCCAGCTTCCATGGTTGGCTCCCGGTCCCCTCACACCCTCAGAGTGTGCCCACTCATTCTCTCTCCCTCCCGAGCCCGGGGCCTTCTCACTCACCAGCCTGTTTACACACCAGGTATCTCAGGCTTTATCTGCTCTCATTCTGAATTTGTAACTTTCACATAAACTTGAACAAAGCTCCTTTTGTTCCTGCACCCCACCCCAGGATCCCAATAAACTGGTTCCCTCTGAGGCGACTGGGCCAGGGCACAGAAGCCTTGGCCAAAGGACTGTGTGTGCATGTGAACAAGCATGTTCGCACCTGCGAGGGAGTCCGTGTGTTTGCGTGTGAGTGCACTGCTTGGGCTGACAGAGGGAGGGTGTCGGGGAGAGCGTCAAGTGAGCAAAGTGTGGACAGGAAGCACGGTAGCACGGGGACGGTCTGCCAGGGCGCAAGAGGCTGTGGGCCAGGGACGGCTGGGTGTCTGGGCAGGGGGCACACAGGGACGGAGAAGGTACAAAGGGCAGAGAGGAGCAGGGAAGTGGGTGGTGGAGTGAGGGGCTGAGGCCAGGCTCAGGCTAAGTATAAGGCAGATACAGGGATCGCATTATGGCCATGTAGGGGCTGGCACAGCCGCACGCTCGGCCCCATAATCCTGTTAGCCAGCAATCTCCATTCCGAAAGAGCTTCATTTCTTTGTGAATATTTGTAAACTAGATATCTAATGGAAAATTATAGGAAAATTATAGTGAAATTCATGACGGAGAAATCCGATTATCCCTAATTCAATTATGCCATCTTAGCCCACACAGCACATTTCCCATTTTTTTCCCATAAATACCGATGCCAGGGGTCCCGGTAATCAAATAAAATTGAAAATCATCTTCCCATTAAATTCAATTAGCTGCAATTTCTAAAGCCTATCAGAGATTTTAATTACTAAATTATAAAATTCTCCAATGCTAAATTGAAACCAAAAAAATTGCACATCCTTATATTTCAGAGAAAAAAAAAAAAGGGCCAGCAAAATCCTTGAAAAAAATGCCCTCCTTTCTGTACCAGCACCAAAGCGGGTTCCCTACCTGGAGGGACCTCGCATCGCTGCCTACTTGCCCAGTTGGGGTTGAAGCCAGGGGCACGGAGGAGAGGTCTCTGCCAGGGGAGGGGCTGAGCCATATTCATTTAGCAGAGGGGCAAACCACACCTCCAACCCTCAGCTTCGGCTTGGCTGGCCCCTAGAGAGGACTTGCCTTCCCCACTGGCTGTCCCAGCTCCCGAGATACTCTCAACTCTGTCCCTCCACGGAGAGGTCTAGAACTGCCACCTTCTTGGCCCACGGACAGGGCTCAGGCTCAGGTCGGAGCTTGGCCTCAGGGCCCTGCAGGGTTCTAGGGCGGCAGGCCAGAAGCAGCGCGGGGTTCCCTAAACATGCTGTGGGGCACCCAGATGGCCTGGGCTGGGTCAGAGGTGGGGGTGGGACGGAGGCCAGTGCTGAAGGTAGACAGCTATCGTGGGATGGTTCTGTGGCCCCAAGTCTCCTCCAGAGCCTTCCCAAGGCCCATGGGTTCTGGCAGCATAGCCGCCTCCTAGGAGAGCAGGTGGTGGCCATGGCCCAAAGCTGGCCTCTCCTCCACTTGCAGCTCATTCTCTGTTCTCGCCCTCTTCTGGAAGGTGGACAGCCCTGAACTGGCCAAGGGGCATGCCCTGGCCCCATGGTAGCCCTCGCTTTTTCACCGTTTCTCCTTTTAGGAAAGTGCTGGCCACCACCCCAACGGTAGCCCTCCTCTCTCTCCCCCCCAGGCCACTTACCCAGCTCTAAAGGCTGCTCTAGAAGTCAGAAGAGCCTGGGGACGTGGCATCGGTGGGCGGCATAAAGTGACCCTGGGTCTGACCCCCCAGGTGCGTGGCTGGGTGGGCGGCTGAGGGGCCGGGCGGTTCCTGGGCAGCCAAGTTGCCGGCAGCCCAGCACCCAGGGAGCAGGGAGCAGGGAGCAGGTTTAATTTGCCAGGCAGTCAGGAGTGCCAGCAGGGGAGGCACCCGCAAACAAAACAAAAACAAAAAAGTTAATTATCTTTGGCTTTTTCTTAATAAATATCCAAACTGGCCCGGCCGGATCCTCCGCTTTAGAGGGAGAGAGAAGAAGGAGGAAAAAACCCCAAACCAAATCCAACAGACTCATTCTCTGGTCTACCTTTCCCTTTGTGTCTCCTCCTGTATTCATCTCTTATCAGAGGCAGGACGAGTTTCAGATTAATGCCCGAATTTTGCAAGTCAAGAGTATGGCCACAAAAAAAAAAAAATTTTTTTTTTTTTGGAGTTTTGGGGTGGGACAGCAGGGGTGTAAAGAAGAAAGAGGTAGGTGGGAAGGACAGGATAGAAGCAAAGGAGAGAGTGAGAGTCGGATGGAAAGAGAGTTAAGTGTGATGTGGGTGCTGAGCTTCTCGAGTTCCCCTGTGGGCACCGCACGGCCTAGCCGGTGGCCCCAACCCGGGCGGGACCTGTTCAGGAATGTTGTGTTGGCATCGGATTTTAGTTATGATCAGCTACAGGTGATGTGGAGATTTCTCCTTTTAAAACTCTGAAACCACCGAAGCCTCACTGGCCACTCGAGCTCCCCTGTTGCTGCTGGATCCTGTGCCAACCCTCCCTTCCAGGAGCTGGGCTGGGGAAGAGAAGGTGCTAGAGGAGGGGACGTTGGCTGTCCTTCCGCGGGGTGTGAGATTTTTCTGTATGGGCTCGCAAGTGTACCTAGGGAGAGAGATGCGTGTTGCCACCTGGGCCTACGTGTTTGGCTGGTGCTCGTACACGCCTGAGCCGGGGCTGTTAGAAACGCGCGGCAGGGCACGTGGGGGTGGGGGCGGCCGGGGCAGCCAGGACATCGGGCAGACAGACAGTGCCTCAAGGAGCACTGACTCTGGAGTCCCACTACCTGGGTTCAATCCCAGCTCCCTCCCTCACTGGCTGTGCCACCTTGACCAAGTCACAGACCCTCTCTGAGCCTCCATTTTCTCAGCATCAAAGAGAACAATTAGTGCTTGCCTAGGGCTGGGGGTCAAGGAGGAATGTGGAGTGACTGTTAATGAGTATGGGGTTTCTTTCTGGAGTGGTGGAAATAGTCTAAAATTAGATGGTGATCACACGATATTGGTAATATACTAAAAAACCACTGAATTGTACACTTGGCATGTAAACTACAGCTCAGAGAAGTGGATTATAAGAAAGTGGGGATGAAATGGGAGGAAGAAAAACAGCACTTACTACACAGAGTGGTGGTATAGGGCACAGCACATAGCTTGGCACAGAGTAAGCGCTCAGTAAGGACTAGTGAGCAGAGACGAACACGGACCCGGCCGGATGGGCTGGCATCCTGGGCCCTGGGCTGGGTGCCCACAGATGTCTCCCTGGGTCCCCAGTGCTGGGCCAGCAGGTCGTTAGGCAAGCTGAGCTGCCCCCCATATGTGGATGGGGTCCCGGGTGGCTGTTCCCTGGCAGGGATGGGAGAGGGCATGGCCCTCCTCCCGCCTCTATGCCTGGGTCCCTGGAGAGGGGGTTGCCCACCGTGGCAGGCAGACTCTGCCGTTCGCTCCCCTCGTCTCCCAGAGCACTCATCTTTTCCATGTGCAGCAGACCGTGAATTCACCTTCATACTAGTTACAGGGTTATTTAGCTTCTCCTGACACTGACAATCACCAAACTTTAATTCGATGCTTGGCTTCTCCCTGCTGTGCCCTCTGCCCACCCCCAAAATCCCTGGGAGAGGGTGGGAAGGACCTAGTCTGGCCCCCTGTTGCCAAAGCTTGCCCTTCGGAGTGATGGAGTGACGGCAGGAGGGGGGTGCTGGGAAGGAGAAGATGATGGGCAGAGGGTGGGGGCGGGGTGGGGGGGGACAGCGCGGGAGAGAGGAAGTACATCAGGGCTAAGGGGAGCTTCTGTCCCACTCCTCCGGCCTGACACTAATGTATTCAACCCGGCGTCCAGCCTATTGTGAATGAAGATTCGGCTGACCAGGCTTTGGGTCTGAGGGCTGGCAGCCCCAGCCAGGACCTACGAGGCCGGGGCTCGCTGAGCTCCCAGGGCCAGGCAGCCGGCACGGACTGGCTCCTTTGCCTGATTGCTGGACCAGGAGGTGCCCGTCCGAGAACCCACCTGAGGGAGCCCGTTCTCACTAACCTGAGAAGCCAGCTTTCATTTTCTCCTGCCTCCCCCATGCCAGGTCTCCTGTGAGGCTCAGCCAGCCTGCCTTGCAGAGGCTCCTCTCTGGCTTATTGCTCTGCTGCCTGTATCCCCTCCCTCTGCCTCCTGAAGTGGTCACCATCATCTTTCCCCAAAGCCTCCGAGGCAAGCAAAGGAATGACGGTTTGCTCTGAGATCCATCTGGTGGAACCAGGGGTCTCTCTTATTCCCCAAATCCAAGCTGGCCCCGTCAGCCACTCCTTAGTGAGAGTCCCAGGAGCAAACAGCCGAGCCGAGAGGATCCTCCAAGACCAGAGGCCCGGTGAAGGACCCAGGCCAGGAGGCTAGGAGAAGCAGAGGCAGAGCAGGGGCAGAGCTGGGAGGAGGGGAGGTGCAGGGAAATCCCTGGGGGGATAGGGGGGTCCAAGCTGTGTCTGCTTCCACCCACCCTCATTCCCCTGCCCCACCCCTGCTGAGGCGGGGGGAAGTGGCCGTGATGGCTGGGGCAAGAGAGATGTCACCCCGCCAATGGCAGAGAAGGGAGAAGGGGCTTGTTGACTGCAAACTGTCCATTATGGCTCAGATTATAAGCATATTGCGCAGGGCTCTCTGCACGATGCCGAGGAATCCAATACGCTGAAAGGTTAATGCAATCAATTAGGGTGACAAGGAAGTAAAGTAAAGCCTTCGGAGTAGATGAAAAGGAGAGAGAGAGAGAGGGAGGGGGAGAGAGCGTGTGCGCGCCGTGGAGTTGGGGGTGGCAGTATGGGTGGTGGGAAGGCCAGGAGGAAGAGAAACTAGTGGGATGCTGGGAGGGGGACACAGATACACAAAAGGCCAGGAGCGCAAGGAAAGAGGGCAGTAAGAGAGCCGGCAGCAGAAGCAGCAGGAGTGGGAGCCAGTGGACAGAGATCTGGCCTCAGACCTCCAACTGCTGCCCAGCTTCATCTTCCCTCCCCCTCCCCCAGCCTCCGCCTTCCCACCCTCCACTTTTGTGCACCTGTGTCCCCCTCC
>NC_058406.1:7611738-7691403 GCF_002201575.2 Neomonachus schauinslandi
CCCCCCCGCCAGCTCCTCTAGGGCTTGGAGCCGGGCTCCCAGATCAGCTCACGGCACCAGTAACAAGTCAGAGCTGCCTTGGTCCCTGCCCCTATACGGAGCAAGGGCCCACCACGTAACTTCCGGGGTCTTCTCAACTGGAACTACAGCCTAGTTCCCACATCCCCCAGAACGGCCCACGTTCAAACTCAGACTCTTCCCTTGGCCTGCATCACTCCCAGCAGCACCCACAAACACAACCTTCATGACTCTCCCCCGAGCACCTAGTTCCTACTTGCAACAGCCTGGGAAGCAGAGAGCATGGTGCAGGATGCCGTTTGAGAGAGAGCGGTGCCCAGGGAACTTAGGCGATTTCCCAGAGCCCTGCAGCAGAGGACCCTGCACTGACCTGAGAACCCCAATGCCCCTCAGCCCACCACCCGTGGGGCATTTCCTTCCATGGCGCTCACTGGAGTGAGGAGACTCTCGTTCACCAAGAAGTCAGGCTCACAAGTCCCTGGGCAGGGGTGGGGAACCCCTTAGAACCTGCCCAGGGATGGCTAGGGCTCTGGGAGGTGAAAAGCTATGAAGGAAGGAGGAAATGTGAGTTTTTCCTACCTGTCAGGCCCCAGGCCAGACACCTTTGACCACATTAACTCACTATTCCCAGTAACTCTGTCTGCAGAAGTAGCTGTTCTGGGGGTGCCTGGGTGGCTCAGTGGGTTAAGTACCCAACTCTTCATTTCGGCTCAGGTCATCCTCTCAGCGTCCTGAGATCCAGCCCCGAGTCGGGCTCTGCACTCAGCAGGAGTCTGCTTGGGATTCTCTCTCTCTCCCTCTCCCTCTGCTCCTCCCCCTACCCATCCCTCCCACAGGCACTAGGCTTTGTGGGCCAAACATTCTCTGTTGTAGCTGCTCAGCTCTGCCACTGTGGAGTAAGCCAAAGCCACCGTGAATATGCAAATGAGTGGGCGTGGCTATGTTCCAATAAAACTTTATTTACAAAAACAGGCAGTGGGCCTCCAGAAAATAGGATGCCATCCCACTGCCTGGGGACAGGAGTATCCAATCTAGACCTTGCCGAGAAATGGAGGGAAGGGCTGGGCAAAGGCCTCAGGTGGAAGTCAGGCTCTCATGACCGGCAGAGGATAGATAAAAAGAAGGGAAAGAACAAGCACTGATACGGGGGGGACTAGATGTCCCAGAACCGGCCCCGGCACCTAGCCTGCCAAGAAGCCCTTCACTTTGCTTCTGATTCTCATGGATGATACGAAGGGGCAGATGGTGGTGACTTGGAGCTCTCAACATTCTAGGAGTCTTGACGCCACCAGAGAGGTGTTACGCTGTGGCTAAGAGGGGATGGGAGTGGGCAGCAGTGGGCCAGGATGGCCAGAAGGGACGCCAGGGGAGAGGAAGGCGAGGAGAGAGGCCCGGGGAGTGGAGCTGTAACCAGGGTGGAGCTGGCGGCAAAGGGAGGAATCTACGGGCCCCAGCGAGAGCGCAGGGCGCGGGCCGGGCCTGCCCTACACCGGCCGCCTCTGATCACGTTTTCAGGGCCACTGCCCGCAGGCACAGACAATGCTGGGGGAGCCTTTGAAGTCCGAAAGGGATGCCGCGGTGGGAGCAGCACGAATCTCCTCCCTTCCCCCCATCCTCCCCGGGGGAGGGGGCCGGCAGGACAAAACCCGGAGCCGGTCACAGCCAGGCCCGAAACGCGGGAGACAAAGGGAAAACAAACAGGTTTGGAGCCAGGCGCACGGTGCCCTGTCTGTCCCCCGCCCCGCCGAGCGAGGATGATGGATGGCTGCAGCCAGCCAGCTCGCCCGCCGGGCAGGTCCCGCTATTTACATAACACTGGCGTTCCACCGGTCACCTCTGACACCGCGCTGCCTGGGGCCGAGGCCTGGTGGCCCCCGACGTTCCTCCAGCCACTTGGGGACTGCGACAGCCTGTGAAGGCCCAGCCAGTCCGGGGAAGCCCCGGGCTTGGGTAGGGCAGGTCAGCAGCCTGATCGGGGCTCCTCCCTACCAGCCACTCATGGAGGGGGGAGGAGGCCACGGGCCGGGTAGCTCCAAGGAGAGAGGCAGGGCTGGAGTTCTAGGGCTTTCAAGTCCACGAGGCTCCCCAAAAGCCACAAGCAGCGCTTCCAGGGACAGCCAGCAGCTGCTGCCACAGCGGGCAGACAGCACTGCAGAGAACTGGGGATGGCACCAATGGGCAGCCAAACCCTGGCACCAGGGATGCCTCTGCCCCACACTACCTCGGACACGTTCCATGCCCACAGTCCACAGCCCACATGCCCCCCTGGCCCATTCCCAGCCCAAGAGCCAATCTGACATGTTCCTCCTGGGGCCATCTTTTCTGGCCAGGTTCCAATGGGCAGTGTGGCTCCAATCCCCACTCTCCATCTTCCCAGTACCCCCTGGGTGCTCCGCACAACTGGACCCAGCCCAGAGTGACACCTGTATCAGGTCACCAGTGAAGGGGGGAGGACACAAGGAACAGGGAGGGGTCTCAGGCTTACCTCGTAACGGGTCCTAGAGGCTCCTCTTTCAGAGTAGGGGCGTCACTTCATCCTGGGGAGGGAGAGAGAAGATCCCTATTAGTCTTTCATTTCACTTCATTCATTTTCTTTCATTTCATTTCATTTCAGGCAGGATGCCCACAACTTCCCAGCGCATGCCCTCCAGCCTGCTCTGTGCCCAAGGGCTCCCTGCCACCTATGGGCCAAGGGGCTAATGCTCCAGGACAGGCGAAGGGGGTCAAAAATGGATTTTGGCTCACTTAAGTATATGGCAACCAAATTTTGAAAAAGTTCAGGAAGCATTAGGAGCCGATGCCAGGAGAAATAGGGTACTCGGGACACCCCTAACCAAAGAGAGAACAGCCAGACCCTACTGCACACGCATCTGCGGAGGCGGAGATAGCAGTGTGTGTGTGTGGGGGGGCTGCAGTGGCTAAACCGAGGGGCCTGGGGACCACAGAGCACAGCAGCGCCCATTCCTTCATTCTCTTCCCCAGCCCCTGGGAATAAAAATGACAGATGCCAAGCTGTTCACTACAGTAAGTGGGAGACAGAGGGGCAAGGGTGGACCAGGGCCCATGGCACCAAGAAGCCTCACCTCCCAGAAACAGGCTATGACAGCACCTTCTACCCTGAGGTCCTACCAAGGAGATACAACAACCCATGCTAGGGGCCCACGTAGGGAAGTGGACATGGTCCAACAACGTAGAGGATCTTTAGCCAACATATAACTCAGCCAAGCTTGCTAGGCTCAGACCTTCCTGCCCAGAGCTTGAGTTTGGGAGACAGACTCCTGATATGGATAGAAAATCCAAGGAGCCCTCAGTCCCCCACCCGGACTCCCACCTCCACCCCCCCTGCCCCGGGGCCTCAGAACCCTAACCCACACTCGGCAACAGTTTTCTGTTTATTACGTTTTTTCCTCCCCACTCCCTCATTTGTGGCTTATCAATGATGCAAGAGGAATAACACCAATTTCCTTAGGCTGTGTAATCCCCAAATCAGATTGGGGGGATTGCAAGAGGTGAGGTGACCTTGTACGGGGCTCCCAGAATGCCACCCAGTCCTGCGGCCCTCCCTCTCTTGCCGAGGACATATTTAGACAGATAATGCTAATTGTACTTGACAAGTCCTCCTAAGGAGGCTGGGTCTTCTGCCAGGTTTTGTAGCCTTTGTTGGGCTGCCTGGGCAGAGGTGCCTACCTGGGCAGAGCCCACCCTGCCAGGCCCAGGGCTCTGAGGGATGTTGGGCAGTTGGGGAGGCTGCTCCCCCTGCCCCCTGAGGGGTGCCTCCTAGGCCCACCTGACCCTGAGGGTGAGAGGCTGGGGGTCAAGCAGAGGGCTGGGCTGACTGAGATAGGGGGCAGTAGAGAGGAAGGGGGAGGCTTGTGAGGTGGGAGAGTGCCCGTGGAAGTACCAAAGAGGAAGAGGCCAGAGAGGGGAGCTGGGGGACACGGAGGCTGAGCAGGGCAGGGCTGCAGGGCAGGGGCTGGAGAGCGCAGTCTCCGCTGAGAGGTGCTGGGCAGGCCTGGCTGTCAGAACCCGGCTGCGCGTCCATCCCATGTTCGCTGCCTGAGATCTCTCCGGGCGCCCTGGCCAGCCTCCCTTGAACCCCCAAAGCCCCCCAACCCCGTAACTCCAGTATCTCCCTTCCACCACCTTTTTCTCCCCTCCCATCCTCCCCTGCAACTGTGCATTTATTAATTCATGAGGCACTAATTAGTTCTTTGTTTAATTTTGTGTTAAACAGACTGACCGGAATGATAACGACTTGCAGCACGGTGTTGCCGTCCCCAACCGCCCCTGTTTTCTGACAACAAGGGAGCGAGGGAGGCCGGAGCGCTGAACCCAAATCCCTCAGCAGTTGCACTTCATTAAGTCAAAATGTGACAAGAAGCTTAGAGAGCAACTTGCAGATCCAATCGCACACAACAATCGCAGGAAACTTTGCGGGAGTTGGCACCGGTGGAGGAGGGAGGGGGAGGGGCAGGGATGCTGGCGGAGGGGCCGGCCCTAGGTGGCGCCTCTCACAGGCCCCTGGGGCAGGTGGCCTGCCACACAGGAGCAGGGAGGTCAGCTGGGTGCATTCTGGAACCCCAGTGGGAGCCTGAGAAGTTCAGCTTTGCCTCTCTTTTCTTCCCGCCTGGGGCATCTTCTGTCTCTCTCTGCCCCCCACTGTCCCTGACGTCTGGTCTGGCCTGTGTGAGCTAGTGGCCGGGCACACCCAGGGCCCCACAGAGGACTAGAAGAGCTGCTGGGGCTCAGGAAGGGCTTCTGCAAAGCCAGGGGACAGACACAGAGGGGGAAAACACAGAGGAGAGCAGGCGCCCCCACATTTGGCTAAGAAAGAGAAGTAACGTGCTCAGGGATCATGGCCAACGTGTCTCTTCTCTGCCAGCCGTCCAGCCACCTCCCCACTGGCCCATCCACCCATCTGACGGTCTTCATCCTAAGTACTCTGACCGGGAAACTGAGGACCGAAAGGTTGTATTCTGTGCCGAGGCGCACAGCAAATCGGATACAGAACCAGGTCCTGGAGCTTCCAGACTGGAGGCAGGCAGCTGAGCTAAGTAGGCCAACAGCCCAATGACCGGTTCCCTCCTGTCCACGTGAAAAAGCAGAAGCTTGGCCCCAGAGGTGTCAAGCCGCTAAGCCCATTGGCCCATGGCGTGAGTGAGGATGGGTGGGATCGCAATCAAGCCAGCCCTGCCCCAGTCTGAAGGCAGGGCCCCTGCCCTCCTTTTATACCTGGCCCTAATTTCCACAGATGTGGACGATGTCTTCTGTGAATGAGAACATGGGAGGGGTGCGAGGAGGAGAAGAAGAACAGAAGTGCACAGAGAAAGTTGCCACTTATGTGCCTTGTGTGCCAAGAGTCTATTGCCTTCTTCCCATCGGCCACTGCGCCCGCCAGGTGTGGCCCGACCCTCGCTGTGAGAGCTGTCTTTCGGAGGCCCACCCAGCCGGCCCACGGGCCCCCCAGCTCAGCCTGGCCTGCCTTCGCCCGGCCAGTGCCGGAGTGCAGTGGTCTCTCCCCGAGCCTGGCAGCCCTGGGCTGGCTTCTGTTAATTTGCTGTCAGGCTGCCTAAGCAAACCAATTAAAACTAATCATTAATTATAAAAGAGAGCGAGAAGAGTAGAAGAAAGAGGAGAAGGTGAATGTCTGAGGTGGGAAGGAGGAAGAGGGAATTGGGAAGGAGAGGGGGAGACCCCCTGAGGGCCAGCGGGGAGCTCCGGGAGGGGGGGTGGTGGGCCGGGGAATGGGATGCTCGCTGGAGGCTCCTCCAGGCACAAGGAGGGTTGGGGTGGAAGGAGGGCTGGATGGAGGCCAGAGGGGCTGCCACGGGTGAGAGGGTGGAGGGACAGGCTGGGAGAGGAGGGAAGGGGCAGAGGGAAGGGTGAAGAAGCTGCTGTGCCAGGCATACCGGGACCTGAAGAGGCCTCATCCAGCTGCAGTCCCTTCTGGCTGGAGCCACCGACTATCATGGACTTGCCTTCGGAGTGTCTCGCCCACGGCTCCCCAGCCCCATATTTATGAGGCTCAGCTGATTATGCAGCACCAGGCCAGGCTCCTCGGCCCTGCCGCCCCTACCTGCTCCCCAACCCTCTCAGGCCACGGAGGCTCGGGGCAGCTGTCGGCCGCCCATCTACCCCCCAGTGCTGTCCCCTGCCCCTCCCCCACCCTCACACACCCTCTCCACGGCCCTTTCACAGGGGCTGAGGCCATGTCAGCCGGCAGCTTGGGGAGGGGGGCAGCTCAGACAACAAGGGGCAGTGTCATGGAAACGGGCACTTTCCCCGAGAAATATTCTGTTTGGCCTCCTTCCTGCATTGAGGAGCTGTCAGGAGCCTGAGTGAGAGCCACACCACCCCGGGACCAGGCGTGACAAAACCTATTTTCTGCCTCAAATTTGATTGATTAAAAAACTTTTTAGGAAAACCATGTTAAAAGAGTGAAAGAGAGAGAGAGAGGGAGAGAGAGAGAGAGAGGGAAGGGAGGGAGGAAGGGAGGGAGGGAGGAATAGAGGGGGAAGAAAGAATAGAAAGTTCTGCCAGGGGAGCAGGGCCAGGGAGAGAGAGGCCGCAGGCAGGCAGGGGCTGAGCAGTTAGCCGGCAGACGCCCCAGGGCATGTGTCACTAGGCCCGCCACAGCCGAACCAGGCAAGACGGAAAGGTCAAAGGAAGCCCGACTTTTACACAGTGGTTAGCAGGACAAAGAGGGGTCCAAGGGCTCTGCATAATCCAGCAGGTGCCTGTCTCCTCTTAGGGAAAGGGACCTAACACCTCAAGGCAGGCAGGGGGCAGGTGGGGCGGGCGCCCAGCACCAGGAGTCCGAGCAGGTCCCTGGATTGGCTCTGGGGGCGGGGGTGGGGGCTGGTTTCCAAACACAGTCTGGGCTGGAATTTGGCCAGAATCCTGAAAAATCTGTACAGGGTCAACAGGGAGAGAGGGTCTAGTCGTTTGGGGGCAGGAAAGGGGTTTGCCCACCTTGTTCTGTCAAGTCCTGGCTCAGGAAATGTGTTCAATAAATACATAAATGAAAAAGCAGGGAAGTACTCAGCTGACTCCCACCAGCCCCGGGGCCTCTCACTCGCCCTCTCTGCCTTAGACATTCCCTGCCCAGGCCTTGGTCCCTTTGCCAGATGCTGCCCTGAAAGGTCCCCATTCCTGGCTTGCCCTCTCTCTTCTTCCTGTCTCAGAAACTGAGACCAGCCCTGCCGGGACTTGGCCTGTGATGGGAGGCCCTGCCTTACCCTCTCAGGCTTCCAGAAGAGGAGTCAGCCTCCCCACCCCTCCTGAGACCCCACAGGAGGAAGAAACTCTTCCATTTCGTGAAAGCCCTGTCCGACCACTCAAGGCAGAAGTGCCTGAGACCTTCCTGATGGGGCCCATCCTCTCCCTAGTAAGAGGGATCCAGGTCGGCGGCTGGGTTTGCTCTCTCCCCTATCTGACAGCCTTGAAGGTCAAGATGAGGAGTCATTCTGGCCAGAGTGTCAGCAAGAAGGTTTCCTGGGAGGAGTGCTCGGCAGTGTCCAATCCAGTCTTTGCCACCTCGGAGCTCAATGAGGGTAAGGCAGTGCCTCCTTGGAAAGACGGTCCAATTCTGCCAGAGAGATGCACAGAAAGCCAACAGCTGCTCTGGGTGTCACCCAGCCCCTCTGCCAGGTAAATCGACCCTAGATCTCTTTCTGTCCCCCGCTCCACAGTGGGCTTAGGAATTCAGCGAGTGCATACTGTGTGCAGGGGCACGGTGCTACGCATAAGGAAGAGAAACTGTCCAGCATGTGGGAGCAAGAGCAGAGTCAGGGAGGTGGGGCTGGAATCTTGCCTCTGTCACTTATAACCACGGGATCTGGTAGGGCAGACTACTTAACCTTTTCCAGGCCTCAGTTTCCTTAATGGAAAAGTAGGAACAGAAGTCCCCACCTCAAAGGCAGTTGGTTCAGTGAATCTTTCTTATCTACTATGTGCCGGATACTGTCCTAGGCCTAGAGAACTGTGGGAAACCAAAGACAGTTCTCACAGAGCTTCTACTCTCATGGTGGTGGCAAAGATTTGCTGAAATAATGCGCAACACTATCGTCTGACACACGGTAAGTGCTCAATATACATTTCCTGTTACTAACTTTCAGGGTCCCCGCCTTGAAGAAGCTGGGGGGAGATCCAGGTATATATCCAAAAGAATGGAAAACAGACCCAAATAAATGAACACGGATGTTCATAGATGCTCTCTTCACAAGAGCCAAAAGGTGAACAGCAACCCAAATGTCCGTCAACGGATGACTGGATAAACAAGATGAGGCAGAGCCACACAATGAAATATTAGTCAGCTGTAGAAAGGAATGAAGTTCTCATACACACTACAACATGGATGTGCCTCGAGAACATGCTAAGTGAGAGCAGCCAGAAGCAAAGGGCACATATCGTACAATTCCACGTACACGGAATGTCCAGGACCGGCAAATCCATGGGCACAGAGGGCAGGTCAGTGGTTGTCAGGGGCAGGGCGAAGGGGGACTGGGGAGTGGCTGCTAACAGGCATAGAGTTTCTGTCCGGGGCAATGAAAAACTTCTGGAACTGGACGTTGGCAAGGGTTGCACAACATCATGAAGGTGCTTAATGCTACTAAATCGTACAGTTTAAAATGACGACGATGGTAAATTTTAGGTGACGTGCATTTTACCATGAGGTAACGTAAGAAAGCCGAAGAAACAGTGGCAGCAGCAGCCCCAGCAGCTTGAGAAAGGGGAAAGATAGTCCCCACGTGGCAGCTCAGCATAGGTATTAGATAAGCCAAGCAAGGGGGTGGGAAGGTGAATCATCACAATTTCAGATGGGGCCCGTCCTCCTCGAGAATGGCGTGCACCCTGCCCAAGGAATTCCTAGGCCTCTGTGAGACGTGCTTTGTGACCGCTGAGGGAAAAAAGACAATATGGAAAGGCAAGGGTGGCTCCAGGGATGGGCCTCCCCGCAGCCTACGTCACTCAAGAGCCTAGGATTCCGTGATGCTACCATTCCCCTGCGCACACGCGGCGCATCCCGTCTAGTGTGTGGATCCCAACGAGCACGGCCCCGGCCATCCGTCTCCGCCAGGCTCCCCTGATAACTTTTGCTGCTACTCAGCCACTTGGTGTGACAAGCTGTCCTCCGGGAGGGGAAGGAGGGTCTGGATCAAGGACTTCCCCACCCACAGGGCTCTGGGACCCCCTCCCAAAGTATGGGGTTCCACCTGGCAGGGAAAGCCTAGGATACCAGGAGAGCCAAGCCCTGGGGGCAGCCCCCCGAGCCCTCTCCCCGCCCTCCTGCCCACATCCTGAATGCGTGTGCACGCAGAAACCCCTGCCTTGGCCCGGGAACTGTCAGGAGATCAACAAACAAAAGCTGCTTCTTGACAGGGAGTCATTTATATTTTAGCTTCGTTCCATTATCCTAACGAATCCTTCATCAGCAGATGCAATATTAACAGCAGAAAATCAGCTCATTACATCCGGGGGGAGTTCATCAAGACGGCAATCATGTATGCAGCTCCCCAAGCCTGCAAGCGGCCAGTGTGGCTGTTATTTATTTATTTTGTTAGTTATTTATTTAATTTTGGGGGTTCTTTCCACATAATTGCGCCGCATCTCAGATCTTTAATAAATAATTTGTAGGTCCTGAACTGCAGACAGCTTTGTTCTCTGCCATGAGAGCCTGCATTAGCCAAAATATTTACCAATATTTAAAAGTCATTAGAACCGGGAGGGAAGTGGGGAGGGGTACTCTGTTCTTCCACAAACAGCCTGGTTTGGGGCTAAGGGGCTTGGTCCTTGCTCCGGTCCTCAGACCCCATCTCCTGGTCTGAGAGGAGCTGTTCTGGATGGGATGCTGCCGCAGGGCAGGCCCGAGTCACTTGCTTGGGCTCACTTGGTTTGAGCAGGGGGGTTTCCTGGGAGCTCTTAGATGCACAGGGCAGAGATGTACTGCGGGCTGCTCACAGCTGACGGGGCTGGCTGCTGGAAAGGCCCTCCTTGGTGCAGGGGCGAGCACCTTCGCATGGCATGCCGCAGCATCCTGCAGGGACGACACTCCCTGGGTCTGCCCAGTGCTGGGGAGCTCAGTGAGGGAAGCCTGACCCCTTCCTCTCAGCTTTCCAAGCCTATGCCTTCAACGTCAAAGGACAGGAAAGTTCAGTGGGTCCAGAAGGCAGACCCGTCCCATTTTACAGATGCGAAAACTGAGGTCCAACCAACTTAATTAAGCTCTCTTCCCAAGGCAGTTAAGCCCTCTTCCCACTAGGCAGAGGCACAGAACCTGGGTTTAGACTCAGAAGGGGCTCTGCTGCGCCTCCATTGTTTGTTTCTGCTGGGCCCAAGGCTTCCAACAACACAGCCCCGGCCTTCCAAAGGCTCCTGGCTCCAACCCACAAGGCTGAAGTGGCCAGTGGGCCTGACAGGCACCCCCCGCCACCACCCCTGGGCTGGCCATGCTTTCACAGGTTTTTCCCAGCGGGGGCTGGATTTCTGCCCAGCCAGGAATGTGCTCCCAGGATGTCAATTCTAATCTCCCCAGCGCTCTGACAGAATTAAGCTCCAGTTTGTCCGACAACATCCCAAAGTTTCAGAAATCCAGGGCAGACTCTCTAATCAGGCTGGAGGACAAAGGTCTGGCCTGACCCTGTCACTTCCATTTACTCCTCCTGTCTGTCTCCTGGCTGCGTCCTTTCCACAGCTTCCTCCACCCTCTGCCCTTCCCTGGCCAGCTCAGCCCCCACCCTCTCCTCAGAGCTCCCCTGTTTCTCCGCCCAGCATTTCCCCTCTCTGGCAGTCGGGCTAATCCTGGGGGCTCCACTATCTAAAGCTGAGGAATTGCTAGGAAACTGACCTGCCACGGCACTCCGCCTGGCTGGCCTCGCCTTGGCTAGGGCCCCCTCCAGGTCACTACCTCTAGAAAGCACACTGGCTCGGCTCCTCCTCGGCTCGGCTGGTTCTCAAACTCTGCTTACCCTTGCCTCTGGTCAACCTGACTTTGGGTTCCCTGCAACTGCTCCTGAAGCATCCTCTGGCCTCAGCCAGCCTCCACCCTGTTTGGAGGGCCCTGAAAAGCCTTAGCCCTTTAGCCAAGTTTGGGGACAGCCATGTGGGCAGAGATGTTCCTGCCTCAACCAACCCCTGAGGCACCAAGAGGGACACTGGGTAGAGGAAAGTAGCAGTAGCAGCCCTGGACCTGGGATAGCCAGGGCCCGTGGTAACCACCCCTAGCCCTTGGCTCTGCCAGGCCGTGGTGTCACTAGAAAGGGGTGAGGGGCCCGGGAGCTAGGGTGCTGGGCTAGCCGGGCAGAGGACAGCCCCCAGGAAGTTGGAGAAACAGAGGTGCCTCCTTTTCTACTACACACAGCACCCAACTCGCTCCCCTTCCACGTGGCTCTCATCTGGACCCAGAGAGGTGGTACCTGCCTCCGTTTCTGGAAGAAATCAGAAGAGGCACAACTTCACAGCACATGCAAAGAGGCGTTGTGGGGACCGCGGCTGAAATTCGGTCTGCTTACATCAAAAGGTGCATCGGGAGCCGAGGGCAAAGGGAGGAGCAGGGACAGTCAAGAGGAGTACTGGGTGCTGCTGCCCTTGAGCCTGTGCACTGTCCAGAAAGCCAGATCAGGGAGGGGCTCCCCAAGAGAAAGGGGCAAGAAGCAGCATCCAGGGTGCAGAGAGAAGGCTTGAGGAGGAAGAAACAGAAACAGAAATGCCATTCGGTCCTTTTGCTGACCCTCCAGGAGGTATAGAAATCTAGAGTGGCCAGGATAGGGGGCTCCCCCAGAGCCACTCAACTGGCAGAGAGCTCGGAATGTCCTGGAATGTCGCAGTAGGCGGAGCCTGCCAAAGCACCTCCAGCTTCCTCCTGTGACCTGGGCAGAGACTTGACCTCCCCTCCCCTGCTTCTTTGGCCGCACTTTGCTTTACGGAGGGGGGACCCCCTTTCTCAGAGTTGCAACTCCCCATGCCTGACGGTCTCTCCTGCATTCTGCCAAACACGTCCCCCTCCCGACGCTCCCTGCCTTCACCGGCTCAGCCAGCCGGGTGGCCTGGAGGATTCACCTAGAGATTGAGGAGGGCTGGTACGGCAGAGGGACAGGAGGAGCAGATAAAAGCGGCCAAGGAGAATGAAAGGTCTCTTTCACCAGCTCTTTCCCTGGAAGAATGAAGATATTTCTTGTATTTTTTGCTGAAAACCAGAAAAATCTACAAAGGCCACCAGTGGAGAATGGAAGAATGCCCGCCAGTTAGCACTTTCGAGAAGGCACCTGTATTCCCACTGCACCCATCACCACTCTCACCCCCTGCAACTCCACAACCCCCAAAACTTCCAAGTTTGCTTCTCTGCCCTTCCGCCTGCCTTGCCTTTTCTCCCTTGCTGTGCTGGGTGTTGGTGAGATGTTGGGTTTTTTCTTTTTTGCAATTTATCAGCAGATTGTGTGGAGCTGAGTGGTGTGAGCCTCACCCTGCTAAATAAAGCTTTGGTATTTCTGATAAAGCCATCAAATTCCTTATCACACTGACACAAAGTGCATTTAAAGAGACAGACACCCTGTCCCTCCCGCCCCACCAGCCCCTGCCCCCTCCACTCAGTTCAGATTTCCAGCTGCTCAGGCTCTTCTGGATCAGACACCAAATACAGCTCCTGAGGATGGCGGGGGGACAGGGGGAGAGGGGACAGGGTGGAAGCCAAGGGGTCACCTGCCCTCTCCAACTCTCACCCACCCGTGTCAGGGCTGCCGGCACCCAGACCAGGGACCCCGGTCCACAGGGAGGGGCATATGTACTTCCTGCCCCAACGCTGGAAGCAGAAGGAAGCTATCAATAGAAATGTCCTACAACAGGGGATGTCCTCATAAACAGAACAATCCTGTGTTGGGACAACAGCCGGCAGCTGGAGGAAGAGCTCCTGGTGAGCTGCCGGACCAGCAAGGCTGCTCAGTTGCTGTGAACATGTCCGGTCACCTCGGCCACAGCAGTACCAAAGGGGGTGCCCTGGGTGCACCAAAGCGGGGTGCCCCAGCTGTGGCACTGCCCAAAGGGGGTGCCCTGGAGTACCAAAGTGGGGTGCCCTGGCCATGGCAGGACCAAAGCAGGGTGCCCCGGCCACAGCACTGCCAAAGGGGGGGTGCCCTGGTCATGGCAGTGACAAAGGGGGGTAAAAGGAAGACCGAGAGGGGCCGCTGGGGCCCACTCAACAGGGGGCCGACCTGTGTTCACATCAGGCTTGACTCCTCACCCTGCCCCATGAGTGGGGTCAGATGAGGAAACCGAAGGTGGCCCAAGGACACAGAGCCAGTGGCAGGCCCCAGTGGGGGCTCCAGCCCAGGCTGGCCAACAGCTCTGTGGAGTGAAAGACCCTCTTCCCCTAATTGATTTGCCAAGCTCACGTCCACCTCCTCATTTATGATCCCACGAAGACAGGCATTCCTGTGTCCCAGGCCCCCCCCCCCCCACCTCCCCGGCCCTAGCTCGGCAGCCCAGGCCCTGCGCCCACACACAGCCTGTTGGTTTGAGGAATCAAATTTATTATTTTTAATTATTTTGATTTATCAAAGCAGCAGCTACAATCATATTAAACCAACTTGGCTGCTTGGCATTTAACAGATACAGCTGCTGTAGGACTCCCCCAGACTCCATAAAACACCCGGCCTATCCACAGCCTCCTCAAGCAGAGCACCCAAGGCCCCTTCTCCAAGAACCCCAAATTTGAGGACCACTAGGCACCCCCACCTGCCCTGCCAGAAGCACATGCTGACAAAGTTGCTGAGGGCCAGACAGGACAAGGAACAAACTGGGCAAAGGTGCCAGGTCTTTGGGAAATGATCACATCCATCCCCCAGCCAGGGAGGCCCTTCCAGAGTCCTGACCCCCTGGAGAGTAGGCAGTAGACCCAAGCACATGCCCCCTGAGCTGGCCTTTGTGGGGGCCTGCCCTATCCCAAGCCTGTGTCTGGGCACTCAACAGAGATGAACCAAATTACCCCTCAGACCCTGCCCATGGGAGGAATGACTGCCCCCTTTTTGCAAGGGAAGAAATCCTGCCCAAGGTGCATGCTCATAAAAACAGACAGGTCAGAGTCCAAACTGATTCATTTTGAATGAAAAGCCCTGGTTCTTTCTACCATACCTCCCTGCCTTCCCCTCAGACCCAGAAGCAGTGTTCCTGCCCAAGTGCCCTGGCTAGTGGAGGAAGGTGGCAAAAGTGAAAGAACCCTGAAGTTCAAGGTGATGGCCCAAGGCTGCACACACCGAACATTCAGAATCTGGGTGCTTCGGAGAAGGGGGTCCCCGAGAAGCAGCACTGTGGGGCAGGCAACACCAACCCAACAGCCTTCCACCTGACGCTCGGGCCCACTGCAGGGCACAAGGATAGGCTGGCCCGCCTTTCAGTTGGGGTGGGGGGAGTTGCACAGGTGGGTGGCCTCACAGCTCAACCAGGGAGCTGGCCATGCCCTCGGGGCCAGCCCAATCCCTAGGGAGCCCAGGAGCCCAGGGAACTGCATGGCACCAGCGGGGTGTGGGAACAGGGTAAGTGGGCACTTCACAGTTCTAAGCAAAACCGCACACCAGGAGCGTGGGTAGGCCTGGAACAGACCCCTCTGGTTCGGGGGCCCACAGAACCCACAGGAGTCAGCCCCCTGCAAGTCTTGTGAACATGGGCAGGGCTTTCTCCGCGGGGTGAGGGGAGGCAGCAGTGCTGAGAGTCTCAACCCACGTCCTCCGATTTCATACGCGGACATGACAGTCAGCTGCCATCAAACCAGGAGCCAGACCCCACTGGTCCCCACGGCCCGGAGGCCCCACAGCCTTGGGTGAAGAGCGTGGCTGTGGCTGCATGTTCTGAACCCTGATGGCACCATGGGCACCTTATCCGGCCCCTCTGAGGTCAAGTTTCCTTATCTATCAAATGCATGCGCTGATAGTGCCTATCTCAGAGGGTGGCGGTGAGGATTCGGGGAGACAGTGAGTGCCAAGCTTAGCCAAGTGTCTGCACATTTCCTATGTGCAAAAAGTGGTGGCAGTCATCCTTGTCGTTGTCATCATCATCATCATCATCATCACCTGAACACCTAACCAGGATAGGGCACAAAATCATCAACATCACTTAAACACCTAACCAGGATAGGGCACAAGGGATTGTGGCTTTAGGCCCAGTGAGGGCAGAGAGGCTGGGACGTAAGTTAGATGTTGCTGACCGGCCTCACGGCTGTGCTCCTCAAAGAATCCAGGGGAGGTCTGAGATGTCTAGAGGAGGCTGTCCCTGGTGCCTGCCCAGCACACTGGCATGAGCAGCCCACAAGGACCTAGAGTTAAAGGCAGGAGGGGGAAACCAGGATGACTTTTGGCAGTCACATTTGCCTATCAAAAACTCTACATTCACTCAGCTTTCCTGGGCAACTCATGCCCTAATATGGGCCCAGTGGCTTTCTGGGTTATTTCGAGTGCTTGTGATAATGACTCCAGGCTTTGCTTCTACTGCCCCCAGAAAACTTTCCATGTGGGGACAGGGAGGATGGTGGGTGCAGGGAAGCCCAAGGTCAGAGAGCATGCAGAAAGGGGGCACAGATGGGTAAGCCAAGGGGAAAGGAAGAGCAGGAGGCTGGAGGAGCGGGCTGACCCTGAGGTCAAGGTGGTGGGTGGGACAGAGAGCTGGGCAGAGCAAGCCAAGATCCCCAAGACACAGGTGGGCACTGAACCACTCCCCTTGCCCACTACTTCCTGCCCTCGGGAAATGCACCCAGAACAGCAGTCAGGATGGCACCCTGCCTCCTCGTCCACATCTCTGGTAGGAGTCCCTTTTGCACAGGGGCCAAGCCGGCCTCCTGGGCAACCCTGCGATTCCTTGGGGCCCCTGGGCTCCTGAATTAATTTACACATTAATGATCTTCTGCCCAAGCTTGGCCCATGGACTCCAGACTGCACAGGGTTAACTCAGACAGAGGGGCTGGCTTTGCCTTCACTCTACCTCAATTTCTACTGCACCCATCACCTACCTCCCCCACCCCCTGATCTTAGGAAAAAAACCCCATCAAAATAACTATTTTATGTCTCCAAATATGCAGATCATTTTCTTTAATGAAAGATGCTTGACGTCTCCGATCCAATTAATATGCAAATGCAGGAGAGGATTTATTTGTGACATTCTGTCTGGGTGAGAGAAAACAAAAAAGGCCTGTTAACCAAAACACTAATTGCTGTGACTGATTGTCACATATCATCATTTTCATAGGATCTCCTCCATTCCTAGCTCTCAGGGAGCTCGAAACCAGGACTTGTCCACGTAGGCATCCAGGAGAAGCAGGGCAAACCGGCTACCTGCCTGTGTGGCCCCTCCCCACCAGGCCTATGTCAGGGACCAACTGAGGGCAGATGCTCTGCCTGCTTCTGGTCCCCTGGGGCAGCCGCTGACCCTGATCTTCTACAGGACTTTGCAGGTGACTCTCCCTTCCTACGTGCACTTCATTCAGGCGCTGGCCCGCAAACCAGGGAGAGGGAGGCTGGGTGTCTGTTGGGTCTGATAGGCTGGGGGAGGCCTCAGGCAGCACACCTTCCTGCCTCGCTCCCGGCCAGGTGCTTTTTTGCCTTCTGCTCCCCCCCGCTAGGAAGTGTTCAGAGGAACGAGAGGAACCTCTTTGGGTCCTCTAGGCGCCCACCCCCGACTCTCTTCCCTTGCTTCTCCAGATGTATCTCTCCCAGCACTTGTTGAGAGAAGCCACCTAGGGAAACTGAGGCATGGTGTCCTCCCCTTAACACAGGGGGTCTATGGAAATGTTTGAGGATGTCTGGGCACGCACGCCGGCTAGGCAGAAACCTGCATGTCAGCCCCCTGGGGCGCTGAAGGGGGTGGGTTAGCTGCCACAGCCTAGGGACCCCTGAGCCACTTAGACCCCTCAGCAGGACCATGGGGCTTCCTTTTCCTTTAGGGGGAATGGGGAAGGGAATGAGTGTTGACAGGCATCCTTATTACCAAAGGCCAGAAGGAAACTGGAAAAGACGGTTTTTTGCTCAAGATACCAGGTGAAGGACAAGAGGGTTCCAGGTGTGACGCAGTTCCAAACTCAAGGCCAAGAGGGAGAAGGAGATTCACCCAAGCACTCTTCTTTCCCACTCAAGGGGCCAGCGGACCAGGGAAGACTGGAGGGCACAGCCTTGGGGCTCAGGAGCTTGCAAGGCTGGTCTCTTACCATTTGGACTCAAACATTCTGGACCCTCAGAAGGCCTCTACTACCTTCCTGCCTCCTCCCTAGAACTCCCCCGAGTTCCCAAGGACATTGAAAATGGGGGGTTGGGGAGCCAGTGTTGGCAAGGCCGAAGAGCCACGAGGGTCCCTGAGCCCCGCTGTGGGTGCTGGGCACAGCTGAGGGCACAGTGAGGGACTCTGTCCTCATCCTGCAGGGCAAATCCCACTGAGGGCCAGTGAAGCAACCCCCACTTAGTGGGCACCAACGCAGATGCGCCTAGGGCTCTGAGGTTGTCCCCAGCGGGCCCGCGGTGGCGGTGGTAGGGACGTGGCTCCATCCCAGTTGACTCCCATCTCAGACGTGCCCCTCTCCTGTCCTGGCCCAGCTGCCCGCCTCTGGCAACTCCGACTCGGGCCTCCAGGAAAAGCCGGCGCCATGGCAGCACGGGGCAGACACTCTCCCCCCAGGAGGCCTGCCCCCGCACCCCAGGAACAGGCTCAACAGGATGCCGTGCGGGGGAGCTTGGAAGCCTTCCGGGAAGAGCGCAGCCCTGGCACCAGTCCCGCGGGGAAGGAGGTGAGCTGGGTCTGCCACTCTGTCTGCTGCTCACCTGACTCGCGCCCACGGCGGCTAAGCACCAATGGGGTGTGCGTGGGCGCAGACGGGAGGTGCACATCATGGCGCCAGGAGCCAAAGGGGGAAGGGCAGGCGGCTGGGGAGTGGCAGCAGGTTGGCTGGTCAGCTGAACAGGGCTCTGACTGTAAGCCCCCGGTGGGAAGGCCCCACCTGCCAGTGGGGAACCAGAGGAAGGGTCCTCCCGAACACTGAGCCTGGCTTTCTCCTGGCCGGAAGTGCCCACTTTCCCCTTGGCCTATTCTCCACCACCAGCTCGGTGAGAGGGGACAGGCCTTGTTCCTACTTTGCATGTGTCTACCCCACAGGCACTCCCAGGCACAGCCTGTGGGGCACTGGGGTGCGGGGAACATCGATATGGTCTCCCAGTGCCGTGACTTAGAGTCCCTTTAAAACCAACCCATCTTTCCAGTAAACCTTCCCATAAAACAAAGGAGTACGTGGCTGTGGCCCTGAGCAGTGTGTTAAAGCCAGACGCCTGCCCCTATCCCACTGTCTCATCCTTCCCCTGGTGCCCAGCCTGGGAGCAGAGCACGCCCAGCCGGAGATGACAGCCCGACCTATGGAAGGCCTGATGTCCAAGTTCAGGTCAAGACAGACCAGCTTCCTGGCACAGGGCAGAGAGGCCCTGCCCTTTGCAGGTGCCCTTGTCTGGGAAGGTCAAGACCCCAGGGCACCAGACTGGAAGCTCCCTCCATCTCTTAGTCTTCCTTGGCCCCATCTCCCATTTTTTCCCCCTGTGGTATGGGTCCAGAACCAGACACCTAGAAAACTTGTCTGATTGTTGCATTTCCCCCAAATTCCTTCCACAGCCTGGCTACTCCCACAGTCTGCTTTATGCCAGATGCCGCAGGTGGCCACCCCGTTCAGCATGGCCTCGGCTCCATGTACCTTTCTGCGGGACCTTGGGGTTCTCATCAAGTCCAAACCACATCAGACTGGGCCAACCCCAGGCTCACACCCAACCCTGGGGGTCTCCTATGGTCTCCCAGATCATTCAGGTTCTTGGTGGGGAAGAGTCTAGAATCTGTTTCCCGAATCTGAGACCTAGGAGCTCTTTCACCATGGGTCACTTTCAGAGAGGTAGAAGCGTCCCCCCAACTTTGCTGAAAGGGGTAAAAGGTTAATGCCATACTAGCTTTAAAAATACCCCAGCATACAACCCACGGGGTTAGAGCAAAGGCCACATGGTCAGAGCCGGACTATAAATAACCAGCAAATCATTTCCCAGAGCCGCGGCCCCCTCCCCAGCACCAAGAACCTTTCTGAGGAAATCAAAGTGAACACAACTGTTACCAAGTCACTACTAAAATATTTACCAGCCTGGCGAAGTGCCGAAGGTGCTTGGCACCGAGTGTTTGCTTATTTACAAGGCTGTTTTAAAGGGTAGAAAGCAAAATAAGGTAACCTGAGCTATTAAATGGAGGGGCCAGGTGGTACCCACCAGCTGTCAGCTGTCCCAGGCACATGGGGGCTGGAGGAGCACTGGCAGAGTCCCCCAAAATGGGCCAGAAAAGCAAAGAGGCAGGCTTTGGAGCTCTAGAATAACCCAACCAGCAGAGGGGGCTCGGGGTTATAAGTTGGGGGGGGTTTCTCCTTGGCCCCGAACACCAGCTAACACAAGCCCCCAACCTGCTCCTGGACTTCTGCATCCACACTCAGAGGGGCAACAGGGGTCACCGCCCTATCTCAAGGGGGGTACCCAGGCAAGGAGAAGGGAAGCAGAGGAAGGCAGGCAGTGGGGCCCCTAGAGGATGCCATAAGGGGACCCAGGGGGACCTGAGGAAGAGAATGTACTCAAGTGTTCTTGTCTTCCTCCTCTTCCTCTTTCTTTGAAGTTCCCTTGTGGTTTGAATTTCATTTTGATTTTCTCAACTTTGGCAGATTGGAGTTGAAATAACCTACAAATTACTTAATGTGTTGTAAATCTGGGGGAATTCAGGAGTAATGGGGACCACATGTTGGCCTGGAGGAAGCCCATGGAGGGCTGAGGGAAGGCGGCCCTCACAGACACACAGGTGGCTGTCCCAGGCAGGGACACTGGATGCCCGCGGTCCCCTGGAAGGAGGGGGTGTGGGCTCCCCTCGGGGTGGGGTAGCAGGGGGCCGGGGAGCTCCGGATGGACACAGAGAGAACGTGTTAAGACGGCGGACTGACCAAGTCGCCGCCTGGGGCAGCCTGGTGACCGTGGACAGGGGGCAGCCAAGTAGGCCGTGTGCCAGGTGCCCGCCAGGCCCCTTGGCTTCACCAAAGCCGCTGTGCTGGCCCTGCTCCCCTCTGGCCTCCCGCTGCATGTGTGTGGCTGTCAGCTGAGCTCCCCCCCCCCCCCCCCCCCCCCGCCCTCCCTCTTCAGCAGATTTCTCTCAAGTACTAAGCCATATGGTTCCAGTTAAGCTCCATATTTTTCCTTGTCGATTGAAGAGACACACTTTCCTCTTTGCCAGACAGTTTGCAGATTGCTCTGTTGGCTCAATTTCTTATTGGATTTCTCAAAAAACCTGACATTTTAAATTAATTTACAGCCACAACAAAAAGAGTTCAGAATTTTAATGGTGTTGTAAGTAATTTTTAGGTAATCCACTCCAGATTTTGATATTAACCTTTGAAACTGGAGTTCATTCAGCTACTATGTTACAATACCCAGTCAGATTCCAGGCCTGGGGGAGGCCAGGCTGGGGTAGAAGGCAGAAGCGGGGTTCTGGGGGAGCCCTTTTCTGCCAGGAAACCCCAGAGGGGTGGTGCCTGGGGAATCCTAGATCAGTGAGTGAGAGTGACAGAGGGCACGGAGGGCATGGCAGGGGGTCTGTAAGGCAGTGGGGCAGGTGCTGGAGAGTAAATATGGGGGCAAGAGGACCTACTGAATATTCTAGAAGGATCAGCCAGACTCAGCAGGGGGCAGCATCCCCAGAATCCCCCAGCAGGAAGAGCACGGCTCCGGGTACGGGGTGTGCGGTATGAGAGAGGCTCCACCTCAGTGCACCAGGAAATAATAATGATAATAGTAATAATAATGGTGACAGCTAACATTTGCCGAGCTCGCTGTATGTCAGGCGGTGTATTAAGTGCTTCACCGGCTCTGGCTCATCCACTCCTCAAAACCACCTCTGGGGTAGCTACTGTCACTACTACTCCAGCTACAAACACCGATTGCCTCGTTAACGTGTAGTGAGGGCTTACCGTATCCCAGGCGGGCCGAAGCCCTTTATACCCACTACCTCATTAAAGGATAACAGAAACCTGAGAAGGGAGATAGGCTATTCATATCCTCATTTTACTGAGGAGTCAATGAGACTCTGAGAGGTGAAGCCAGGCCTCCCGCGTTTGGCCGCTGCTGACCAACAGCCAGAGAGTTCTGGGACCCCCGCCCGTCCTGGCTGACCCCGCACCCTGTGGCTCCCTTCCCCCCATGCTACAGAACAGCGCCATCGTGCTCCTTCCAGCTGGGGCTAGAGCGAGGCGGCGAGGAGGTGTGGTCCTCCAGGCAGGCCAGGCTCGGGCCTTCCGGATGCCACCTCTTCCCCGTGCTGCTTCAGGCTCAGCCGAAGGCTGCACGCCAATCCGGACAGAGGAAACTCCGGGCATGGGAGAGGAGCCCTCGCCAACGTCTTTACTAGGCTCTGGCACTGAGCGGCCCCTGCCTGGGTACGGTGCCAGCTTACTACACCAGCAGATTGTTCACATTCCTTCCCTGCAGGAGCTTCCCAGGGCACCCAGGAAAAGAGATGCAAAGACAGAGCCCCGGCCAAGGCTGTTCCAGTCCCTGGAGGGTCCTCATGCCAGCAGTGAGCCAGGGCTTGGAAGGGAGGCCAAAGACAGGCTGGACAGGGCCTGCCCTGCAACCAGGGTGTCTTTCTTGGCCTTCTCCCTGTGTTGGGGGAAAATGGCTCAGGGCGGGAGTCAGCCCCTGCCAAGCCCACTGAGATGTCATGTAAATAGTGCTGTATGGGGCCTCGGGGAGCTTCCCATCATCAAAGCTAGGAGAAAGGAGAGAGTTGACGGCTGGGTGGGGGATGGGATGGAAAGGTTTTCACTTTACTGGCCCTGCGCGTGAACAGAGCCCCAGAGCACACGAGCGCGAGTGCGAAGGACCACGGACTGAAGTGCAGGCAGAGAGGGGAGCGAGCCAGGGTCAAGACCTACAACCTGTCAGGGAGGGCGGAGGGGGAAGCGAGAGGGCTGTGGGAGAACTGGGCAGAGGTAGCGGGTGGCCCATTGCAGTTCCAGGTCTGGGGGGAGCTGGGCCACCTGGGTGTCTTGTGGAGCACTGACTACGAAGCTGTGAGGCATACATATGCCTTCCAAGCCCAGCCCACTGCCCTCAGGATAGGAAGTGGCCCTGGGACCCCCTGCTCTAGCCAGGCCATCCATCCATCCATCCATCCATCCACAACCATCAGCTGTTTGCTTATTCTGCGTGCCAGGTTTTTGCAAGGCTTTGGAAGTCCAGAAAAAAAACTAGCCCCTTGGAAACCCACAGACTCAAGAACCTCAGCCCTTTTATCCTCAGGGACCTGGGGATTCTGCATGGCCTAACGGTGCCCAGCAAATGCAGACCTGATGCCCACTCTCTGACAGGCTCTGCCCTCTTGGGTCCCCTCCTCCCTCCCCTCAGACCCCAAGTTGGATTCCTAGACTCCAAGGAGAAAAACCTCCCGAGGTGCTAGGAACCATGAACTTCTGACCTTCTACCACTTCCATGGAGAAGGCCTGGGCCCCCAATTTCGGGGTGGTTGGCAGCCCTGAGAGTGAAAGGCTGGGCCTTGAAGCTGGCCTTTGCCTACTTCCCAAGCACAGTTCTCAGAAGGGCCAGGCAGCAGCTGCCCGTGCCCAGACTGTGCAGACCTTGGAACCTGTGGAGCCCCTGGCTAGTGGCCAGACAGCATGTATGAGTATCAGGGGGTGAGGTGGGGGGGGTTGAGAATTCAGGCTTTCCATGCCCCCGGCACCATGCCAACACGTGGAAGGTTGAACTCACCCCTGGCGGGATGCCACGTGCCCAAGGAGTGGGCATCTGCTGGCATGGCATCGTATGAAGAACTAGGGGTCTTACCACTGCCTGTCACTCCGGGCTTTCCCTGACACGTCACGGGGGTAGGTCTGCTCCTTCCCTGCATGGCACGGAGTACGGAGGCCCCCAAATGTCCCTTTGGCGTCATGCCCACCACATACCATGGGCCATCCCCATTGGCACCCGGCCGCACATGGAAGAACTCAGACACTCTGCTGGACCCCAGCCAGGCTCGGAATGGTTCTCCCTGCTGGCTCGAGGCCATAAACGGGGCATCTCTGCGTTTGGGCCCATGGTACCATCTATTCACTACAGCGGGCCAGAGGACTGCCCTACCTCCCACTCTGTCCACAGACAACCATGTTGGTCATTTTATGGACCATGGGATAATGCCAGAAGCCTTTGTAAAATTAGTTGCAACATACGTACTATATGTAAAAATTAAAATGAATGTCCTTCCCCTGCGGTCATTGGGACAATCCCATCCAAATGATTAAATTTTCATTTGTGTTCTGATTGAGGGAGCAAACCCCAGAAACCTTCTGAATTGTTCCCTGCCCCCCTCCCCGCCCTCCCCAAGTTGTCTACTGGCCTCTCACTCTCTTTCCAAGTCTTTCTTTCTTGGCTTTTTTTTTTTATTATTATTTTATTTTTTATTTCCCCCTCTTGGTCAGGTTAAAGCGCTCCTGAGGGGTGATTGACGGGGGTTGCCATGGAGACCCTGGCTTGAAAAAAAGCCTCGTTAGTTGCCAACTCTGTGTGTTGTTGTTTTACAACTGTGACCGACCGTCACATGAGAGGGGGGACAGCTGGGGGCCGGGCAGCACAAAGGGGAATGGCTTTTTAATGGAGTGCCTGGCCAGCGCTTGAAGACTCAATAAAGAGTTGCTGGTGAGTCCCCTCACTGGGCCCGGCCCAGCACACGGGAGCCGGAGGCCCTTTGTTCCTCAGGAGCTGGGATGGGAAAGTTGAGAAAACCAGCCACTGGGAGGTGAAAACAAGAGGCCTTCCCCCCCACCGCTCACAGGACAGCTATTTTCCCTCACTCTCAGGGTGCCGGCATCTAGGGGACAAAACCTAGTGTCTTGGACAGGCTGCCATGCTGGGGGAGGTGGCTGGGAGGCAGCTGGGGGAAGCCAAGTGGGGAAGCAGAGGGAGGAGAAGGGGGCGGCGGGCCTGCCTCTGGCTCCTGCATGCCCCCCCCCCCCCGCCCAGCCCCCAGAGTGAAGGCAGGTGGTCGCTGGGAAACTGGGCCGCTGTGGGGGCGGGGACAGGGGGAGCCCAGGCTCAACACAGGCTGCTCCCTAATGGGAAGCCAGGGGGCTGCAGGAGGATTTTCTAGGGGAGGACGAGACCCTACTGGAATGACTGCCTGCGTCCACGGACACAGACCGCAGGGTGGTTCCCGTCCTACGCCCCAGGCCACCAGTGAGGACCTTCTTGCTGTCTCTCCCCACGGCGGCTCTCGAAGGGGGCCCTGTCCCCGGACAGAGGCCAGGGGGCCCAAGGGAGGGGCTGAATCCAGCCAAGATCTTAGCCTTTTCTGAGGGCAGAGACCAAGTGCCAGAGCGAAACACTTTTCTTCAGCCCTGACCAGAGAGAGAGACGGGGACAGCGAGAGAGGGAGACTGGGGTAGCTAAGGGCGGTGGTTCTCAAAGTGTGGCCCACAGGCCTCTGGGGGGTCCTGAAACCTTTTCATAATAATGCTAAGATGCAACTGCTTTTCTCACTGTGGCAACCTGGGCACTGAGGGTGGAAAGCAGCGGTAGGTAAAACCGAGGTGTGCCCGCACCAACCAGTGCTCCGCAGTCACTGTGTTGGTCATCACCATGCCCTTGCATGGAAAGAAGAGCCATATTCACTTAAGAATGTCCTTGATGAAGCTATAAAAATTGTTAATTTTTATGAAACCTTACCCCCTGAGCATGTGTCTTTTTAACATCCTGAGGGACGAAAAGGGAAGTACACACAAAGCTCTTCTGCTGCGTCCTGACGTCCAGAGCTTGGCCTCAAGAACGGGTACCCACGTGACTGCACCGAGAGCCACTCTTTTCACCGAACACCATTTTAACTTGAAAGAGCGACTGACAGGCAAACCCTGATTTTTCAGATTCGGGTATCTGGCAGACATTTTCTCAAAATTGAACAAAGTAAGACTGTCACTTCAAGGGGGACACAAAACTGACAGTATTTGTCGTCAGTGATAAAATCTGAGCTTTCAAGTGAAAATGAGACTTTTGGAAAAAATCTCTGCGATCTCTACAACTTAACATGTCACTCATTCCAATGAGACCGGTGATGATACCAAGGAACCTCATTTTCTAAAACATCGTGGCATGAAACGTGTCGACATTTGGAAGATCTACATTCCTCAGTGAACCAGTATTTTCTGAATGACCCATGCGTCAGGTTACAAAATCACGCGTTGAGAAATGATTCATTCAAAGCGCAAGGCAGACCAGTGGGTTTTAATGGAAGAGTGCGCAAAGTTCAGAGCTGTAGTTTCAGATTCCACACTGCAACTGACCTTCGAGAAGCCATCGCTTGCCGAGTTTTAGTGTCACAACAAAGAAGAACCTCCACCATGATCTGCAAAGTCCACTCTAATAGTTCTCCCTTTCCCAAATACACATCCGTGGGAAGCTGGATTTTTTCCACAGACTAACCAAAACAATATATCAGCCAGGCTTGAAGACAGAAGCACGTGTGAGAGCCCGGCTGTCCTCTGTTAAGTCAGACGTTAAAGAAACTTGCGAAATGGAACGCGATGCCATTCTTACTGTTAACGTGTTACCACTGTTATCTTTACAGAAATTAATAAGTTTTGAGTTTTTTTTCTCAGTTTTGATCTCTCAAACGCTAAGTATCAATAGCTATACGCCATATGAAGCCAAAGCTCTCTGGGGTCCTCAATACTTTTTAAGAGCATAAAGGGGCGCTGAGACTGATGGTTCTAGAACCACTGGCTTAGGGCATGGGGAAGACAGGAAGAAGACAGAGGGCCTATGTGCTGTCGCACTTCGTGGAGCAGGGCTCTGGCAGGGATAATTCTCTGCCCCCATGGTTGGCCTTGGATCAGTAAGAGCCCTTGAGGACAACTCCACATCGCATCCTATGGTGAGAGATACAACCTTGGGCAGGATGGTGACCTGGGTGAGATGGTTCCGGCAAGTATTAAAAGAACCACCGAGAGGCCCTGAGTGAGCAGAAGGAGAGGGAGAGGAGGTGGCCACTTCCAAGTTGACCCGGGGGGGAGGCGGGGGGGGGAGGTGGCGGTGGTGGCGGCAGCTCGGGAATGCAAGCTGCAAGGGAGGTAACATGCCCTGGGCCCCACTGCCCCATCAGAAAGTAAAGAGGAGCTGGTGGAGGGGGTGCCCAAGAATTTAGAGCTGAACAGGGATTCCTGCCACCAGTGTGCAATTCACAGGATGCCCCGGGCCCCTTCCCAGAGACATGTTAATTACCTTCCCCCACTGGTCCCCATGGGTAACCAGGCTGGAAATGAGCAGAGGCAGGCTCCAGCTCACTTTGCTCTGTTCTGGCTGGGAAAACCAATGATCCTCAGCCCCAAACTTGGCTCTGGTGCAGAGATGTGGAATTTTCCAGGAAAACTTCAAAATCATCACTGAGAGGGGAAAACAGTTGAAAACTCATCTTGAAAAGGAGAAAGAAAAGAAAGGGCAGGCCAGGTTCCCCAGGTACCCCCAGAACACAGGGTACTGGGGATGTGAACACTGAAACTATGTGTTTTCATCTCACACACAAAGTCCCCAGGACAGCACCCAAACTTGACCTGGTACCCCAGGTCATCACCTCCTCCCGGAATTTGAAGCTCAGTGACCCACAGGCCCTATGGCTTCTGCTGAGAGCAGCATCTTAGAGGGAAGCCCTGGACATTCAACCAGCCAAACATCTAGGACCGGATACCCCAAGCGGAGGCTCTTAAGGTACAGCACTCTACCAGACACACCTGCAGGCCTATCCATCCCGCAGACAGCACTGAGAGTTGGCTTTGCCCCAGGCACCATATTACATGCTAGGAGCCCATCAGGGATGATGGCAGAAAGCCCTCTACCTTCACAGGTCTCGCTCCCAGAGAAGTAACCAGGCCACAGGGGCTGTGGGAAAGCAGGAAGAGAACCCTAACACAGCCTTGGGCAATCTGGGAAGGCTTTTGGGAGGAGGTGGTATCTGGAGGACCTGCTCAGTAGAGACAATACAGTGTAGGTGGTAGGAGCCTTGGGTTTGAATCCTACTTCTTAGCTCTGTGATTCTAAGCCTTGGCCCCTCCCCTAAAAATCAGAGATGATATTAGTATCAGTATCATAGGGTTGCTAAAGAATTAAGTGAAATAATGGAGGTAAAGAACATGAGATGGGGATTGACACATAAATGTTAAGTGTTCTATTTATAACCATGCCAGGTCCTATTCTTACCCCTGACAGGTCCACCTGGGGCAGACCCCAGACTGGCCCATACCAGGCCGAGCTGCCAGCACCAGGTAGGAGCACTGATAGACCCCCTGGCCCTATCAGCCTCAGCCCTGACCCTCTCCACATACCAGGTACACGTGGGTTGGAAGGGGACAACCCTAGGGCCCGGTCCAGCAGATGACAAGCAGAGGAGGCAGCTGCCCACCTCTCCTGGGTCTGTGGAGTGTCAAGCACGACTCAGTGCTGATCTTGATGAGTTATCTTTCAGCATGGAAACTCCAATTCACCTGCCTGGGAAGAAGCAGGGAAAAAAATCCCACGGCCATGCCCTCCCCTGGAAAAAAAAAATTCTAGGAAACAAAATTCAATGACATCTTTTTATTTTGTTTTTTTCGGTAATTATACTAAAGATGAAAAACTCATAATAAACATCTCCCAGTCCCCACCTGCTAACAGTAATTATAATAGACTCAACAATAAATGGTAAAGCAGGGCAGAGCTGCATCTCGGGAATTCTCTAGGGCATGTGGATTAGCTCGGAAAGCCTGAATGATTAAAATACACTAATTAAAATTTTGTGTTCCTTGGTAACTCGTCTGCCTGGGCCCCTGGTGTTGGCAAAATGGGAATTAACGTGACAAAAGCAACACAGAGGGTTTTTGTTTTAAATAAAGAAAAAAAGAGAGAGAGGGAGGGAGAAGGGAAGATCTATATAAACAAGTTAGACACCAGGAGAAAAGAAAGATGAGGTGGTTTTCTCTCATTTTCTAACTGGAGCACCAGGATGTTTGGGACAGGAAAGTGTAAGGAACGAGGTCCGGGGCCTGGAAGGGAGTCCCTCTGCCTGCTCTGGGGTCCTGTGAGGGGCACGAGGAGCATGTGTCCAGGGGTCACTGTTTAAAAATAATTACTGGAGAGAGGAGGGTGGGAGGGAGAGAAGTGGGGACAGCAGGCGCCCACCCAGTCTGGCTTTCCAACGGCATTCCTCTAGGGCGGGCCACATACCCCCAACTCCCCACCCCACGGCCAACGGGACCCTGGGAGGACGCAAGGGAGCTTCTACCCCATTGCAGTTGCACAAAAGAAATTGAACACTTTTGAGTTGCCCTTAGCAACCTAATTGCATCAGTACATTGCACACAGGAGCCAAAGTAACTGAATTTTGATGAAAAGACGGCGGTAATTTACGGCATCACAAAATTAGTTGTCATGGCGACGGGTTAATTACATCTCAAATTAACAATGCAAGTGTGGTGAAATTAAATATAAATCATATTTTCTGCATAAATTATAGGGGTTGATTAGACCGGGGCTCTGGGAGAGGGAAAGGTTGAGCCGCCACGGGCCCCAAGCTGCATTCTGAGCTGCCGAGAGAGGCGCCTGCAAATGCGGGCGCGGATGGGGAGCTCTTGGAGGGGACGGGGGACCAACGGAGTCAGGCGCCAGGGCTGCCGAGGCTGCCTCCCTCTGCTCCCGCTGCCACTCGCAGGCTCAGCTGGCTCCACGCAGCGCCAGGGCTGTCCCCAAAGTTTGCTTCTGTTTGGATCAAACTTTGGCTGGGGGGAGGGGGCGGGCAGGCAAGGAGGAGGGACGGCAGGTGCCTTTTTAGCTGAGCGCCGGGGACAGAAGTTTTACCTTCAACCATCCCAAACGACTTTCCCGCTTTCTGTGCCCTGAGCCCTCAGAGAACCCTCCACAGATGGCCGGCTTAACCTCGCTCTCTTCAGTTAAATGGGGTCAAATGGTTTCTGAGTCACAAGCGTCTGCCTACCAGGGGACAGGCCCCGTGCCACCCGACAGGCAAACCGCGCACAGCCAGGGCTGCACCAAGTGGGCAGCATCATTGTAGGGGTCCGGGGTAGCCAGAGACAGACCATGGGTGGCAGCAAGCACATCTGGCTGAAGAATGTGCTTTTCCAGCCAGCTCTGGTCAGGCAGACGCTGCTGCCCGCTACCCAGGGGCAGGGCAGTTTGACCCTGTCTTCCTTGAATGCAAGAAGAACTGCAGAGAGCAAGAAGCAGAAGAGACCCCAAAGAGCACCATGTGCATGCTCCACGGGGGCTCTGCCAGCAACACGGAGCCCAGATGCCCATGCCCCGGTGCCACCCACCTGTTGCGTGAGGGCCAGCCCTGCCACTGAGCGCGACTGGACGGACCTCGGTTCGGTCTCTGGGAACCCCCAGGCCAGGTGTTCATTGGAACACCTGGGTGATAGATGCTTTAGAATCGGGCCTCTCTCCTCCTGCTCTTGGCCTTGTTTCTTGGCTTCGGGGGAACACGCAGTAGAACCCTGGGTCACAGATGAAAGGCCCATTTGCTACCTGGACGAAGGAGTTCCAAACTTTGGTGATCAGTGAATCGCTGGAGAACCTCCCTAAACCTGCAGGCTCATCAGGCCCCGGCTTCAGAGATTCTGATTCTGCATCTGGAGGGATCAGAATCTGCATTTTTAACCTGCTCCACCTGAGAGTCTGATGCAGGCTGTCCCAGGCCCACACTTAAGAGGCACTGGTAACACAGTCTGTGATCCCGGTTTGCAGATGAGGAAACGGAGGCCCAGCGGGGTTTAGTTCACTTTTGAAGACAGGGCAGGACTGAGATTCAAAGCCACCTCTGAGCTGTCACCCGTCACATGCAATGCCCCACTCTCAAGGCTGTGCCAGGCACTGTGCCAGGCCACGTGGGAAACACAGGGACCAATGGAACCACAAGCCTGTCCTTGAGGAGTGCATGGTCTAGTGAGGACACAGAGGGTCAAGCAAACAGACACGGCCCGACGTGTCCAATCCATCACTAAGGGACAGGGACACGGGAGCACGGGAGCAACGCTGGGGACAAAGGGAAGGCAGGGATCAACATGCAGTGCGTCAGCCAGCCTCAGGTTGGAGGCACTCCCCAGGGGTAGCTGACTGGGCTGAGTGCCCAGTCGGGCTGCGCCACACTTCACCTGGCCCAGGTGGGAGGAATTTCCTGAAAGGCCCCTGCAGAGAGATGGGGCGGAGGAAGGAAGAGAAGGCCCTTGGCGGTCCCCCGACCACGGATGTGCATGTGCAGCTCATGAATATTTCAGTGGCCATTTATTTATCCCTGCACCATCCAGCTGCTGGGGCCACAGACCCAAGGTGGATAAATATAGCCACTGGGCGATCAATGAGGCATCCGCTCCCCCCCAGCCACATCCATTAGGCCCCTCGTTCCCACAACCTGCTGGCTGGGCACCTTGTCCTGCTCAATTGGTTTCCGATTTTCATTAGCGGTGGAGGCACAGCCCTGCTCCAAGCCTGAGCGTCCCCCTCACCCCTCTGGCCCCTCCCCTCCTCATGCTGGGCATGGAGCCTGAGGCTGCCTGCTGTCAGCCTAGAGGGGCCTTTCAGAGAGCCCAGCCCACCACAGTGGTGAAGCCGGGAGGTGCAGAGCTCAGCAGCCAGACCTCACTTCCCCGGCTGGCCCCTGTGCAACGCAGAGGGGGGCGGGGGTTTCCCTAGGACTCTGCCACTCACATCAGGGCCAGCCGGTGAGCGCGATCTAGTTCTAGAAAGCTGAGGTTCTCGTTTGCTGGCTCTGAAGTTTCTGGGGGGCCTCCACTTCCCTGGAGTGGGGGTGCCCAAGGGGGAGTCTGGTGGCTGTAGGGTTGGGCTGCCACCAGGGGACCCCTGGCTCCATTGGCCCCTACTCTTCTCCTGAGCCAGAAGTTGCACCCGGGCCATCCTGGCCCCCTGTCCTCCAGGGTCAGGCCTGGCTCCAATCTACTGTCCAAAGGAATAAGCGTGGGCTACCATGCTCTCTTCGAGGGCCTCATATCAGACTGGAAGGTGCTGACCAATTCCCAGCCCCTGCGCCTCTCGCCAGGCTGAGCACCTCTCACACAGGCTGGGGCTCAGCACCCCGGGAGCACTGTGCTTGGTGGGGTAGAGACTCCAGGGATGGTCTCAGCCCTGACCGGGGTCCTGGCACCCACTCCTTCATTAGACAAACAGTTCCTCAACACCATGATGTGCCAGACATTGTCCTTCACAGCTGTGAATAAGACATACCCAAATCCCTGCCTTCATGGGGCTTAGCCTCGGTGGGGGCAGGGTGGGAATAATTAATCCAGTAAACAAAAAACTACTGAGTGCTGGAGGACAATAAAACAAGGACCGTGATAAAGAGTCACAGAGGAGAGAGGTGGGGTTACTTGAGTCGCCTCTGAGGAGGTGACATTTGAACCAGAGACCAGAAAGATCAAAGGGAACAGGGCAATCTGGGCCTTCCAGTCGAGGAAGGTGGGGAAGGTCAGTCCCAAGGGGCTGACACAGCAGAAAATGCCAGGAGGAGCACCCCACCCACTCCCTCCCTTGGTGCCAGGTGCCCAAAGGCTTAGGCCCAGTGGCTGGCAGGACGGGTGCCCTGAGGCAGGCTTGCAGAGCATCCACATGGCCTGGGGAAGGGTAGGAGGGGTAGAATGGAGGAGAAGGACAATGGCTGGCAGAGGACCAGGGGCCTGAGGCCACCTGCCTGGTTGTTGTGAACACAGGCCCCTCCTCCAGGGCCACTGCCAGGACAGAAGGGAGCCCAGGCGGCCTGTGTGGGGTCCTGCCTGCACTAGGAGGCTGCAAGGCCACGGGGTGACCAAGGGCCCCTTGACTCCACCCCGAGCCAGCTCCAGAGACAGAGGGCCTTGACCCTCCAGTCCACTTGCAAGGAAGACACAAAGGGTGGGGTGGGAGGTGAGAGGCAAAGAGTGAGCATGAATTCCAGAGGGAGCCGAAGAGAGAGGCAGGCCTGTGCCTTTAAAAGAATTTTCATTTAAAGGCTCTTCTCTCTTCCACCATTTCAGTGATCTATATGCAAATATGCTAATGCATGCAAATTAAGACACCACTTTTAGTCCCAATTTAATAGAAAGCATTAAAATACCATTTTTTTTTCCAAAAAACTCCATATGCATGAAGGAAGGATTTTTTTTCTTTCTTTTTTTTTTTTTTACTTTTCACTAAAGTCACATTCCGGCAGCATTTTATGCTGTCAAAATGTTCTCAACGAGGGGAGATTTGACTGGCTTCTCTGAGAGCCAGTCATAGGAAGCTTGGGCTCTCCTTGTTGAGTTTTTCTTTTTTCTTTTTTTTTTTATTTAAGGGGGTGGCAAGGGAAAAAAAAATAAGGAAGGAATAACAGAAAACAAGACACCCAAGAATTTTCTGAAGGGTAGTTTCTAATTCCAGGCCAGGGTCCAGTCCACTCTGCATCAAGTGTGTCACTCAACCATGGCCACCAAAGATGCGCACGGACAACCTGGGTGTGTGTGCGTGGGTCACTCCTGCGCTCTGTGGCAGGTGCACATAAAGCTGGTGGGTGCCCCTGTGTGTGTGCCACTTGGCGGGAACATCCTCCCAGGGGCCCGGAACTGCCAGCCACACACACCTTGGGAGGGCAGTGCCCCTGGAGACGAGAGGACAGCGGAGGGCACCAGGGCTGGGGGAAGGGCGTGGGGGGGGGGTGTGTGGTGTGTGCCCGCCGCTCTGCCACCCCAGCTGCACATCAAGGGCTCCGTATTTTCACTTCACTCACTGCTCTGTAATTAAACTCGGCTGCTCCCACTTGGGCTAACAGACCTTTTCCAGAGCGCCCCAACCCCGCCCCCCCCCACGGGGCCCGTTCCCCCTTCCCAGCCTCGCTGGCCCCTTGGTCTTCCCGTAGACCCTTCAGGAGACTTCAAATTCTTGATCTGAAAGGCCTTTGTCAAAACCACGGGCCCCCAGTCCCTGAATGGCCGCTGCGGGTCATCTCTCCCGTTTCCCTGGGCCCACTCTCTGGGGGACCGGCTCCTGATTAGACCTCCGCGACTCGAGCACCCGCGCTCCACCAGCTCCTCCATCATCCCTGGCTTTTCCTTCCAGGCTGAAGTTAGTCAGGGCCTGAGCTCTGGGAGCTGCAAGGTGCTCTGATCCCAGCCGGGGTCCACCTGAGGGGTGACACTCAGCCATTCAGGGAGAAATAGGTAAAGGCCATCCTGCTGTGTGGGTGGCACCCCTGGTGGGCGAGGTCTTGGCCCCGTGTCACAAGGGTTCTCATTTCACAGTTAGGGTGAACACTACTACCACCACCTTCTGTGGAAGGGCACCCCACAGGCCGAGCACCCACCCGGGGGCTCGTCATGTGTTGGCGCATTTACTCTTCTCAGTGACCCTACAGCATCAGAATGACCAATTCCAAGGTACGAAAACAGAAAAGCAAGGCCAAGGGAGGTAAGGCCCATTGCCCAAAGTCTCACAGAGAGTACTGCCAACTGGCGGTGGGGCCTGTGAGTCTTTCACACTCCCAGAACCAGCTGGAAAGTGAGGGGTCACACTCCCCCCCCCCAGTTCTGCCCCGTCCCAGTGAGGAACCCCGCCTGCCCCACGCAAGGCTGCAGCTCTCCATCTGTAGAATGGGAGAGGGAGGCTGCCCTCATCCATGGCTCTTTTGGCTCCATCTGTTCACAACTGTGTAACAGATGGAAGAGAATCAAGGGGGGCGGGTGTTCTCCCCAAGCCGGGGCAGTAAGGCAGACTGGCTCTCCAGGGCCGCTCCACACTGCAGAAGAGGCCCTGAAGGCGATGGGCCAGGAGGTTAAGCAGGGTTCGGGAAAGTGGGGAGAGAAGGGTCTAGAAGCAGGAGACAGAGGAAGAAAAGCTGAAAACTGGGGGTAAGAGGGGCTTAATGAAATCAGAAAAACACTAAAATGGGGCTTTAAGGGATAATGAGGCAAAAGCCCCATTCCAGAGAACCGTTCAAAGGGAAAAAAGAGCGAAGAACAGAGGGAAGACCCACCTCAGCAGCCCCGGGCTGAGTGAAGGCAGAGGATGGGGACACGCAGCAGACACAAGGGGCACAGCGCCCACACGGGCCCCGGGTTGGGGGCTTGGGCACGGCGTGCAGGGAGGGGAGCTCCACACACATGCATTTCTCCAGCGCACATGAAAAGGCAGGAGGGAACAGCAGAGCTGGGCTGACGTGGCGGGCCGCCTAGCAGAAGCCATGGTGCAAAAAGATTGAGAGTTACCGGAAGTCCATCGGTCGGTGCCAAAGCCCTGGTTTTATTGTCAGGGAAAAAACAAACCCAACCACCGAAACTCGTCCTCATCTGAGAATCCACACCAGAGAGAAACGATTTCCCCATCAAACCAGTTTTATTGGATATAAATATCTAATTATTTGTACCAGGCCCTGGAATGCCAGACATTTTGCAGCTTTTATAACGTGTGTAGGAGTCTTTACAAACGACATATATATAACTATACGTGTATATATCGTTATACATATAGTCATACATATATATGTATGACTATATATTAACAAACCTGATTTGAATTTCATCTGAATATTTTGCTTAGCAAGCAGGGGTTTTTTTTGTTTGTTTTTTTGTTTTTTTATGAACCTGGGAAAGAGCTAGAAGGTTTTGGTGCTGCTCAGACCCTCTTTCGGAGCGGGGGTGGTGCATATTTCTGAGACCTAATGTGCCTGACCCAGAAAGCTCAGGGGAAAGGGACACCGCGCCACTCTGCCATGACACACGCGCCCGCCCCCCCACGACCCCTCGGCGGCTCTCAACTGCACACAGGCTCACAGCACTTTACAACCACAAGACCCACGGCTGCAAGTCAATACTTCATACATGACACAAACATGATGTCCCCAACAGACAAACAAAAGTATTGACTTCTCAAACACAAAGCGCACGATTACACTTCATAGCAACCCCCGTGTCAACTTTGCACAAACCGTGGAGGGCGACAAAGAACCGGGCAGAGGGGCAGGGAGGGGGAGGGGGGGAGGGGGGAAGTTGTCTTGTGGGGAATAATGTGGATCAGCCTGTCATCTGGAGACCCATCTTCATCTAGAATTAATGCACTAAAGTTCTTTTGTTTTTCCCCTAAATGGTTTTAAAGAGACAGAGAATTCTCCGTCCGGACCTGGGGGCTTGGCGTGCAGCTGGTCCAGGCTCTGGAAAGTGAACAGGCGGCCCCTTCTAGCCAGGCGTGAGTCCATTATCTTTGTATCCCTGCCCCACCCTGCTGCCGCCTTGTCTTCTCCCAACTTGTAGAAAGAAAAGTTACAAATCTCTGGCTTTCACAGTTCCCAGAAGTAAAGAACGCGAGAGCCCCAGGGCTGGGCAAACTGGGGACAGGAGAAGGGGTGAGGCGGGCCAGGGCTGTGAGCAAGGTGCCTGGGTCAGCGCCGGGGTAGGGGGTTGGCTGGCAGCAGTCTCCTGGAGGCAGTGCTAAGACAGTGTGCAGGGAGAGCCGCAGAGGCCAATTTTCCCCAGACAGGAGTCCCTTGAAGCTGAGGACAGAGGCGCAGAGGCTGGGGACAGGAGGAGCCTGGGCATCAATCACAGAATTCCGGGGGGGGAGCCCTGTGAGAAATCATGGGCAGGGGAAACTGTCCCTTGAGGCCCAAGGGCCAAAGGAACCATTCCAGTTTGAGTGATATTTGGGGAGACTCTAGCCAGAGGTTGGCTGTCCACGTGGGTGGTGAGAAGGAAAGCAACCAATTTCCAAATGCCTCTGTCTCAGACCTATGGATTCATGGGGAGAAAGGGCTCAAGATTGAGCAGAGCTCTAGGCCTCTGCTGAGAACGTTCTGAGAATGCCCGCACACCCTCTGCTTAGAGAGCCGTACTCAGGGGGCTGGGCTGGGGGCTGAGGAGCCAAGAACAAACAGCAGCAACAGGAACAGAGTTGAGCCATTTCAATTATTCATATGCCAGATGGATTCTTTTCCTGCCTTTTTTTTTTTCCTATAAAAATAAGGAGGGTGGGGAGAGTAGGTCTTACGACAGTCTCCAAAATGTGGGGAGGAAGGGGAAAGGGAGAAAACATGGAAATCGAACCCCTCATTTGTGCCCCATCCCCTTCCCTGGAGACCCCTGGTCTACTGACAGGAGGGCAGGAGGGACGGAATGCCCTGTCGGGCAGAGATCGGAGGGGTCATTTAGGTTCTCTATGAGCAGAGAGCAAGAAGCAAGGAAAATGGTTGAAGGAAGGGAGGGAGAGAGAGAGAGAGAGGAGCACGGAGCATGGGGTGGAGTGGGGGGGGAGGCAGGCAGAAGAGGGTTCCGACCTTCTGTGAAGGATATAAAAAATCCAGCCGCCTCGGGGGACACCCAACTATCTAGCATATTGCTGTTAAAATGTCTGCAAAATTTAATACCCTTGGCATGCCATCTAATCAGTCCTTGGAAACTCGGGCACTCTCTCCCTCCTAGAGTCAAACCGCCTCAGACCTCACACATATGCGGTTCCCACCGCCACCCTGTCCTCCGATTTTAGATAAAGTTGTCCCCCCCCCCACCATAAAACCAGCTGCTGTGGCTTTCAGGACACGTCTCATCCTGAAGTTTGTCCAAGGTCCAGAATCTAGAACGTTTTCTAGGAAGCAGGCGGTGCCACAGAACGAGCCAGGGGTGGGGTCCTGGGGCCAGAACTTTGGTTCCCAGACTTCTTGGGGGGGGGGGTGAGGATGTATTAGTAGGAGAGAGAAAGAATGTGAGGGACAGGCATGTACTGCCAAGGGAACATGGTCCCAGATGGCCAGGCAATGGCTGCTCCGTCCGCGGAAGCCAGTGAGAGCCATTCATTCAGCTCTTCTTTAAGTAGCTGCCCAGCACACAGAACACACACACACTCCACATATGCCCGACTGGGTGCTCTATCAATCCATCCATTATTGGGAAACTTCGGTGAACCCCACAAGATTCTGTGGCTACTCCAAGTGCCCAACAACCAACCAGGAAGTTTCCAGATCAGCCCCAGGAATGGCCGCCTGACCTTCTACCCCAAGCATGGCAATCGGAGCCCAGCATGACTTGGACATTTTGGCAGGTCACCACCTGCTTTAACTTCACAAGGAGAGATCCGTAGAGCTCCTGAATGGGCCTGGAGGATCAATCCCCAAAACCTTCACCCTCCACCGTATGGAAATGGAGTTCGTACCAAATCCTCTTTACTCTTTTTTTTTTTCTCACCTCTGACTGACTTAAAGTCTCAGGAGGCCTTAAGGAGGCCTGGAGGACCCTAAGAGACTCAGGGAATCCCAGAAAGCCCACACCATGCTAATGCAGTGGTTCTTCATAAGATAGGGGTCAGGCGGGACAGGCCAAGAATAGGGAGAACTCAGAGTCCCCTCCATCTGCAGGAGAAAGCCACAGTGGCCAGGGACCTGAAGCACAAGTGACTCCTTATGGACTACCCTGCCCCTCACCATGCAGGTGGGAGTGTTGGCAAACAGGAGAAGGGAACTCAAGGGGGTGGAGACAGGGAGTGGGGCCTGGGCGGGCAACCCATACAGTTACCCAGGGCCCCAAGCTCAGGAGGGCACGTGCTTTCACTGTTGTGAAATTCTTTTTTTTTTTTTTTTAAGATTTATTCATTTATTCGAGAAAGAGAGAGGGAGGGGGAGGGACAGAGAGAGAGGGAGACTCTCCAGCAGACTCCCTGTTGAGCACAGGACCTGACATGGGGCTCGATTCCAGGACCCTGAGTTCATGACCCGAGCCGAAACCAAGAGTTGAACACCCAACTGACTGAGCCACCCAGGTGCCCCGTCATGAAATTCTTAATAATTTAGAACAAGGGGCCCCGTATTTTCATTTTGCATTGGGCCCCGCAAATTATGTAGCCGGTCTTGGGTGTGGGTTTTGGGAGATCAGAGGATCTGGATTTGAATCCCAAGGCTCTCCCCCTATAAGCCAAGTGACATCAGAAACGCTACTTATTATCTCTGGCTGCAGGGAGCCTCACCTATCAAATGGGGTGATCACACCTGCTCTCACGGTGGCCAGGGGAACCAAGAGGGGCAAAGTGGGGGAAGAGCTTTGGAACATGATTACATGCTCCTATTCAAACACAAGGTGTGTTGACCAAGAGGGAAAAGTGAGGCCAATCAGTTCGTGTTGGTGGTGGCTTCCTCCCACCCCAAGGATGACCTTCCCCCTTGTGGCAAGATGTCTGTTTTCAAAGCAGTGTGATAGGGAAGCCTCTGGCATGCCCAACCCGCTGGCCCCATTCTCAGTTGAAGAAACTGGGACAGAGTCAACAGATGACCTGCCTGTTGTCACAGAGCCGCCTCCAGGCAGGGCAAGGCCGAGGACATACTGTTCCTGCTGTCCAGGCTCTGCTTTGGCCACAGGACACTTGAGATGGGGACAGTGAGAAGGAGAAGGAGGCAGGATTTGGAGCAGGGAGAACGAAAAGGCTTCATTCTGTTCCATCATACACACGCACACGCACGCACACACGCACACTTGCGCGCACACACGCGCACACGCACACGCACACGCAACTTGTGCATGCATGTACGCGTACACACAGCAAAATTAAAGCTGAGAACTTGGCCAAAAAGAAAAATCCTACCCCTGTTCCATCGAAACTTATTTTAGGGCGGGAGGTAATTGCCAAAGACCCAAATAAAAAGCCAACCACAGGCTGTAAACGGCTTCAAGTCTTTAATTAGACCCCAAGAAAAAATAGTGGCAAAAGAAAAATGAATGTAGAAGCCTCCCTGAGGAGGGAATATGCATGTGGTCCTTTCCCCCTTCCCAAGGCCAGGGGCTTCAGATGAAGCCTACCTGTCCTGTGGTGGACACTGGAGTGTTGGCATTGCCCATCTTGAGGGCAGGCATGAAGCCAAGCACGGCACACGCCAGGCGAGGGCCAGGCTTGGTCTTGGGTCCTTTTCCCAGGGCCGTCCTAGACCCCAGCCTGAGGAGGCCGGCCCAGCGTTGGGGCTCCATGAAGCCAAGGGGAAAGTGAGCAATTTCTACCAGCTCTGGAGGTGAGGGAGCAAGGAAAGGGGAAAGCTTAGGGTCTGGAATGGCTTTTGACTCACTGAAAGATGTGCCCATCAAGTCACAAGGCCTGGCTCCTTGGCCACTGACCAATCTACCCACATGACACTGCTCCCATTCCCTGGAGCTGTTCTCCAAGCTGTGACTCTAGACCCTGGGCCCTGAGGAGTTAGGTGGCCCTGAGGTCATGTAGGCAAAGCCGATGCCCCAAGACCTCTCCTCACATGGTCCCTCCATGTGAGGGTGTGCTCTCAGGAACCCTTGGGGTGATGACATGCCCAGGCAAGGGAAGCATGCACAGCCCCTGGGTTCCAGGTGGCATTGGCCACCCCATGATCTTTCCCTGAGCCCCTGCCCAGCCCTGGCCCTTGGAGGACATAGGGGAACCTGGACTGGGTGTGTGGGACTGGAAAGAAAAGGGAAGGTGGGGGTGTGCAGAGAAAGGTGTCCATACTCTCACCCCTCATATCAACAGACGCGACTCAGAAGACTAACCAAAACCCATGGTGGGGGGGTCGTGCTAAGTGCCAAGAGCAGCATGAACCATCCCATGGCAGAAGCAATGGCCCACACTGATGTCATAACGACAGCTGATCCCCATGGCGGAAGAGAGGCACTGCACCCAGAACCCAGGGAAGAACCCAGGACAGGGATGAGCCCCAGCCTGCCTCAAGCCAGCGAGCAGGATAGGGCAGCCTGGTCCCCCACCTGTGCGGTGTGGCAGGATGGTGAGGTGGCTTTACAACTAAAGCCAGCCTACTACAAGTGGGCACGTCCAAGGGAGGGAGAGGAAGAGCCGCCTCACTGCTGGCATCAAAGGCAACGGGACAACCATGCTGAAGATCCCCGTCCTGCTTTGTCCCATGTCACCCCACCTGCCACACCCACACCTGGCTCCCCTACCAGAACGGGCACTCACTGTGAGTGGGGTGCACAGTGCTCCCCTGGCTCTCTTCTGCCCCCTGCCTCTTCTAAGCCTAGCCTAGGAGGACGTGCTCCAGAAACCCCACTGAATGGGTGGGCCGGCCCTTACCTGCTGCCAAGACATCCCCCTGCTGGAGTGGTGGGCCGTGCCCCGCCGGATATGCTGTGTTTTTCCACCAGTTTCCTTCCCTAGCTCTCAAACAGAATGTCAGTGACCACAGATTAGCAGCGGGCCAAACAGCAGTAAGGGTGGTAGCACCTAAGGGGCCCAGACCTGGTTGCAAGCACTGAAGAGGCCACACCCCTGCAAAGAAGGAACTGTCATGTCCATTTTACAGAGGAGGACATCGAGGCTAAGCGTGGTGACGTGGTGGCCACACGTCGACCAAGCGTGGGCCTGACTGCAGCCCAGGCGGGCCCGGTGCCAAAGCCTGTCTCTCACCATCAGCCCCTTCCGCCCCCCAGTTCTCTAGTGCAACCTCTCGTGCTAGGCCTGGCTGACCCCTTCGCGCCGGCTGCTGGATTCTGTGCACTGGTTTAATGCATGTGCCTTGTGCACTCGGAGTGTAAAGCAGGTGATAAGCATGACTCCTTTCCTAGCTACCCACCGTGCCCTGTGGTCAAGGTCAAGGCCTGCATGGCCAGAGCAAGCTGGAAGGTCTTTCCAGGAGGAGAAGCAGGTGTAAATCTGACCTTCCAAGGCAGTCCCCACATCACCATCCGGGTCAAGTGGGCCTCCCTGCTGGCCCCTTCCTGCTTGCCTTGCTCTGTGAGGCTGGACAGGCTTTCATCCATCAGGACAGGTGGAATTCCTCCTGGACGAGCCCTATGGCCACTGCTTCCCAACTTCCTTCCCAGCTTGGGAACAGGCTGGGAGAAGCAGTCCAAGCTCCTGGCAGAGGCAGCAGGAGTCCTGCTAATTAATTAGCTCTCTGTCTTCCCCGAGTGTTCACCAGACACAACCAGATGGTCCCAGCAACGTGCCCTCTACTCCCGTCCTCCCCTTAAAATGACATGACATCTTCACCTTATACCCCGCCTCCATCTTCCCCTTCTATATTGCAAACCCCTCCAAAAACCCTTTCTCTCCCTCAGCCAGGCCCGGGCCCAGAGAGCCCCAGAAGGATGGGGAGGATAATGAGAGCTCTGGTCCAGGTTTGCAGTGGAGAGAGTTCTAAGTGGAGCCCAAGTTTAGACAAGACTCTACTTTCCTTTTGCTTTCAAACAATTCAGCTAGGGGGTAGGGGACCCAGGGCTGAGTCTGCCCCTATTTCTTGGAAGTGTTAAGAGATGACTCTGTGTCCAAAAAACACAGACGACTTAAAACCCCAGACAATCAAGGCTGACTGGTCCCCCCTACCCTGCCCCAGGAGGACACCATATAGAAGCTGCTCCAATCAGAAGCAAAAAGCTCACCGGGGCCTCTGCAGTACCACAGACTCTTCCACGGACTCTCTGTTGACATCTCTGGGTCCTAGGTGGGGTGGTGGCCTGCAAGGGACAAGACTGTGCCCTCCAGGTGGCCAGCCTGTGTAGGCACACTCAACCAGGCATCGAGTAATGGAACGGCCAAATCCCAGGGGCAAGGAGCTAGGGTCAATCGAGGCTGGAGCCACAGTTGAGAAGCCCTGGTGGGTCCGAGAGGCCCAGGAGTGGGGATGGCAACAGGCCTATTTCGGGAGGCCACCCAATGCCCTGGTGCCAGCCCCTACGAGGTGTAGGCTCCAGCTGGTGAACCCGACTCACTCTTCTGGGAGTTGGGTTTTCCCCCTTATAAAATGAACCTGAGCTGGATGGCCCCTGGGGTCGCAGGGAGCCGGACTGCTCACACTTAGCCCTCCGGAGGGGCCAGCTGCGATTATTACTGTCATGATTATTATTATTAGCATCATTTTCAGGAACATCGCTCTTTTGGAGTCCAAACATTCTATGGGCCTCCTTTCAGACAGAGCTACAGAGTAATGGGGGAGATCTGAGCTTATGGCCTAGAAAAGCCACACTTCCCGAAATGTTTAGCCCAGAATTGAAACTAGCGAGGAGAGAGAGGGTAATGAAGATTTGATTAGAGGCTGTGAGGGGTCTGGCCAGGTTTCACGAGCCTGAGTGATCCCAAACTGGCCCACTCGGGCTCCACAAGGCACCCACCTCAGAGCAGCCAGAACTCAGACACACGGCTGGATCTTCCAGGCCCACCGTGGAGTTGATGGGGGATGATCTTTGGGACGAAACATGATTGTCTAGGGCAGCAAGGGTTAACACCGGGGCTGGGAGAGGCCAGGCAGCACGAAGCACTCCCTGTTTATTAATAAGCTATTTATCACCAGCTTTGCTTTTAATGCCATTTGGGCTTAATGTCGTTAATGAAATATAAATGCCCATGCTAACGATGTGGGTCAGAGGCAGCACGGGCAGCAGACGGCTCACGAAACAGGGCCAAACCGCCGGGCACGCTGGGGAAGAGGCTGAGAGCTCAGCAGGAGGAAGAGGTTGCCACCGGCTCGGCACCCCCAGCCCCCTCTGCTCCTGTGCCAGGGGGGCTCCACAGCTGGCTGTGTGTGTGTGGGGAGGAAAGGCTGGGAGGAAGGCAGCCCAGGGGCTGGGGGAGAGGAGGCCTCGAGGGCACGGGATGTTGTTAACTCCTAGAGAACGGAGCGGGAGTGAGAGAGCTCCCACCTCGGGGGCACCGCCTGCCTGGCATCAGGCCCCTTGGCTGCAGGAGGCTGGACTACCACCAGCTGGCAGTGGGCCCCTCTCCCCGCCCTGAGCGCCCTGACCACTGGGAACAGAGCCGGGGTGAGAAGGGTCATGAGAGGGAACAGGGAGGATCCCATAGGAAGTAAGGACTCCAATAAAGACCAGCATGACATCCCAGGCTACCCAACCCCCCTGGCTCGGGCTGTTCAGTGGCCTTGGGGGTGGGCGCCGAGAGGTCAGCAGATGGGTATTTCTATCCAGTGCCCTGAGGCCCTGGAACCTGGAGGTGGCTCTGCATGGCAGGCTATTGTCCCTGACCTTCTACCTGACCTGACCTGGCCCTGCCCACACAGTGGGTCCTCCCTGCTGACCTCTCCCTAGGCTCAGAGCAGATAGATGCCCTTAACAGATGATGACCACCTAACCCAGATGACCCCAGCAACTTCACACGTTCCCCTCTGCAGAGGCCCCAGACTCTTCCCAGACATGAGCACCCCTCCCCACCATCCCCCCACCCTCACCGGGGGAGGCAGCTCTGGGACTTCCTTCCCGCTTGGAGGCCACGGATCCTTCAGAGGAGACTTGGACTCTACTCATCCAAGGGCCACCTGGGCCCAAATATAGGTTAGAGACTCCTGCAAGCGGCTGACCTTTGTTCCATCCTCCTTGTCCTGCAGCAGCATGCCCATGAAGGTCACTGTCCTGGCCCCGCCTTGCTCCCCAAGGGTGCTACCTCTTCCAGAGGGAGCTCCAGGCTATTCTCAGGAGGGAGCCCAGCAGCCTCTGTCCCTACCCGCTCAGGACTGGCTGAGGAAACGCAGGATGACCATTGGCGAAATCTGAATTTCAGATAAACCTCGCATACTTTTTTAGTGTACGTGCGTCCCCGATATTACATGGAACATACTTCTACTAAAACTTACTTGTGGTTTATCTGAAATGCAAATTTCACTGAGCATCCTGTATTTTTTTTTCCAGTTTTTATTTTAATTCCGGTTCGTTAACATACAGTGTCATGTTAGTTTCAGGTGTCCAACATGCAGCCCGTTTTTTTATTTGCTAAGTCTGGCCACTCTCTCCTGCTTCTCGGCAGGTAACACTGTAGGGAGCAGTGAGGGAGAAAGGAGGACCCCGCCCATCTCGGGATAGCAGTCCTCCTTTCAAGAGGCTCTGTTTGTCACTGTCCCACCCCCGCCTCCGCCCTCTCCCCTCAGTGGTCACTACGACACAGCCCGGTGGCACGGCTCACCTGTGGGGGTCCCCTCTCCCTGCACCCCTCAAAGTCACCTCCGTGTCCCCAAGGAGTACAGGGCTCATTTGCTGGGGCTTGGTGGAGCTCAGCTCAGAGGCTAATCCCCTGGGTGGCTCCTGTCAGATTATTAATTAGCTAAAGCGGATCGGTCCTGGAACAACATGCGCTTGGACTTCAGATAAAGCAGGCCAGGGGAGCCGGGCGGGGGGCTGCTTAAAGTGACAAGAGCCTGTTTCTGAACCGCTCCCCGAGGAGGACTGAGGGGGTGGGGAGAGGCGGGGGGGGGGGGGGGGGCGCGGTTTGCAACAGAGCCCTCAGCACTCCCCTCCCCTGCTCAAGAGCACACACCCGGGAGGCAGTGGGTGCAGACGCACCTAGGGACCCGGAAGAGGAGGAGTCGGTGACAGTTGGGTCTTGCTTTTTAATAAAGAACTTGTGCCTGATCAGATCGAGTCACCCAGAACTCTTCCAAAGCCTCTTATTTCACTTGGGGTAATGGCGACGAGGCCTGGGGGATCTGGGGTCCCTCGCGCACCCCCATGACCTCACGTGGCATCTCCCCCACGAGCTGCCCTCCAACAAGTCAGGCTGCTCTTGCATCTAGGAGCTCACACTTGCTGTTCCCCCTGATGGGAACACTCTTCTCCCAGGTATTAAGTAGGGGGGCTCGCAACATCACCTTCTCCGTCCTTACCCAGATGTCACCATCCCAGTGCTGTGTCCCCCAGATGCCACACTGAAGAATTACAAACCATCCTCCCCCACCCCCGCCACACGCTCTCCCCATCCTATTCTCTAAATGTGCTGGTTTTCTCCTGGACACACGTGGCCATCCAACAAATACTGTATTTCTTTATCTCATTTGTCATTGCCTCCCTCCACTGAAAGGCAGATCCCACAGCACTGTTCATTCGCTGCTGTGGTTCGGGTCCACTTCGCCGTGTCTCTCAGTAAGGCTTGATGAATGAATGAAAATGAGAAATGAATGACCGAGGTTGAAGGTCAAGATTCGGACCACCACCTCTTCCGGCTCTGAGCCGAATGTGGCTGAACCCTGGACTGCCCTGGAGGCTTCCCAGGCACCCATCTCCCCCGATTCCCCCTTCTGCCCCCACAGAGGCAGGTGCTCCTCTCACCTGGTCCTATCATTTCCCTTAAGATGCATTTCCGGCTCTGGGTCTCCTGAAGGATGGCCTCGGGGACCCATCTCCCTGCCACCCAGACCCTCCCCCAGCTGGGCCTGCTACGGGCTCTGCCCCAGAAGCAGGGGTAGGGTGTGGGGTGGCAGTGAGGGGGTGAGGAGAGGGAGTGGGGGCTCCCAGCTGCTGCCCGGGCCCAGCTCAGCTGCTGGCAAACTCCGGGGCTTGGATTGTTTTGACTTGAGTCGGTGAAGCTGAAATATTGAGTCACAACGGCCCTAAACTTCATTACCAGCTTTTAGCACAGATTACTAAGGGAAAAAAGTTGCTTTTAATTGCTTCTCCCGATTAGCATTTCTGGAGAAGAAACTAGTGATTAATTACACCTTCCCATTTCCACTCGCCCTGGCCACAGGGGTCCCAACCCCAGGCTGCCATATGGAGGCTCAGGGGCAGAAAAGACACCTGCTCCCTAGGGGCCAAGAAACCCAATCAGAGAGAAAACATGAGTGGGTAGCGGAAGGTGAGGAACACGCCCAGAGTAGGTTTAATGGAGAAGCAGTAGCTGGTGGTGTGGGGCGGCCACGCAAGTGTCCCCACACTGGGCTGCCTCAGGCCTCTGTGTGGTGTCCTCTGGGCTGAAGGGCTTTCTAGACCAGCTCTACACCTGGGTAGATTCTGGAATAATAGAGGCCGGGGAAGCTGGGGGAGACAGAACAGCAGGAGCCCCGGGATCTGCAAGAGAGGACGACATGTTCACAGTCCCTGGTACTCCTCTCTGGGGGCACCCCAATGGTGCTCCTCCAACACCACCAGAGTGCTCTCCCTGTGGAGGCCCCAAGGTCACAAGGATGGAGGCAGGGCAGAAGTGCCTCTCCCCTCGTCCATAAGACCTTAACCCTCCCAAAGCCATGGGCTGTTGTCCCTTTGGAGCAACCGTGTCACCAAACGCAGAGAGGCCCCGAGGTAGCTCCAGACAGGCAGGTACGGCCGGCCCTTCCCCATCCCTCTCCCCTTGGGTCTGTGCCTGGTGGGATCCAGGGGCTTCCTGAGTCTGCTAAGAGACAGGGAAAACTGAGGAAGGAGGCCCAGGGCCGGGGCGTCCGCAGCATCAGGGCCGAATTCTCACCCTGAATAGAAACCAGAAGGTTCGGTGACACTTCCCAAGCCTTGTAGTTCAGCCATCCCCCCCGAGAGTGAACTTACCTAGGGGTGGCACAGGGCTCGGACCCCCAAGTCCCATAGCCAGTACCTCTCCTGATCCCCCCCTCTGCACCCCCTCCCCCAGCTGCTTGCCTGGAGCAGCCAGCCCCACATCAGATCAGAGCCCGGGAGGAAGGAGTTAGAACTGTCCAGTCCAGTTACGAGTGAAGGCCATGGATCTAGTACAGGCCATGGAGGCAGAAAGCAGAAGAGCCTCCCCCGCCTGCCCACCCAGACACACCCTCCCCCGGGGCTCAGCCCAGGGTTCTGATGTTGGCAGACACACCCAGGAAGGCTGGCTGACACCCCCTCGGAGCCAGGCAGAGGCACCAGCTGCCCGCCTGGGACATCCCTGTCACCCCCTGCGAACGTTGCCAGCCTGCCCTTCTGCTCCCTCCTGTCACTCCCCCTGGAGGTCAAGCCTCCAGAGCTTTCCTGGAGGGCTGAACTGGCCCATCTGGCTGAGAATATGTTGCCAGCATGGGCGAGTACTCACTGGGGCCCCCGCAGCCGGCTGTGACAGCTCCATGCTCCCTCCTCCCAGGCCTCTGGCTTGCTGTCTAGGACGGGTAACACTTACCCCGGAGGGCCCAGGATCGCTTCACTGTGATAGCATCGCTGTTTGGGGTTGCCTGCCCCATCCTAGCCCAAGCAGATGATACTAAGACCCAGGAGAGCCGAGCCTTGTATCAGAGGCCCAGGAAAAGGGGACAGTGGCCCAAGTCAAATCTGATGGGGTACCTATGGGAATCCACACCGTGAATTGTGAAAGGACTTTCCACATGCAAAGACTGCTAGGATCCCTGCCCATACACTGGGGCTGGAAGCTGAGCTGGCCCCAGTGGAAATGAGGAGGTCTTAGACAAAACCTTAGACAAATCTGGCCCTGGGTGACCGGATGCCCGGGAGAAGGTATGCAGATGCTCAGCCCTTGAGAACACAGATCACATTTAAGACCACAGTGACAGGAACTATACGAACTAGACCCAACCTCAAACCCAGCACCGAGCCCACGGAGCAGAGGCACAAAACAAGCTCCCGTGCAGTCTTTGGGCCAAAAGGATGGCGAGCTTGGAAATACCTACTGAAAACAATGCCAGAGACGAGCGGGCCTCTGGCCTTCCCTCTATATGGTACCGGACAAGAGATGCCTAAACCACTCTACCACGCTTTCTCAGCAGCCAGCACCGGGCCCCGGATGGTGCTTCTCCCTAATCCACAAAACGTATGGCCTCTGAAAGCCACGGGTGGTGCCTGGCACTGGCAGGGTGGGGGTGTGAGAGGACAGGAGATGCAGGCCCACATCGGGGCCCCCGGAATCTGGGGTTGGCCTGGCTCCTCTTTTCGCCATTCGCTCCCACAGCAAGCACTACTCACCCTCCCTCTCAACGCATGGACTCGGCGCCCTTCCACGCTGTCCACCTCCTCGTGTCAGCGTCCATCCACAGCAGCCTCCCATCTGGCCTGCTTTCTCCCCTTGCCCCCGTGCAATCCATTCTTCCCACTGCAGCCCCAGCCAGCTTTTCCAAAGCAAAACCCAGATCACTTTACCTCCATGCTTAAAACCCTCCAGTGGCTTCCTGTCACCTAAAGAATAAAATGCCAACTTCCCCGGCCTACTGACCCCTACAAACGGGTCCACCTCCCAGCCACCGGGACCTTCCTTCTGTTACCAAATGTACTGAGCTCATCCCACCTCAGGACCTTTAGACCAGTCGTTTTCTTTCTGGACTATTCTGCCTGCTCCTCAGAGAGCTGTCCACTTCCTCTCCTTCCATCTCAGCTGTCACCTCCTCAAAGAGGCCTCCTCTGACGGCCCCCTCACTTCATACCACTTCATCCTATATCCATTCTGTGCTAATGGTGTCCTTGTTCCTTTTTTGTGGATTCCTTGTCTGCCTGCCCAACCAGAACTCCATGAGAGCCAGGGCTGTCTTGTCCACTCTACCCCCGATGACTGGCAGACACCAGGCCCTCGGTTTCTGTTGATTAAATATAACCAGATCTTACGCAGCACAACCAGAAATAGGGAGAGTCTGAACTAGACAGGAGCAGGCCTGTGGATCAGGCCTGAGTATAGACTCACCTTGGCCCACACTCCAAGGTGGTGAGGAAGGACACCTCTGAGACCATGGGTCAACCCTGCCCCAGAGGACGTGGGCCTGCGGCCAAACCCAGTTCCTGGGAAGAGGTGGGTAAATGTGGAGGGGCTTGGCCACAACATTCCCTCTCAGGGCCCTCAGAGTTCCCAAGCTTCGTTATTAAGCTTTAGATGGCTGATGCCAGGACGCGGGAGCCCCACAGGACTCGTGGAGCCCATCCCCTAGGCCAGCACGGCCCCTGGGAGTCAACAGTGAGTGGAAACTTCAGAAAGGGAAAAACTAATAGGCATGTTTTGCCGAGGGAATGAAGAAAACAAAAAGCCAGCCACTGAGAAGAGAACGGGCAATAGTCCCCCTTCAAAGCGGGGAGCTATACGCACTTTGGCAACCTGCTGCTCGTGTGCTGGGCCCAGCCAGGGCCAGGGAGACCAGGTAGAGGCTTGAAGACACGTGGGCCTGCCTTTCCAGGACCCACGATGATCAGAGAAGCAGAGTCAGGCAAGAAGAGCCCAAGAAGTGTAGAGACATACAAGTGCTCATGCCAAACACCCAGCAAGACCACTACACCAACAATCTCGACACCGCCATCAGGGGACAACAGCAGCACATCTTAAATGTGGACAGACCAGCTCCTGGAGTGTGATCGCTTTCTAGACACCAGGAAGAAGAGTCTCGGTGACGCAGTTGCTCCACCACAGTAACCCAAGGCGACATTTACATCTGATTTGCAAATCCCTGCCCTGTATCCAAGGCTTCTAGTCCCTGAGGTGGCACAGCCTGGAATCAAGCAGGCTCACAGCTTTGGGGACCTCTCAAACCCCAGTGGGCACCAAGGCACCCATCGCTGCCAAGTGCTTCTTCCCTGCAAGTTCAAAGTCCAGAGTTGCAGAGCCTGGCCACGGAGGGAGGGGCAAGACACACCTGCCCATGGCGCCCACAGGGAGGGACGGAGCTGGTAAGTAAGCTGGGGCTGCTGACTCCTGTCCTGCGCACACAGGAGGAGTGGCTTGCGGCCTTGCCCTCCCCGCCATTTTCTAGACCCTCCACCTCGGCCCCTGTCCTAACACCATGCCCATCAACTTCATCAGCACCTAACCCTTCTGGACTGGTTTCCTTGGGACCCCAAGAGAACACTGAATGACGACCAATACGTGGTAAGTCACCTGCTGTGTGTCAACCCCCCACCATAAAAACTGCCACGTCTGCTACCCGCAGGGAGATATCTGACAGTACCAGCCTCACAGACTACCCATCCCTGGTGTTAAGTGACCTGCCTTCGGCGAGGGGCGATTTCTGAGCCTGGCTCAAGACACCTGTGGGAGCCGCCTGGGGGGCTCAGTTGGTTGAGGATCAGACTCTTGATTTCGGCTCAGGTCACGATGTCAGGGCCTTAGGGTCGAGCCCAGCATTGGGCTCTGGGCTCTGTGCTCAACAGGGAGTCTGCTTGAGATTCTCTCTCTTCCTCTGCCCCTCCCCTGGCTCACATGCGCACACACTCGCTCTCTCTCTCTCTAAATAAATGAAAAAAATCTTTAGGAAAAAAAAAAAAGACACCTGTGGCTTCTCCTCTAAGGTGGGTCCTGCTTGGGCTGGAGGACCACCCGAGAGAGCTCCAACAAGTCACACATGAGCTCAGAGCAGCGCCGCGGCCTCTGGACATGCGGATGGGCTGGACCTACCGCTCCCAGAGAGGATGTGCAGAAATGTCCCAATGCTTAGCTCCAGGAGTGCTGTCTGCTAGGGCACAGGCCTTTCTCAGAGGGTTCTGACCCAGATGGTGGTGGCTCAGGCCTGGGTGGCTCAGTTGGTTTGGTACCATTCAGTGCCATACGCTGGTAATGCTGAGAGGATTCTTAAAGGCCATTTATTCTAATATCCTTATTTTACCCAAGGCAAAACCAAGATCTGGAGGGGAGACAGCAGTGACTCAGTGTCAAAACCAGGGCCAATACGCCAGGTCCTGTTCCTAGGCCAGGGCTCTGTCCTCAACCCTCCGTCTTCTTACTTTCACCTAGGGTGCCTGAGCCACCACCATCTGGGGCAGAACCCTCTGAGAAAGGCCTCCTCAGTCCCTCTCCTAAGAAGGAACCCCCAAACTGGCCAACCACAGCCCCCACCCACATTTCCCAGACACATCTTGGGCATCAGGAGTAGCTACCTTTGCATCCCAAGAGGCCGGGGTCCAAAGTCCACTCCAATGCTGGAGCTGCAGGATCCCCTTCTACGGGAGGGGGTCGACAACTGTGGCGGCTGGAAGGGCAGGTGAGATGGAAGGGGTCTTTGCCTTCAGTCGGCGAGGTCTGTTTGCCTACCAAAATGAAAAGGGAGAACAGATTATTAGGCTACAGCGGAGACCCACAAAGCTACTCCAGAGAAGAGGACAACAGATGGCGTGGTTCCGACATTTTGCACCGTAACCAGCCAGCCCGTTGCTGGTAAGAGTCTCGGACCCTGCCTGACCCTACGACCAATGCACCCTTTGCACAATCATTAGCCAATTGCTAAGCAGCGTCACACCTAACACAAGAATCAGACAGGTAAAAACCATGATAGGCCAATCAGATGCCACCCCAGGTAGAACAGAGGGATCACACCCAAGGCTTGGCACCCCGGCACCCCAGGGGGAAAGGTCAGCCTGACAATAGATCACGCTGACCTGGAAGGCAGATCAAAGCCACACAACCAAAGGAAGCCTTGGGCTCCCCAACCTCTGCTCCCTCCCCGTTCCCTAGGCCAGCTTCCAGCTGCTCCCATGAACCCCCAGTGGCCTTGTGGGAGTCTCTAAAAACGGAATCAACAGGTGTCTCCGCAGTGACCCAGGATGGTCAGTTTGGTTTCTTCTGTTTCCCCCCCTCCTCCCCACCACCATCCATGCTGGTCCCGTGCCATCTCATCCCATAGAACAGAACAGAGGGTGCGGGCACATACCGAGAGAGGACTGCTGAGATTCATGTGTGATAGGTGTTGGCCCAAAAAAATGTGGCCAAAGAAAGTTGGTGCCCTGCTACCGGCAACCTTTGTGTCAATTTAAGCAAATATTGTGGTGTTTCCATGGTGATTCCTGTTTTGAATATCCACTACACTCACTTTTTAAAGGGCTTTTCCTGTTTGCGTTTCAACTTCAAATCTGTAAATATTTTCAGCCTTTTTAGAAAAATCAGCCCGTGCGCATGCAAACACGAATACAGCACCTAACCTCGGTGCACAAGCTCCCAGGCCCGGAGGTCCAGGCGCATGGATGGGAGAGTGGGGTGTGGAAACCCCAAGGGGGCTCTCTATCTGCTCCCACACGGCCCCCCCTGCACATGGGGCTGGCATCAGGGAGGGTGGTGGCTGGGGGACGGCAGCGTCCATGGCGCCTGTGTGCTCCCAGAGCGTGTGAGCGGGCTCGGCCTGACTCTATGGTGTGGCGTGGTGTGGGCAGCCACCCAGCAGGTTCTCCGATGTGGCCCAGCCCTCGGATCCCCGAGCCTCCCTGGAGGGCAGGAACCCCTCCTCTCCTGCCTCCCAAGGCTGGGCCCCGAGTGGAAGGGGTTGTTGGGCTGTGAAGGCGAGAGGTCCCAGCAGCGGCTCCCCCCACCTCGACTCTGGGGCACTGCCACTGAGCCGGGCCAGTGACAGTGGCCCCAGGACTTGGATCAGCCCGGCTCCCACCCCACCCTTCGGCACCATACAGGGTTAACAGCGGGTTTCCTGGTTTCCATGGATTCCCGCCAGGCCCCTAATGTGAGTTTCGTGTGATTTGGGGGAAGTGGATTTCCTTTGTTTTCCAGTTTGGGAATATTTTTTTCTCTAAAAAAGAGGAAAAAACACTTTAATGGGAACTTCAGGGCCACTGGGAGACTTACTCTTCTGGGCTTTGACATTCCCCTGCCTGTTGGTCCAGAATCCCCCAAAGCCCTGGGCAGCTCACCCACCAGCCAAATATCTCCAAGCCAGAGAGGAAGGGGTGCCTCAGACCACCTACAGCTCCCTGCCCCCAGAACATTCTTCTGCTGGGGGGGCTCCATTCCAATATCCCATCAGAATGGCCCCCGCCTCACCTGAAAGCCAACATTTTGTACAGGTGGCTTACACTCTCCCCTTGCAGACATACACATTTCCCAGGGAAAAGGTCAAGAGGAACACTCCCACCTCCCTGATTCCTGGCAAGGAGCTAGAAAGACCAGAGCCCGACCACACACACGGGAATGCGAACGATACCAGGCTCTTATGCCCTGGCTCAGAAGGGGATTCCAGTTCCAGGAGAAGAGGGTGTTCCAGGCCCTGGTGCGGCCCTTGTCTGGCCTCTTCCAGCTGAGGGAGGGGCCTGCCCAGGGCAGAGGGAGCTTCTCACCTCGGCAGCAAGAACAACTGGAGAAAGGGTGTGGCCAGGCCTCTTCCTCCCCCTCCTCCTCAGTCTTCCCCATTCCTGCCATCCTCCAGCCCTGCCAGGGTGTGGCCTTGCTCAGGGACTGTCCCCAAGGAAGTGGCCTGACCTATTTACCAAACCAGGGCACAGGCCTTGGGGCCTGCCATGGACGGGGCCCTCCCATGGCACAGGCCCCCGGGGCCATGGCGGTAGCATGAATCTCGGTCAGTAGGTAGAGAGCCCAGAGGACAGAGCTCTCTGGCCAGCAGCTCCGGGGTGAAGGGGTGAGAAGCCATGTGCAAGTACAGAAATAACACAGGGCCGAGAATCAGCAGACATGGGTCTGAGTCCCAGTCGGGCCACTTAACTCACTGAGGGCCCTGGGACAGGCCGTATGATCTCCCCAAGGCCCGATTTCCTCACAGATGGAGGGGACACCTTCTTCCCTCCTACCTAGCAGATGTGGTGGGGCATCACCAAGAGATGCGCAAGGTGTTAACAGCGCTCCAGAAATGTTCTCCCCTACCACCACCTTCTTCTCCCACACCTCTTCAAGGTGACCTTCCAGAATCTGCTCCAAGCAGGCCCATATGCCTCTCTGCTCTGCTCCTCACGCATCCTTCAGTGTGGCATTTAAATCTGTACCGGACTAAAGTAATTCGTTCACGAGTCTGTCCCCACCATTGAGTTTTTAACTCCTCAAGGGCAGAGACCAGGTCCTAATTATCTTTGCGTCTCCAGCATTTAGCACAACAGCTGGCCCACAGTGGGCAGCGTGTTTGCGGAACTGCACCAGTCCCTGATCTCATGTCACAGTCAGATGGGCCTGGGGCAGCTTCATCCCTGTCCAACGACAGAATACTTCACTGGCCGTTTCTCCTGCTCCAATCCGTCTGGTTCCCCTAAGCCCCAACCTGCATCTTGGTTCTCGCGCCTCCATTAGCACCATGAATGAATAGCTTCCAGATTCAAGGGCACCGCTTGGTCCCCTGATGCCAAGAAGAACTGACTGAGCACCTACTATGTGACAGAGAGCATGCTGGGAGTGGAGGGCACACCAGATGATTGGTTTTCACAACTCTGCCAACAGGCCCACGTGATGCCTTCTATTCACCAAGCACCGTGCTAAGTGTTGTACACGTGTAATCTCGGCAAATCTTTACAACACGATGTAGGAAGGATTAGGGTCCCTGTGGATCAATTAGGGAGGGGAGGCACAGAGATATGAAGTGACTTGCCAAAGGTCACAGAGCTCAGGCCTGGACTCGGGGCTGACAGGTTCCCAGGCCCAACTTACATGCAAGTTCCCCTTTGTCCCCACCCCTGGTCTCAGCAGCGACCCACACCTAATGCTCTTCCCGCTCCTGCATCTCCGTCCTCCTGTCCCCAGACAAGTCTCCCTCAAACCCCGAAGAGCCAGCAGAAAGCACCCAGAGATCACAACCAGAGGGAAGACAAAGGTCGTGCTTAGGTGATTCCTTCTGGCTGGGCTGTGAATGGGGAAAGGTTGGGGCCTATGGTGAGGTGCCCGGGGAGCAGGAGAAACCCCTGAAACTACCTAGTAAATGGGGTCCCAGCCAAGGGCATGGCCTCCTGGAGAGAGAAGAGCTGAGCCGCCCACTGCTGTCATTTGATGAGATGGGAGACAACAAGGCCACCTAGAAGAGGGCCACTCTGAGTCAGAAGGTTCTGTGGGAATGGGACAGCTTCTGTTTCTTCTCTCCAGACCAGGGGCAAGCTAAGGGGCTTCTCCGTGGGGAGGAAGTGGGGTAGCACAGAGATTTCTGCTGCCTCATCCACACTGGGACCTCCTACTACAAGGCACATCTGCCTCAGAGATGTGGGACTGAGAAGCAGGGACACAGGAACCCCTGATTTTCATATGGGTGAACGTGCGTGGCGAGGGTACCCAGCATCTCCCCAAAGGAGAGAAGATAACAGGAGATGACGGGGAAAGATCTACACACGAGAGGATAAAGGGCTGAAGGATCAGGCCAGGATGGGGAGAGGACAGAGCCCTAATGAGCAGATTTCATAAACCACCTGGAGTGAAAACAAAAACACAGACATGTACATTGCCCAACTTCAGGCTGTATGGAAAAGGGGGAAAAAAAAAACAATAAAAAAATCCACATCTTAATACAAAAATCCTACACGATGTGTTGTGGCACGAAAGTGTTTTTCACTGCATTTTTCATCTGTGATCTCACACAGCCTACGATGGGTCCGCCCAAAGCAGTAGGTATTTGATGGTACACAAACAGAGCAAACACATACACAATTAACCAAAACAAGGGCAGCAAATATTCAAATTGGTCCAAGCTGGCATCTCAGGACTTTGGGTGGCCTCCGGAGATGGCTACATTGGCTCTGCGGATGGGCCCCTCACTTTCTGAGGGAGAGAAAAGGGGGGACAAGAACACAGCTCAAATGGAAGGAAACGGCGCGGGGTTCTGAGAATTCAGAACCCCACAGGCGGCACTCCGGGCCAGCTGTTTATGTCGCACTTAAGGTGCTGTCCTGCTGCCGACCGGGGGACAGAGAGGGGACCCACACCCCAGAGGCCCCTCCTGCCTCTCGCTCACCCCAGTTACTATCCGGCTCCTTTTTGTTCTGCCCCTCCCCCCTTTTAATTGTTGGATGAGTTTACAGAGCTGTGTGCCAAAAACAATCAACTCTAGGGAACAGAGTTCTACAAAAAGGGCGTGTCGCCAGAGGGAGACGGATATCCATGGAAACCACCACCTTTTCAGGGCAGCCTAGGTGAAGCCAGGATAAGGGGGATGGTGCGGAGGTAGAGAGGTAATACTTCACGCAGAACAGGGCCCCAGAAAATGCCGGGGTCGCCGATGACCCGAAGGAGCCACATGAAGTGTGGAGGGTCCGGAGACCACCACGAGGGCAGGGCTGTTGGAAGTCACGTGCACACACACGTGCAGGCACACGCAGAGGGGCCACCCCTGCCAGATCCTGGGGACGGTGCGACACGGGGGTTTAGTGTACAAGCTCCGGAGCCAGACCGGCAGGCATGAATCCAGGCTCTGCCATTTACAGTTTGGGTGAGCTTGGGCAAATAACTTTAACCGCTCTGTGCCTCAGTTTCCCCATCTGTAAAATGGAATAATAAATCAAAAAGGCTAAATGAAGGCGGGGATAAGGGTCTCCAGACTCTGCCACAGTACAGGAAAATGACAGTTGATGTTTATTAAGCAGTACGTACTAAGGATTTCAACACATTAATATCACTGTAAGAACCCAACGAGATGGGTTATTATCTCAAATGGATAGTTGACTGACTGAGACTCAGAGAGGGAGGTGACCCACCCAAGTCACACACTCAGAAGTGGTTTGAACCCAGGCCTATCTGCCACCTTTGCACTATACTGCTTGGCAAGGGGAGGCAGAGGGAAGGGGCTGGGGAGGAAGCGAGGGAGGGATGGGCTTTCAGGAGATTCTCTCTCCAGACTGGACCTGGATGCACAGCAGTGGGACCCAGACATGTTTTTCTCAAGCTTCCAAAGGGAAAACAGAAATCCTCCAAGCCAGGGACTGCCGATGGAAGGAACAAGGAACAGGGAAAAGCTGAGGTGGCCACGTTCTTCAGGAGTTCCCATCCCAGTCCTGACTCGAAGAGGCCCTCTGAATCTCCCCAGTGCCCAGGCGGGCATCCCCGGAATCAGGAGATCCCTGGAGGGAACACGGCAGCACCTCCCAACCACAGAGACCCAAAACCTAGGAAAAGTCTTATTTCTGGGTCAGAACCCTGCGAACAACCCAACTGTCTGCCTTCCCAGAAGCTAGCCAGACCCCTGGAGGGGATGGGGCACAGGCAAGGGGAGCATAGGCCTCCTCTATGGCGAGGCCAGGGCCGGGGAGGCCATAAGCTGAAGTCACAGGCTGCCTGCCCTGAGTGGTCTTATCCTCACCCTGCTCGGAGATGGAGGCCACGCAGGCCTGGTGGCTCAGCCCTTTCTGCCATCGACCACCCAAACTCATTCAGATACTTCCTCTCTCGCTTGCTTTTTAAAAAAAATTTTAATGTTCTCTATAATTCATCCGTCCCAGAAGATAATCGATAGAGCCCGTAATGAAAATCTGAGCCATATTTTATGATCCGCTGCGAGCAGAAAGGGCCACATCAGCAGGTCCGGTTTTGGCTCTGCCTATCTGTCTTGCCCACTGCTCCGGGGATTACTTCCCCAGCCGGTCCTGCCCACCCACAGCCCCCCACCCAGAGCGCTGCCCTCAGCCACGTGACCAGGGCGTGGACCGCCCTGCTGGAGAGGAGGCTCGGGCCACAACCCCAGCACCCCAACACTCACTCCACCACCCCGCTACAGGATGCCACCGGCCATCGCGAGGTCTTCCTGAAGCTGCCCCAGACCTGGGACCCCAGCACCCCCACCCTGCGACTTCACCACCATCTTTAGTCCCGGCCCTTCCCGAAGCCTGAAGACCCTCACCAGGATCTGGAGGCCTACACCGGCCCCCAACCACAACATTAATCCCCACCAAGAAAGGCTGCCCGCTCCCTGGGGACTCCCGGGGGGGGCGGGGTTCCGGTTAGGGGGAGGGGCTTCGAGGTACACCTGGGATTCTCAGGTCGGTTGAGGGTGGGTCATTATTGCTCATTTTTACTACCTCAGACACGTCCCTCCTCTCCCTGGTCTGGGCCCTGTGAGGTGATGATGTGGATGAGCCAGCCTGAGGGGGACACACTGGGAGTTCAGGGGAGGCAGCCTCCTCCTGTCTGCCAGGGCCAACTGGGGGCAAGCAGAGCCCCGCCTCTTGCCCTGGCACCACCACCGGGAGCCAATCAGCAGGCAAGGCTCTGCTCCTCCCAGAACCCCTTGCTGCCTAGCACCAATCAGAGAGTGCCACAGCACCAGAGCCCGGCCGGGCAAGCCCCGCAGGCCCAATCAGAGCCCAGAGGATATTCCAACACCCCAGGAACAAAGCCTCAAGCCAATGAGAAGGGCGATTCGGCCACATCACGAACTACTATGCAGCCATCAACACACATTTACCCAAAGCGGGAAAACCCAGATGACTCTATTGTTTAGAATGCCGTCCAGTAGAACTTTCGGTGCTGTCCAGTATGGGCAGCCACTGGCCACGTGTGGCTGCGGAGTCCTTGAAGTGCGGCGGGTGTGACTGTGGCACTGAATTTTTTATTCGACTTGATTTTACTTAATTTAAACAGCCACACGTGGCTACAGGCTACGGTATTGGGCGGCGTAGGGTTAGACAGAGAATTTCATGGATGTAGGAAAAAAAAATTCTTCATAAAAAATTTAAAAGCCTATTATCTCAAAGCAGTGGAATAATCATTTTTAACTACAATAACAGAAATAGTTAATGTTTATGGGCGCTGTGTGCCAGGCTCGGTGCTCAATATTTTATACGGATCCTCACACTGAATCTGACCACCTTCCAAGATGCAGACGATCATTATCCCCACTCTATAGGTGAGGAAACTGAGATTCAGCAAACTTAAGTAACTCACCCGAAGTCGCACTGCTGGGTGGCAAAATTGGGTTGCGAACCCGGGTCTCTCTGTTCCCCTAGCCCGTTTAATGAGCGCACTGCATATTTTTAAATTATTTTCTTCACACTTTCTTTGTGTTTTCCAGTGAGCCATAAGCACGAGTTATAATCAGGGAGAAAATGTGTTTTTTAGAAAGACCCTAAAAAGAAGCAAATCCTTCCTCCTCCGGTGGGGAGTGCAGAGAGAGATTTCTGGGACCCCTGGCCAAGTGGGCCTCCGGCTTTTGGATGGAGAAAGGGAAGGCCATGTGGTCACGGGTCCCCTCTGTCCCTCAGGCTCCCACTGCCCAGATGCCAGCACTGAGGAGGCCGGGGGCCCACAGATGAGGCCAGGCTTAGGATTCTCCAGCAACCAGGCTGCCAGCAGGATCCAGTTTCCTCCCAGCCCCACCCCGGAGTGAGTTCCTGACAGGTTTCTCAGCAGTTTTGCAATCACCACCCAGGTCTGCATCTTAAAGAAGGCGGCAGGCCACGGAGGAAAGACAACGCACACCATTCTTACCATGGACCACCTTTCCCACTACCCCTTCTAGGAGACCCAGGAACTCAGGGCCAGCGGCCCAAGCCTGGGGACATGCTGTCTTCCCTCTGTGGGCATAGAGAGGCTTGTTTTTCCCTGGCGGGGGCGGGGGGGGGGAACAGTCATTGTCTCCGTTTGCTCCCTCTTGGGACTGCATCTAGGCTCAGAACGAGGGGGACAATGAAAATCCTCTTGAAAGGTCTGTGATGAAAGAAGAAGCCCCAGCAAAGAAATGGAACCAGGGAAGAGTCCAAGTTGTTTTTGCTTTTTTTCCATAGCACCAACTAGGGGGTGCGGGATAGGGAGCGATTACCCCACTCGGTCTGGTTTCCATTTCAGCTCCCTGACCCACCCCCCCCACCCCACCCCCCAGCCATGCGCAGACCGGTTCTCCTTTCGGGGCAAGCAGGATAAATGTCCTTACTTAAGAAGGTTTCTTCTTATTATTATTATGGATTTTTGGTTCCCTCCTGTCTGCCGTTCTCTGTCATTTCCAATCTACCTTAAGTTCCCCTTGGATTTATATATTTATTTTTTGGGTTGGTTTCAGGTGCTTCTAGTTTATCAAACAATCAGCTCTGTGAGGTACACTGGGTGTTTCCAGAAATTACATCACAAAAAATCATGCAATTAAAGTGTAAGGGAAAAAAAAACATAGCTGTTGCTTCATTTTGTATTTTAATTAGCGACTTATTGTAAACGTAGACTTTTAAAATGGAGGCACCTAAGCAAAGCCAGTAAACAAGTTTTTCTAATGAATTAATTTTACCTCTTCCCTCCTCCTCCTCCCCACCAGCCCAGCTGTCATCTTCCGGAACTTCTTGGCCCTCTTTTTATCTATTCCACTTCTTAATCCTTGCCCAACACATATTAGAAAAAGAATACCCCAAAATAAAATTAGAAGCCACGGCTTGTACGATCACAGAAGAAGCCTCGATGGTGAGCATCTTGGCTGAGGACCCAGCGTGCCACCACCCTTTGCCCTGTCCCCAGCCCTGCAAACCCCTCTCTGCCGGGCCCCAGAGATCCCACTGCTCCTGTCGGTGCCCTGTACTCAGGAGGGGAGAGAGCGGAAGCCCAGAGCAGTGCTGACTGCCCAGGCAGTGGGGAGAAGGTGGAGACATGAAACATCTGCAGCAGGATCGAGGGCAGACCACCTGGAGCGCGAGGGACACCCAAGCCATGTCCCATTGCCCGGAGGAAGGAGAAGGGGCACAGGGGAGAGAAAGAAGAGGGAGCCTGTAGCCAGGGAAAGAGACGCTGAAATTGGAAGGGTCAGCCTAGGTCCCATGGCAGCTCAGAGAGAGGACACATCCGTCAGTCCCAGGCACCCCCGAAGGGTAGATCCAGGCTGCCACCACCGGTGATGCTTCAGGAGGTTGCTGTAGAGTCTTGCTCCTCCCTTCCTAGAAAGTTCCCAGCCTGGGGGTGGTGGTGGATGGGGGAGAGTAAGTTAATCTGCACTTTTAGCCTAGTTTCTGAAGAGAAGGCTAAGCACGGGGACAGAGTTTGCAGGAAAGTAGACAAGCCCCGGATGTCCCAGAGAAGGGAAGATCCCTGGAAGCTGCCTCTGCCCCAGATCAGAAAGTGAACATCACTGGGTGCTTGAATGTCCCTGTTCACTGGGGAGTCTCTGAGCACCCCTGTCATTCCTCCCGGAGGCTAAGCCAGCTTGACAAGGACAGACAGGAGCACACTGCCTCCCTGGTCCTGCATCTCCAAAACCAGTGCAGAGACACCATGGACGAACAGGTTTGCATTGCAGACTCCCTCCTGGGGCAAGCCAGGGTATTCAGCATCATGAGCAGAACTCCACACTGGCCCTTTTTATTTCGAGTGGGAAGAATCCTAACGATGTCCTCTGGAGAAGCTGTCATTCACCTGCTCATTCCCATCTCAGACCATCCTCAAGCTGGGGACCCCTTGCTTCTGACACTAAGCCCACTCCGGGGTCCCCTCCCCTACATTGCAGCAGGTGGCCTCAAGACAAAACTGGTGGGGAAAGGGGCACGCAAGAAGGCTCTAGAACACCTGGTGGCAGAATCCTGGCCCCCACTCACTAAGATTCCCAAAGAAAGGAAGGAGGAGAGGAAGGAAGAACCAGAGAGGAAGGGGCTGGACCTCCATGTCATCGTGCACCGGTGGGAAGCCAGACCCAGCCTCACAGATCCTGCTCGGTTCAGCTTCAATCGGAAAGGAAAGCTCCCATCAAACATGGGCTGGGCAGGGATGTGGGCACTGAGATTAGGAATTTGGAAAACCATCTGAGGAACCTGGCCCTGGGAAGACAGCAACAGGATTTAATACCTTATCCCTGCTGTCTGGTAAACACCCTGAACCATCCCCGCACTCTGTTAGGCAGCCTCGGATCCTCAGGTGTGCCGGCGACGGGCAGGTAGAGACAGACGTGGGCAGAGACAGGAAGGGAGGGAGTGCGGGCCTGGGGGGAGGGGGGCGGGGGAGGCCTGGGAGGTAGGATGGGTGGCAGCCAAGCCAGACAGTCAATGAAACAGCTGACAGGTGCAGGGAAGGGGGGGCAGGGAGAAGAGAAAGGTGAACCGGGGGTTTGGAATACTTGGGGATGCCCCCGTCACACCCCAGGGGGCTGAGTAGGAGGACAGGAAGGGTCACAGGCGTGTGGGCCAAAGACCTAGAAGTTCTGGCCACTTTTTCTTCCTATTAAAAGGGGAACTGGGGAGGTGCTGTGGACCAGGCCACAGGCTCCCCCAGAACAAACAGGACAAAGCAGTAGATAGGGAGCTAGGTTCGGGGGCTTACCAAGGCCACCTATGAGAGTGATCCGCAGTGTCCTCTAGGGTCACCCTCTCTCCAACACGCATGCATAGACCTCATGCTGAAAAGAAAGTCCAATCAAATCAAAGAAGGAGCTTCCTTCTATTCTAGGCTGGAACTGAATGGGAAAGCCAGCATTGAGAGGAAGCAGGGAGGACGGAGGGCAGCCCTCGACCTGCGCAGAGGAAACTCACCTCTTCAGGGGTGGCCTGGGGATGGTTAAGAGCAGACAAACAGAAAAGAGGCGCCCAGGGTCCTGGCTGTTCCTTGGGGTGGTGGGGGGCGAACCACCTTGGCTAGGATCCTGGCACAGAGGTCGAGCCTGAGAGGGGCTCCTGGAGCCACCTCCACCACTAGGCCCAAGTGGGCCACGCCACTAATCCGCTTTTCCCATTTCTGTCTGCTCCTTGATGTAATTACAGTTTTGGGTTGAAATCCACCCAGAGTGTAACCCCTCCGCCCCCTTGCCTGATGCACTCTCTAAATCCTTGGGTACACAGCAGTGCATCTCCCCGCTCTCTGAGAATCGGAAATTATTTCAAAAGCGAAAAGTCGCACCCCTTTTCAATGTCCTCATCTCTGGTTTCTTTCAGCAACCCTCTCAAAGCTGTCCTTACCCTGGCCGCCTCGGCCAGCTCAGGTCCTCCCTCTCTGTCCCCTCGGCCACCGGGGCCTCCTGGGCACCCAGCAGGGGAACAAAGAGGTTCCTGGCCTGTTACAGGGCTGGGCCTGGAGCCCCTTGTCTTCTGCACGAACCCCATGATCCCAAGAAATGCCATCCACAGACCCTGGATCCAAAAGGAAGCTGAGAGGCCCAGATGCAGAACTTGTCCTGCCTTAACCATAACCATGTGTGGTGTTGGTTTTACTGCTGGAAGCCTGACCCTTGGCGATTTCCCAGCACCTAAGTCTGCTCCAAACGTGACCCCATAGGCCCAACTCTAGCTTGTGCCCACCCTCCTCTGCTCAGGTCCCAAGTTCCCTGCAAACCCACAGAGTGCTGACACCCAGAGCTCACACCGTCTGCAGTCAAGGGAATCTTCGATTGCCTTCTGCCGCCATTGTGTTCCAGTCTCTCAACTCTGGTCTTGCCAGTATCAACACTTTGAATCTTTCCATTAAACACACACACACACTCACACACACACACACACACACCACTCCCAAACAAGGGCTAGAGAACACACTGACAAAAAACCCACAAGACCTGGGGTTGGGGCTGGAAACCAGTGTCACCAGCTCACTGTTTCCCCCACATCAGGCAGGCGGCCAGAGAACCCTGGGCAACACGTGTCACAGACCTCGCCAGACATCGGTACACTTGTTCGGGTCCCTACCCTTTGGAAGCGAGTCCCCCAATGCGTCGCTTCGGGCCACTGCTGCTGATAATTTCTCAGAGATAAACAAACCGGTTTGGATAAAACAAGAACCAACCTGAATTCTTCACCCAAAACTCAAAATGAAACTCTCCGGTCTCCTATTTCCTTCCCTTCACCTTCCTATGCCATCATCGGGTTCCCTAAAACTCAGACAACTGGATTTTTTTTAGCTCAGTTCTCTAGCCTTTTTGTTCATGGATATGACCATACCTAGGACCAGTGGGTCCAACCTGACGGGATACTGGCTTTTACTGAAAAAGGTTTTGCTTCCTGTCTCTTAAGTATGCACAGGACAGAAGAAAGAACAGACAAGGGGAACAGGCCTTGGAACCTCTGCTGGGCTGGTATCCTACCTGGGTCCTTTTCCCCAGCTCCTTTTAGGTTCTGGGTCTTTCCTCCATACTCCTATGGCTCCCCTCAATTTTCAGCCCCTTTTAAAAAAAAAAAAAAAGGACCGGACATCTGGTCTACTCCTCCTTTCTAGGAGCAGAGGAAAGCATTGCTCAGTTCCCTTTGAGGAGTCACCTGGTTAATCGAGGCTCAATGTCAAGACAGGAAGGAGGCCAAAGGGCAGAGAGGAAAGACACAGACCTGAGGTCGGCAGCCACGTGTGTCTCCCTGCAGGCTCAGTACGTGACATGCTTGCCTACCCCCAGAGTCATTCGTGCCTGACACTTTCTCACCCACCTCCCCATCCCACCCAATCAGACCTCTGTGCCCCTCCAGCCTCTCTGTGGAACAGTCTCTGCTTTCTGCTCTGAGCTAGTCTGGAACCTCTGCCAGGGCTCCCGCCTCCCAAGTCCCCATCAGTGGGGTCTGCTCGGTCCCTGTAGCTAATTTACACCCGTCAGGGTTTAAAATAGCAGAGGCATAAATGAAAAGTCCAATTTCTTCAAATTTGCATTGTAAAACCATCCTTCAACTTCCTTGAAATAAATTTTACTATTTTATTAGTGCAAACAAAATGGTAATAAAACACTAATACAGCGCCTTGTATCCAGGGGAAGAGCTAAAATTAACATAGAGCGAGCGGTGTTTGCTATTACATTCAATTACCTTTTTACTTGAGATTTACATTCTCATCCCCTTAATCTCCATAGTAGTGGCTTCAGAATCATTCCTCCCAGGCTCTGCCCTTCCGGAGCCCCCACAGCTGGAAGCCAGGCCTCCTGCCCAGATGGCGCTCACCCTGGGCATGGCGCCTACCCCCTTCACCGCAGCTGCCTCTTGTCAGAGGGTACCACTTCCCTCCCCTGCTCGTAATTTCCTCATGTCTCGGCCTCTCAGTACTTCGAAAGTTCAAACCAAAGGGCTCTGACACAAGGCACATTCAGACACGCAGTTATCAATAAGCAGGTGCATGGGGCATGGGCCGGGGGGCATTGCTCCACAAGCCTGCAAAGTCTCTCCTTGGCATAAGAAAGCGGCTGGGAGCTCATGGGAGCCCTGAGGAAACCGGCACCTCTGGTTTGACAGGTTGTGGGAGAGGGTTTGCTGCATGGCACAGCTGGGGACTCTGGATTGTGGCAGGAAGCTCAGCTGTCCTGACGTGGGACAGGACAAGGAACCACTGGGGCCAGCCTCTTACTCTGTACACAGACAGCAAAGCCGAGGGCTTGGGATGTGGCTGCTCACAGGTGAGAGAGGTGCGGCTAGCACTCCCCTTGTCCTCGCTCACCATCCAGAGCTCTTTCCTCAACAGAGACAGACCCTAAAACCAGACCAGTCACTCCAACCACAGCCACAAAACATCTGATGCTCCAGGAGGGTCCCTTTGTTTCCCGGAAGAGGAAGAAAGCAGAATTCCTTGTCTGGGACCAGTCAGCCTTGCCCCGAGCCACTGGCACAGATGACCATATTTCCAAGTGGCCCCAAGCTCTGTCCTGGTTCCAGATCTGTCACTGACTAGCTGTGTGATCATGGACAAGGTGCCTCTCCTCTCTGGGCCTCAGTTTCTTCATCTGTAAGACAGGCACAATAACCTCTGCACCGTCTTCTCAGGAATGATCACCATGACTGAAAGATCAAGAAGGCCCATTAAAGCCCACAGAGCCTTGGAAGCTCCACAGCAAATCCGTTCCCAGGATGGCCTGGACAAGGTGGGACAGGGGAGCAGGGCCTCGGACATGGACGCCTGAGTTCCAGGCCAGGCCACCACAGACCTCTCTGTCTTTGCCTCTAACCCAAGAGATTCCTCTCTCTTACTGGTCAAACTGCTGCCAAAGACCCTACAGAATCCTTTGCCCACAGAATCCTTTGAACTAATCTTGAAGAAAGAATCGCCAATCCGCCCAGGGTCCAAAGCCGCCTGACAGGTTCACTAGGAGAACTGGTTTGGGTCAGGGAAACAAGGTAATATGGGAGAAAAATAGATGTAAGGCCCCCCGTAAGCTCTGTGTTCTGGGAGGAACATTCTGGTCCAAGCTGGTCCAAGACAAACTCATCCTAATTCCCAATTCACATGGAATTCTGAGTCCCACTCCCACAGAGCTGCTTCTGGGACACCAGGAGGTAGGAATCTTACTTACACCCAACCAGAAGTGGGGGCAAAGGCTGTTGGCGGTCGGGCATGATTGGCCAGAACAGCCAAGTGAAACATCGATGCTCACCAGAGCCCAACCTGGCTGTCCTTGCTCCAGCCCTTTCTGCTCAGGCCCCTCCATTCCTACCCTCACCATGTTCTGGCCCAGAGATGAGCTTCATGAAGTAGCTTTCTTATTCAACAAACAAAAGGCAAAACCCACTGCAAGAAACAATCCCATGCACAAAATACAAGGAGTTTTATTTGGTTCAAACTGGTCCTCTGCATTTTTTCCGCCCTATTTTTTTCTCCCCAAGGGGGAAACAAAAGAAAGTTTGTTGGTGAGGCTCAAACGTTTCTTGGGCCTTGTCCGAGTTCTACCTTGTTTTTCTTTTCCTTTCTGTCTGCCCCCCACCCCCACCCCGCCTTCCCTGCCTCCCCACCTTGAATAAATAAAGCACCCGAAGCTGGCACAGGCTGGGAAGGAAAGTACAAACTATCTCATAATTTTATAATTTTTTTTTAACACACTGGCCTAGGGTTTTGGGCAAAGGACAAAAGCTATTGTTGAACAGCATAACACGAAGGTCTGAGTCACCGATACGCCTCGGCTTCTGGAGATCTCATAGGTTTCTGTGGCTGCCACAGCCGGTGAGCTCAGCACCCTGCGGGGGCCGTGGGTGCAGGCGCCCTCCCGCCTGGCGCTGCCCCGCCCCCTCCCCCTCCCCAGGCTCCCTACTGGGCTGCCACGTTGGCTTTGTTGGTTTTTAATCATAGGGGGGAATTTAAAGAAAATGTTGTGAAATAAAAAACAAATCACCGTGGTCCCACCGCTCATGCTATAATTTTCATTTTGGAGGATTACCTTTCAAGCTTTGTCCATACGCATTTGTGATTTTTATATAGTTTCTATCGTGGCGTTCACTTGGCCTTCGGTGTTTTGTTTTTTCCACTCACGTAATAAACATTTTTCCATGTTTCGAAATCATCTTCAACATCATTACTTGTATAGGTGACACAGTATTTCTTCCGCCCTGTTATTCTTGGGCTGATGCTGGGAAGTCAGAGAGGCAGAAGGGGGCCCGTGGGAGACCTTTCCATGAATTGAACCACTTAGCCACATGCTTCTGGCCGAGGTGGGGGCTTTGCCTGAACGATCTGGATCACCCTGGCCTTGGGAGTGTGAACCCGGAGGACAGGCAGAGGCTCCACCAAAACCCTCCCCATCCTGTACCGAGCCATGCACGCCCCTGCCCTCCTGCCCAGAGAGACACTGGTTCCAGCAATGGCCTTCATCCTCATGCTGACCTTCACCCCCACAAGCTGTACTTCCTCTTTATAAAGCACCCTGGCAGCAAAAGGCCCATGACAACACTCTGCTCTCCATTTTTATATCTGAATATCTCAAAGCACTTAGCAAAGACTTTCATTTTCTCATTACCCCAAGGAGAGGAGGTCATTCGGGAAAATGGTACAAATATTCCCATTTGTCAAAAGCAAAAAGGAAGTGAGTTAAAAGGAAAATTCTACCACTTAACTGCGCCCGACCAGCCCAGGAGGGAACGCAAGGGTCTTCTTTGCCTCTCCGTTCACCCAGTTTGCTTTTTCCGACGCAACTTCAGGAACCTCATTACGGAAATGATGGCTCAGGGCCAAAACCAGGTTTCCATTTTGCTGAGAATCAATCACTCCCCAGTGGCCCCAGCTCAGGAGACCCTCTCACTTCTCAACTAAGACCATATTCTCTTAGGATTATAATTATGTAAAATGTATATTATACAAATATATACAGTCACCAAAGGAAAAAAAAGACAGAATACACTAAATACTAAAGGAGGTGATATTACAATAGTTAAATTATCAGTGAATGTTTTTCCTTTATTGTTTCTCAAAAACTATTTAAAATATGGTTATATTCTCCCAGCACATGGAGAAAAGCAATGCTTCAGAGTTGTATCAGCCGGCGTTCGAAGGCTGGCTCTCCTTTAGCCAGCTGGGTGAACTCAGGCAAATTACTTAGCCTCTCTGAGCCTTATTTCCTGACAGGCACAACAGAAGTCGAACCACTACCTGCCCTGTGTCCTTCAGTCCCACAGAAAGTCACGGCACGGCATCTGACACCTAGTTGGTGCTCAGAAAATGTCTATTTCCTTCCTCTTTTAATAAACTGAAAAGGTAAAATCACCCCTTGGGGACAAAGGCAAGAGGCTTCACCCGCTTCCTCTCCAATTTCCTACTACATCCTTCATCCCTTTTCCTGGCTCCCGTCACTCCCCCAGCAAGCCCCCAACACACAGCCCTCAGGCTGCTGGTCCTGGCTCTCCTGGGACCCTCCTGGGACTCACCTGGAGGGCTCGGAGGCTGGGGGGGGGGGTGTCTCTGGGGACGACAGCACAAGCCCTGCTCTGACCTCCTCCACCAGGTCAGGCCCAGGCGAGCCCTTCCAGGGAGTAAACAGGCCTCGTGCAAGGACTCGGCAGACACACTGGGCGATCCCCAGGTTTGCGCCCTCCTGGCAGCCGCCGTCCAGGAACAGGTGCCAGGCTGCAAAGGCCACCTGCTCTCCTGGGGGAGGGCAAGGGCCACGCTCCCGACCGCGGAGGGGAGGTCAAGGAGAATCAAGATGGCGCCAGTGTCTGGGAGCCAACCCCTCCCTGGGCCAGGCAGGCCAGGCCGGCCCAGGGGCTGCCACCTTGGGGGTCCGCGAACCCAGCCCCGGCTGCGGCAAGCCGTCTCCCTGCTCCCCTCCCTGCTCTGTACTGGGCCGACATGTTCATGTTCTTCATGTTCACTCTGCTGGTTTGGCAAGTATGCTTCAGTAGAATTCTGGTGGCCACAGCCTCTGGGCTGGGGTGCCAAGACTCCAGCCTGGCCTGGGGCATCCTGGAGCCTGCACACAACGACAGGCCTGAGCCCTCCACCTTCCTGCCTTCCTGATAATAGACGGGGAGCAAGGAGTCGTAATAGTAATAGCCGCAATAATGGCTACCCCTAGTTCCCATGCACCAGGCCTCGCCCTAAGTGCCTTACCAGCATTTTTTCATTTAATCCCAATAGCAACCCCATGCTGGAGGCACTATGATCTCTCTCCTTTGGCAAGGAAGGAAACTGAGCCTCACAAGGCTTAGGGAAGTACCCAAAGTCATAGTACTAATAAAGGAGGAACTAGGAATTTAAACACGTGCACTCAATTATCCTACGGGGTCTCTGCATGGGGGCCATCCTCCCAGTACAGCTGCTAGAACCACCACACTCCACTGGAAGGTTCCAGAAAAGGATCCCCTGAGAGACATCCGCAGCCACTGCGGGACACATGACCTCCCCAAGAGCAGGCTGTGATCCTGCCAAAATGAGTGCTGCTCCTTGCCTCTTGCCCCTGAGGAAGAAGAGGGACTCCACACCTCCACCAAGAAAGGATGGTCAAGTTCAAGAGCTGCCATTTTACAAACATAGCAGTGACTGGAGGAGCACCTGTAAGGTGGTGATATTTCCCTCCCTGGCTCTCTTGGGGATGTTTAAGTGGGGAGGTCTAGGGACATGGGATCATTGCAAGGGCCAAGTACAAGTAAATGTCTGTTGACCAATCTACTAGGGTAGGCTTGGGAGAGAGCGGAAACATGGCCGGGGAAGGGGGGGGGGGCAGGGCCCATTACATATACAAACCCTCAAAACTGTAAGCCTTCTTTGCAAACCAGGCATGATACCAGCGCAAGATGAGGCAACCTTTCTTTTAAAATTAAAATAGGTCTCTCATGGGAGGCCGGATGTGGGGACCCCCGGACAAGGCTCCCCCCGCCCGCCCACCCGTTGCCAGCAGCGGGTCCCATGGAAGCTGGTGGAGCCTAGCAGGGTGGGGGCCCGGTGGGCCACCCGGGGCAGACAGTCTCCAATCGTGCTGACCACAGCACATCGCTTCATTCAGGAACCCAGAGTAAAATGTACAGCTGGGTCTAGCGTTGATTCAGCCTTTAACTCGTTCGGGATCGCTGGCAGAGCCACCGAGGCGACCGGGAGGGGGTTAGGCCATCCCTGGGGAAGGGGGCAGGTTGGGGCAGAACCCCTGCTGATAATGTTGATACGTATGAAAAGAAACCGTAATTTTTGTTTCAAAACCCCTCTAACAACCCTACGAGCATTGGGAGTTTAGGGAGGGATGAGTGAGTGTGTGTTAGGTGGGGGGCAGGGGTGGGGGGAGCTTGTTTTCTACCCACTGCCAAATTCTCATTTACTGTCAGCTCCAATCCATTCAGAACTCACTGACTCAATTGCCTTTTCACGGGGAAAGGAGCCTGCACAATGCAGGGGACTTTTCAGTTCCACATTAGCACACAGGGCACTGGGCAATGTCCAGGAATAAACACACACGTCCCTCCCAGAGGCCGCCGCCCCCACCCCCAGCCCCAAACAATCCAGCCAGCCCCGCCTGGGCCACATCTGCTCTCCCCTATTTTAATACTTTGGGTTGTTGTTGTTGTTGCTTAATGTAGTTTGGCCACTAGAGAAGTGTGTGTGTGTGTGTGTGTGTGCACGCGTGCAGAGGCACAATTTCTGTGTGCTGGGAGAAGTAGGGGCTCTCACAAGTAGAAGGGCTTGCAAGAGTTAATTCTAGGGCAGTTCCAACTCTTCTTTTTGCCCAAAGAAAGAAGGGATGGGGAGAGATGGAAAGAGATCCAAATTAGGCTCCCAGAAGGTAGGGATTTGTTGGGGGGGGTACTCATTTAACCTAATTCTGAAAAGTGTTGATTATAGAGAAATTAGCATTTAGTGTGGGAATGTCCTTAAGAACTTGGCAGCCACAAAAGCTCTTCAATAATCACATTAAAATAATATCAACAATAATATAATTATTATAAAAACGGGGGTCCCCATTTTCCGAGTGTTCACGATGAGCCCTGTGCTCTACTAAGTGCTCACACCCACTGGCTCAGGCAATGATCCCAAAGACCCACTGAGCAGATACCACCTCCCGTTAGCACGTCCACACAATCAGACAGTTACAACCCCTGCCCCAAGTCAAAAAGACTGCAAGTGAGAAAAGGATTTAAATCCCGTTCTCCTAACTGTAGACCCACCATCTCACCCTGCCCCAGGAGAGAGGAAACCTGCAGTAGATTCTAAAGAGAGAGGAGGCCCCAGCACCACGGAAGCCTTGGCTGCAGGCAGGGAGCCCAACCCCTGCCTCCATCACTGTCCCGTGGGGGCTCATGCTTCCCTTTAGCCCAGGCTCTAGGAGGGAAGCACCTGCCCCTCTTATACCTCCCTTGTCCAGTAGAACTTGACGTGATGCTGGAAATGCTCTTTATCGTGCCACTCAACACAGTAGCCACTAATGGTTATGGAGTACTTGAAATGTGGCTAGCTCACTGAAGAACTGAATTTTTCATTTCAGTTCCTTTCAACTGCCACATGGGCTAGGGGCCACTGTACTGGACAGTCCAGATTCAGAATCCCTCCAGCTGCCCCTTTCCCTCCCAGCCCAAGAGCAATGTTGGAAATAAACTTAAGAGCATTGGAAGACAGAAGTGTTGCTGGGTCAGAAGGCCCCCACCTCAGCCACCAAGCCTCTCCTCCATTCTGGCATAGCCTTCCAAAAATCCCGAGTCTGCCTCCAGCTTATTTGTCTCCTTCCCTCCCTCCCTCGCTCCCATCTTTCTTTTTTTCTTTTCTTTCTCTTCCTTTCCTTCCATCCATCCTTCCTCCCTCCCTCCCTACTTCTCATTCCATCCTTCCTTCTCTCCCTCCATTTCTTCTTCCTTCTTTCCTTCCTTTCTTCCTATCTTTCTTTTCTCCCTCCCTCCCTTCCTTTCTTTCTTAGGAAAAAAAAAAAAAAGCATCAGTTTAATTAGATAAATCCTCTGAGCACGTGGCCTGGAGTTCGTCATGGAAATTAACCTGCTCCCAGATCTCAGATAGTGAAACAAGAACCGGGGTGTTTTGGCATAGCACAGTGAAATGGGAGAGGCCGGGGGCAATTCATACACCTCATCTTCTATAAGTGCCCCCGGCCCCTCCAGTGCCCCCTGCTTCGCAGCCCCCACGTCCTTGGCTCCTTAGGTCACTGCCTCCAAGCCCCCTCTGCCTCTCCTCCTGGCCTTCCCTCCCCACCTCTGCCCAGGCCCGCCCAGGCCAGGCGCTGCTCCCCACGGCAGGATCGCCCAAGGGCAGGGGGGAAGCCGAGGCTCCATCCCCACCATGCCCTGCTTTCCTCCAAGTCAAACCTCAGTGAATGGGAGTTAGGATTATTGTTCTCTCTGTGCTCACAGGTGGAATTCCAGCCCCATTTTACAGATGTAGGAACAAAGGATTAGAGAAATTAATCCGCCTAACCAAGAGAAACATGGTTCGCATTGGGTCCAGCCTGACTCCAAAAGCAGGCTCTTATCCCTCTGCTGGCCACGCCATCTCTGCACAGCAGGGCCCGTCCATGCTGGCCTCCGGGGCTCCCGGCACTCAGCATGAAACTTGCAGGCCACCAGCACCTTGCAGTGGTTCCCAGGAGCTTCCTCCACCAGACCGCTTGCCTCCTGTCCCAGAAAGCTCCCGTGGTGAACCTCCCTGCTTCCCCAGCTCCAGGAACATCCACTCTGGCCACAATGGGGATGAGAGACCAACGGCCCCTCTCCCATTTCAGGTGGACTCCAAAGGTGGGCACGCCTTGCTTCTCGACGCCTTCTGACTCAACACCAAAAATACCTGGAGACCTCAAGGTAGCCCCGAAAGATGAAACACAAAATCAGAATTTCCAACTAACACCATCACACCCCACACCTTCGGGCGTCCCAGCCCCCAGTTATAGAGAGTGGGTTCTCCCTTCTCTCTCGTCCACAGCACGCCCTGGTGGGCAGCAGGTGTGTCCACACTCCCTCTCGTGTGAGTCTGAAACACACATAGGTGCCAGGCCGGTTCTAAACACTTCACGAGTCTCAGCTCATCTGATCCTTACATCAATGCCACAAGGCGGAGAGTGTTATCCCCATTTTACAGATGAGAACACTGAGGCACAGGCTAGTTAAATAACTGATGTAAGGCCGTGACTTTGATCCCTAGCTAACTAGTTTCAGAATGCATGATCTATAATATACACAGTTCCTCAAGGGAGCCCCCATACTGCCTGAAAAGCAACTACCCACCCCCAACTCAGCCCCAAGCTCCCAAGGATGAGAACCAAAACACAACCTGATACAAAAATGCAGCCTCAGCACCACACACACCATGACCAGGCCCATGGCTTTCTGGAATCCTGGATCCCATATTATATGAAACTGGCTCATCTGACGCTGGGGACACCGTGCACTTGACCACGTGACCGTGATAAATTCCTCATTACATTTCACGATTTCAAAGAACGTTCCTAGCTACAAGGCCAGCCGATTTCAGGGAAATCGGGTCAGAGACCATTTGATAAGAGAGGAAACTGAGGCCCAGAGAGGTCAAATGACTTGCCCAAGAGCACACAGTGATTTACTGGGGAGCTAGAACAGGAATGCGGTCTCCTGACCCCTACAAGTAGACCACCCAGGTCTCATCCCATCCCCTCATGCCAGACCAGGGATGCTGAGCTTGGCCCATGGTCATCCCCCCCGCCACCATCCCGGGGATCAGATTTCCCTAAGGAGCCTCCGGGACGAGTGGGCCCGGAAATGGCCCGCACAGAGCGAGCTGCGCAGCTGAGCTCCCCAGGGGCGAGGGGGGCAGACGGAGCTAGAGACACCAGCACAGCCCCCGTGGGTCTCTGCCAGCAATTAGTGCTGGAGAAGGGTGCCAGTCTGGCAGAGCTGATTCCCCACCCCTTCTTCTCATCACACACACACACACGCACACGCGCGCGCGCTCACCCACCCCAAGACCAGCAGAGAGGCAGCGCAGCTTCCTTTCGGTAAATCTCGTCGGCAAGCACATGCTGGCCATGCAATTTGGTCATTACTGCTTTTAAACAACAGAAGAGCAGAATCCACCCACCATTAACCCGTCCTGCTCTCCCTCCGCGTTTCACACCAGCTCAGTCACCAGCCTTCATCTCCAACTCCCACGCACCCCCTTTTTGCATGCTCCCCAGAAGTTGCTTTCCCAAAAGAAACACGGAGTTAAAACACACACACACACACACACACACACACACAACCTGACTACGGTAAGTCAAACCTGAATTTATCTCTTGCCCGCTCTGTCCCCAGAGAAAATCATCCAGGGTTTGCACATGACCTCGGCTAAGACCCTTCCTTAAATACCCGAGGAATCCTACGGAATGCCCACCAGACGAGGGTGAGGCTGCCTTTGTCCTGGAGAGGGGAATCGACCTGAGCAGGTGTGGGTTCTTCAGACGGGAACCTGAGTGTTGGCCCCAATCCACCTGTGGGGGACGCTGGATCACAGTTTGACATGGCTCTGCTCCCTGGTACTGAGGCAGGCAGGGGTGGCAATGAACATGAGGCCGGATTTTGCCTCCTCACTTCCTTACCCCACCCCCCCACAACAGTCCTGGAGAATTGGAAAGAAGCCCACCGGAGCCAGGGACCCTAGACGGTCCTTAGCTGGGTTTTTAAGATCTGTGAAACCCCTCAAAGAATAAGTAGTATTTATGCTTGAGAGACCTTTTTTTATTAAGAGGATTCTCAAAAGGGGCACATGAACTCAAAAGGGGAAGAAGCAGAGACCCCCCTCCCACTACCACCATGGGCTCAGCAGTGTCTCACGCCCCTACTGCCCCTCTCCAGTGGCCCTGACCAGCTGCCTCCCTGGCCCCCAGGGCCTCCTCCTCGCCTGGCCTGGAAGCCGGTCATGGGGAGCGCTGGGCCCGGGAGCTGTGCCATGCCCGTGTGCCAAGGCCCACTCACCCTCCTGCCAGTGTGCCAGGGCGGCCGCAGGCCCGACAGAGGACAGGCACGGCAGGGCCCACCAGCGGGGAGAAGAGAGGAAACCGGAGGCTGCTCGTCTTGGAAAACCTCGAAGATCCTCTAAGCCACCTAGTGTCCAGAGCTGAACTCTGGCCGCAGCTCTGTCCCTCCCGCTTACCAGAGCGGGCGGGGCGGGGGGGGGGGGGGGGGGGAAGCCCAAGGGGGCAGGACAAGCCGCTCTCCCCCCTTCTCCAGGAACCTGAGGCCAGGGGGGCCAGCGGCTGAGCCTGCTGGGGAGACAGTGCCCAGGGGGAAAAAGAGGAAAGGCCCTATGGCCCCTGCTCCCCACCCTAACCCAAAGCAGGGCTGACCCAGGGCAGATGCTTCCCTCACCCCTGCTCCTCGCCTCAGCGAGTCACCCTCTCCTGGAGATCCCCAGTGTCATCTCAGACAACCGGCTGGCTGGGCTCCTCTGGGCTCCCCCCAACCCCAGCCTCCCGGCCTCCTGCAGAGCCTCCCAAACCCTGGGCCCGCCACTCCCCCAGGACTGCTTGCCCCCCCGTCCTCTGCTCTCTTTTCTCTGTGTCCTCAAGACTCCTCTCACCTTGAGAAGTGTTAGGATTACCCAGCATTTACACTCAACGCTCTTCTTTATTCCTTAAGGCTTATTAAGAATGATAATGAGTTCCAAAGGAGCCACACGTCTCTCTCTCTCTCTCTCTCTCTTCTCTATCCTTCCCTCTCTCTCCCCCCCCCCCCCCCCCCCCCCCCCCCCCCCTTGCTGTCTTTCTCTACGTGTCTTTTCCACCAAAGACACACAGGACAAATCCAGACCAAAAGGAAAAAAAATTCCAACAATATGGAACAAGGGCACTTGAGGATTTATATTCAATAAATCCCTCTCTCTTCTTCCCTCTCCCTAGTTGTTCTCAATTATTCAGATTAAAAACAACAACAACAACTCCCCCTTCTCTTCCCCACCCTCCAGGCCACCCCTCACTCTGCTGGACTTTGAGCAGGGGGAACTGGAGAAGGGCCCGGCTTGCCCGCACAACCTCATTAACGTGCGGCTCTTAAACGGTTGATTAATTTTTGCAGAATTTATGACAGGCTTCAGCTGCCCCCCCTGCCCCCCCATCGACCCACACGGTGGCCTCAGCACCACAGCAACTTAACTTGGTGAACTTGAGGGGGGTTGGGGGGGCAGAGCTGGGGTGCCCCCCTCGTCAGCGGCTTCCTGCAGCCGGAACCACGGGCAGCCCAGCGCCAGACGGAAGACACACAGATGCCAAGGCCAGGCAGGAGATGGACCTGCTCGAGGAACGGCATGGCACCCACAAGGGAGATCGCCGGGCAGCCAGAGGCCATGGCTAACTTTTGGTTCTCCGGGACTTTTTTAATTTCAAAATAAGGAAGCCGTCAGAAAATGGGCAATGAGCAAAGGAACCCGAGGGTCTGCAAAGGATGCCCAAGTTCACGCCCACCGAGCCACACCAGGCATCTCAGCAGAGGGACCGGCCTTATCGGTCTGCCGGGCTGCCCTTCAGAGAAGGGGAAGAACAGATCCTAATGAAATTACAGTTTTTAAAATGTCTATAAATTAAATCTTCCCCCCCCCCCCCACCGCCTCTCTCTCTGAATCTCCCCCTGAGCTCCCTCCTTTACAAGGCTTGTTTGCCTCTCCTCGGTTCCCTCTGCTCATGTCTGCTTTTCTGATATAGACATCAAGAGGTTACGGGCTCAATTACAACTCTGCTGGAGTCTCAGCACCAGACTCGCCTGGCCTTCTCTTCTGCTCTTCAGAAACCAGATACCAAAGAAATCTCTCTTCTGCTTTATATTTTTATTTTTAATGCCAAAAGCCTCAAGATTCATTCAGTTGACTCACGGCCTTTTTTAACTTACTTCAAATGGGAGGGGGGGAGAGAATATCCTTTTTAGTTGTGTCCGAGTATAAATATAATGGAAATGCTTTTCTCTTTATCTCATTCCCCTTTCTTAAGGACACACACAAAACCTTAGCAATATGTGGAATTTCAAAAAGGGGGGGACAGAGTATAAGTGTGCTTAATTAATGCATATATGTTGGGGGGAGGAAAGAGAGCTGCTGGAGAATATCAGTTGGACATCTAGTGTATTTCTAAAGTTAAGGAGTGACATCATAAGACTTCTTATTAGCAAAAAAGTCCATTTGAAAGAGGTGGAACATACATGGTGATTTTTTTTTTTTTAAAAAAAGGAAAACATTTCTTCTACCTTCCACAACACTGTCTCTTGATACAGAAAGGAGACAGGCCATCTATATAATGTTACATCCTCAAAAAGCCACCCCCCCCAAAAAAAAGTGAAAAAAAAAAATCCAAGTCATAGTCAATCATCATAGTTGAAACCAGTTTCGAATTGTAGGTCTAAGGGAAAAAAACAAACAACCCCTCCACTATAATTCTGGAAATATTAACCAGAGGGGATTCCAAAAGGTACTTTTCCAGGAAAAAACACTTGAGACAAAGGCTGGAGAAAGCTGAAGCTCAAGGTGAATCAAAAAAGAAAAACTTTGTCTTTCCAATTAACCAGACTGGGAAAAAGAAAGGAGGGGGGGCACACATTACTACCAACTCATTACTTCTTTCCTGTAAACAATTTAATTAAATTCTGCTAAATACAGGAGAAACACTCATTTTGGAGTGCTTCTCTCCCCCCCCCCCCCTCAAAAGCAAATTCCTGCAGGTTACTCCCCCCCATGCCAACACTTCTGCTGCACAACCTCCAAATGGATTTCCAACCCAGGCGTGGACTACACAGCTCACAGCCGCCAGAATGACAGCCTCATATGTCTGAAAGCTGACACTTCAGCTTTGAAAAGAAATGGGGGAAAATAAGCTGTTGACTTCTTGGTTAAAGTATTTTCTTGTTCTAACTCATGTTCTTATGTCACTGGGCTAAAAAAAAAGGGAGAGAGAGAGAAGAGAGAAGAGAGAGATATGACTTTCCTTGAATGATCTGTTTAACCTAAGCCAGAGGAAAAAAAAGAAAGTCATTAATTACTTATGTGAGCTATTGCTTCAGAAAGACAATAAACCTGCCCGGTCGCCATGGATATGACATATTTGCTCTGAAAACAACACAATAATTAGCAAAGGGGAAAGATACAAGGAGAATATGCAAACTCCTGAGTTTAAAGCCACAGTGCTCTTTTCTCCCGTAAGCCTGTTCTGTTTGCAATCCAAATCAAACAAATTTTTAAAATATAGCAAAGGGGGAAAGAGCAGGAATGGCTCCTCTCTCCTCTGAGCTGAGGAGCAACAACCACTCCACCTCCTTCCAAAATAAAATAATGTAAAAGAGAACCAGGATGGTATAAGGGGGGGAAAAAAAGTCAAGTATTGACTCTGTTTTATTTCCTATAGCAGGGGTGGAGTCTAAGGTTTGTTTTTGCTTCTTTCTTTTTTTTAAGTGTGCTCTTATTTAGCTTTGGACCTTCTGGCCAGATATAAATTTATTTATGAAAGCCAAATGCCCTGTGTGTGGCTCACCCCTCCCCAAAGTAAATGGAAATGTGAAGGGGTAGAGGTGGGGAATTCTATTTGAAAAAGCAAAACAGTATACTCAGAAAGCATCAGCTCTAGAGAGGGACATCCACTCCCCCCACCTCCAAGAAAATGGAACCCGGGCCTTACTTTAAAATTAAAAATGCATTAAATGGTTTTACCTACAACTTAGTCCCAGAGGATCATTAGGAAATGCAATCGCTTTGTATCATATCTGTCAGCGTGATAAATATCTGAGTTCAGAGTAGGTTTGCAATTTTTCAGAGCGTCACAAACCAAGATAATTTTTTTTTTCGCCTTACTTTCTTAATTCACTGCACCCACCCCCTCAAAGTCAGGAGTCTACAGAAAAATAACTGAGAAGAGGACAGGAGGAGAAAAGGAGAAAAAGTTGATATGTTCTTATACACGGACAGAGGTTACTGATCTTCCCCCCCAAAAAAGTGGGGAAATTAGGACTGTCAAATATTTGGGTATTTTTTAAAAATTTTTTAAAGTACTCCCATTAAGTTTGAGTAAAAACTTTCCCCCTCTTCCCAGAGGCTAATTTTCCAAAAACAGATGGTCAGGATCTAAAAGAGAAGCAAATATACCTCAACCCCCACAGGCAGAGAAATCTAACTTTGAACTTCTTTTTAAATTAAAAAAGGGGGGGCAGATAAACTATTAATAAGTATGAAAAATTAGCTGAGCTACAAGTTTTGTTTTTCTTATTAAAAAAATTCTTTCAACACAAGGGGAGCAGATACAAAGGAAAGGTTCACATTTGACTAACTTCCTATTTTTTTTAACAATAGTTGTTTTTTTGTTTTAGATTGGACTCTTTGATCTTGAAAGAATTTTGCTCTTATACGATGGGGAAGAAGGGGGTGGTGGTGAAATGATCTGTTTTAAATGATGATGCAACTTAGGGATCAAAGCCTTCGCTCTCTTCTAGCCATAATAAGCTGTACTTGCCACAAAGCGCGAGTCTCCCGGCTCCTCTCCTTCGTAAGAAGGAAATAAAATGCACGGAGACTCAGGGAAAGACGCGAAGTCTCTGCAAGGTGCAAAGTCTAAAAAACAAAAATCAAAAAGAGAGAGAGAGGCACTGCCCCTTTAAACGTTTTAGTGCATATGGAGTTTGATTTCTGAAAGAGATCAGTTTAACATCTCCATAGAAACCAGCAACAGATTATCATCAACAGAATAAATAACTAGTCTAATAAATTAAACAGGAGGCATAAGATCGCTGGAAACCTGATTACTGAAGTTCAACAATATTCCCCATAAACTCTCGTTAACCGCCTCTAAGGTGGCTAACAAGATGGGGGCGGGGGGAGGGGGGGCAATCTCTCCAGCTCGCGGGATCCCGGAGAGAGACGGTGGCCGCCACCGGGAAGGGAAAAGTTCCCCACCCTGGCCTGCAGAGGGTCCGAGAGCTCGAGTGAGGGGCAAACCATAAAGCCGAAGTTTGGCAAGTGGGAAAGCGGCTGGCGTCGGGGGAGGTAGCGCGGGTCGCCGGAGATGGCGCGGGACGCGACGCCTGCCCGGGACGCAACTCCTGGCCGCCACCAAGGCGCAAACCCGGAGCTTTGCGCTCGGGCGCCGAACGGCCCAGCGCCCCCTCTGGGCACGTGGAGCGCAGCCCGGGCGCAGCCCCCGGGGACCAACTACCCCCCTCACCACGCCCAGCGCAGCTGCTCCTGCTCAGCCCGGACAGCTCCCTTTAGGACGGCGACGTGTGTGGGGTGTGTGTGTGTGTGTGTGTGTGCGTGTGTGTGCGTGTGCGCGCGC
>NC_058406.1:7691503-7702682 GCF_002201575.2 Neomonachus schauinslandi
CCCCCTGTGGGGGGGGGGGGGGGGGGGGGGGTGTGTGTGTGTGTGTGTGTGCGTGTGTGTGCGTGTGCGCGCGCGCGCGCGGGGGGGGGGGGGGGGGGGGGCGCGCCAATTTACCCTGCGATCTGTTTTCCTGTTCCCTCGCTCGCTCTTATCGAGCGCTTGTACCAGCTCCGAGACGTCCTAAATTTACCAACTTTGCTCCACGACTACCCTTGGCCTTTTCCCCCCTCGCGGCCCCCATCTCTTTGAGTGTACCGGGTGTTGGCGGGACAACCACACACTCTGGGGATCGTGCCCCCAGACTCCGCTGGGACAGCGACGCATAACCCACGCCCCAGTTGCCCCTTGATCCAGCTGAGTTTGGGGGAGCTCCAGGCTTGTTGGAGGGGTGTTTTCGCTGCTTCCCTGGTGGACTAATCATACGCACCCGCACACGCACCCGCACCCTCCCCAGCGTGACTGGAAGGAGGTCCTCGCCGCACCCAAGGCCCGCTTCCCAAGCTGAGGCTGGGTCCGGAAGAACTTGTGTAGAGGGAGAAGCGGCCCCCTGCCTCCCTCGGCACTCTTCTCCTCCCCCAACTTCGGACCTGGGTCGGGGACGACTTGGAAGAAGAATCTGCGCCCACCCCCTAGAGAAAAATCTATTATTATTATCTTAATCTACGCCCCCAAAGTGTCCCTCCCGCCGTGATTGACGGCGCATACACCTGTTCCCCTCGCCGAGAAGCTCCCAACGCTGGGGACAGACATTCGCCCAAATGCTCCGCTGCGACCCAGCGCCCGCTCGCCGCCCTCGCCGGCCAGCCCCCGCCCGCCGCCCCAGCGCGCCCCTGCCCGCACCTTGCCACCCCAGCGGCCGCCCCCTCCCCTCCCAGGCCCCGATCCCCAGCCCGCCCGCTCCCGGCCGCGCTGGCTTCGGGAAGAGAGAAAGAACAGAAAGCAAAACTTCCTGGCGGCCGACGGCCATCAGCTGCACATTCTGCAAATGCCACCGAGTAAAAATAAACCGGCCGCCGCTCCGCCCGGCCGGCTCACCCCGGGCGCACGACTCGGCCCCCTGCCCCGGGAGCTCCCTGACTGTCGGTCCGACCCGATCCCCCATTCCCGCGCGCCCCCTGGAGCCCCGCTTCGCGACACTCCTTCGCCAGCCACCACGCGCTCCTTTGCCCTGAAGGTCGACCCCAAGTGACCGGGTGGTCCGGCCTTCTCTCCGTCGGTGCCCCTCTGCTCCCCTACGAGCTACTCTTGTCTCTGTCCTCCGCCTCGTGCCTATTTCAGCCGCGCGTCCCTGGTTTCAGGGTTTCCTCTCCCCAACTGCTAAGCCCCGAGGTCACCCTCAGCCCACCCTGGGGCACAGACCCCGCCAGACCCTCACCCACCTCGGCCGAGCCCCCTGGAGCGCACCGCTCTACCCGCCTGCCCGCCAGCCCAACGTCCCACATCCCCGGGCGCAACTTCTCTCCCAGCGCACACAACAACCGCGTCAACTCCCCCGAACTTTTCCCCGGACCCAGGAGGGCTCCGACGGACAGCCGCATGGCCCTGAGCCGGTGTCCCGGCTCTCTGTGCCCAGCACTGCCAGCCCTGCGCCTGGGGAGGCTGGGGTGGGGGTGGGGGGAGTGAGGAGCGCCACTTGCCGCGCCCGGAGCAGCACACTTGAGACAAACTTCCCAGGCACAAATGAAAAAGGGGGCGCCGCTCCCCCCAGCCATGCAACCCTTCGTCTTCATTTTCCCACCCGGAGGCACCCCTTGGCACCCCGCGCCTAAGTGAATACTGCCTACCTCGGCCGGTAGCACCTACACCCTGGTATTGGGGCACAAGAGTCGGCCGGAGGGGTTCCCCACCCACCCCTTCCCCTGGGCAAAGTCTTGCAAAGTCACCCCAGGCACCCCTCACCCCTGCCTCCTTCTCTGCCCTGGTGGGCGCTCGAACCCCTGCAGCCGGGGAGGGGGGAGCGTAGGGGGAAGGAGTGATTACCCAGTGTTGGCGAGCACCTGCCCCCCCCCCCCCCCCCTGCAGCGCGGGGGGCGCCCCCACCCTATTTGCAAAGTCCTGCACTCGAGCCTGGCACCTCCCCCTCTTCTCCCCTACCCCGCCGCCCCCTCAGCTGGAGTAAGTGACCCCCAGGAGCAGCAGCCCTCCCCTCTCCCGGAGCCGCGCGCTGGGCATTCCCCTGGCCGCGGCGGGCGACGCGCCGCCCCGCGTCCGGATGCCAGCCCTCCGTGCCCCCTGCCTCCCGCACGGCCGGAGTTGGGTGGCAGCCGCCGCGCGCAGGCAGGCTGGCTGGCTGGCTGGCTCGCTCGCTCGCTCGCTCGCCCGCTCCCTGCTGCAAGCGGCAGCCCCGGAGGTGGGGGGCTGCACCGGGACAGGGGGCGAGGCGGGGAAGCACCTCGGGAGGCCCTCGGAGCTGAGGGGCGTGGGGGGGCCGCGGCGGAGGGAGCGCCGAGTCTCTTACCTGCACTTGGGGCGGCTTTGGGTGACTTTCCAAGTCCGGGGGAAAAATGTGTGTGTGTTTGGGATGGAGCGCCGCGGGCGCGCATGCGCTGCCCAAAGTTGCCGGATCCCGGATTTTTCGCTCCCAGTCTCCGCTCTCGCCCGCTGTGATTATGGAATTCTCCGCGGCCGAGCGGGCGAGTGGGTGGCATGCAAAACCCGGGCCGGATTGCTGGGCCGGGCTCCGCTCCACCCTCACACCCCCAGACCTTCCCCTCCCTGTTTCTTCCCACCCACCGCCCAGGCTGAGCTCGGCTCGTGCGCGCAGCGAGACGCGGCCTGCGGAGGAGCATCTGAGCGCACGGCTCCCTTTTGCGGCTGGAGAAGCTTTCCACACCCCCTAGTTAAGTGGAGCTGAGGCTGGGGCACAAGAGAGAAGGGACAGGAGTGGGTTACTTTTCACCTGTTCTGATCCCGGAGAGCCAGTCGGCTTCCCACTTTTCCACTGAAGACCTAGCTCTTTTCTGCAAGTTAGAATGTTAGAATTGTTGAACCCAAAGGAACGTGATGTTCTCACTCTTTGATATCTGCTTTGCACTTACTCTTTGCAAGGGAGTTTTCATTCAGTCCATTGTGCAAGAAATAAATCCTTACGTGAGCAAGATAGTCCGTGAAGAATGAACCTGGCTGGGGGTGGAAGGGGTGTGAAGGGGTGAAGGTAATGAACATTAAAACAAATGAATAATATTATTTCAGAGAGTGAAAGGATCCATGAAGAAAATAAAGCAAGGCGATCGGATAACGTGTTTTGGGAGAGCTAATTTACCCCTCCTGGGTGACAGAGGAGGGCCTCTTGGGGAGGGGCGGGGACCTTCGAACTCCATTGGAGAAGCCCCCCTTTTCTCGCTTTGTTCCCACTGCCCACCTCCCAGTTGGTCTAAGGTGGCCACACCAGGCTGAGCCTGGAGGTCAGGGGCAGTCTTGGTGCAGTGCCTCTGGTCCTGCCTTTCTCCGCCAGGCCACCCCTGTCCCAGGACTGAGTTCGTCACTGTTCCTGTTTTTCCTTCTTAACAAGGACATGATGGAAATAACATCAGACGTGAAAGAAATGGGTAAACACTCCAATGGTGAGAGAAGTGAAAAATTGACCGCAATAGTAAACGAAATAGCTAAATGACTTGTTGAATAAATGAATATAAATTCAAAGTATGACCCACAGTTTGGAGAAGTGTTCAACAGAATGCATTAAACTAAGAGGAAATGCCACAGGCTGGTAAATGGTGTTGCAGGCTGGTAGACTTTGGGACCTATTCTGCAAGGTTTCGGCAAAGCTTCTCAGGACCGGAAGTTTCCAGAAGCCCTGGATGGTAATTGCCCAAGACAGACATCCGCTGGGATGCATTCCATGCCCTGCCTTAAGCTGGAAGTTAATTGGTAAATGCATAGAGACTGGGGACTCCATGGCCCTCTGGCCCTGAGGTGGCCAGGATTTGCCCTGTCCCCTAATAAAGCCTCCAGATTTGGGAGAGGAGGCCCAACCATCCCCTTATCCCATAGTTGTTGAGTGATCTCTACTTGTTTTAGACCAGCTGAGAAACAAACAAACAAACAAACAAAAACCCTCAAAAGTACAGCTTGTCTCCTTCCCATCTGGCATGGGTCTGAGAATCCCATGTTTGGGATTTGTCCACACAGGAAGGCCAGATGTGGGGGTGGGACACACCTCTCAGGTTCAGAGAATTTTCTCCCCTCTTTAATCCTGTAATTAACAGGAAGCGGCAACACATCAATAATTAACAGTCCCCATGGACCACTGACCCATTACTCTCCACTGCCACCCCACACCATCAAATCAGTCCTCGGTTTCAGGAGTTGGTGTGCTGGCCTACCACGCAAAAGACCCTTGTGTCTGGTGACTCAGCAGAACACACAGCCCCGAACATCTCAAGCCCAGTCCTGCCATTCTGCAGGAGAAACTGAGGCATGGTGAGGGTAATGACCTGAGTAATGGTGAGGGAGGTTTTCTAGCTTTGGATTTGAGGCTAATTCCACTCCTGGGGCTGTATGAAGAAGTGGGTCACAGCTTGTGCTTTGGGGTCAGACCCTAGCTACTCACCAGCGGAGTGACCTTGAGTAAGGCATTTGACCCCTCTGTGCCTCAGTTGCCTTAACCGTAAAATGGGGATAATAATAGTACTACTGCCTGGGCTTGTTGAGAGGCTAAAATGAGTTAATGCATGAAAAGTGCCTGAGCCAAGTGAGTGATCGATAAATGCCAGTAATTGTCATTGCTCCTTGGGACATCCGGTGCTCCCTCTACTTCTCATTTCTTCCTGTCCTCTCTCCCTTCCTTCTTCTCCTCTGTCCTTTTCTTCCTCCAGAACGGCCGGAGGAGTCCTGCATGCACACGTTTGTTTAGCAGGCTTTCGTCACGCCCCCAGTGAAGAGCAGGTCCTTCCCAGGGAAGCCACAAATGAATGAGACAGGCCCTGCCTCTGAGGAGCTGCCCGAGGAGCTCACTAGTTTTCGCATTCCCGCTTTCTCACTAGAAGGCTCACCCCCCCCCCCCAAACAGCCACGTCTCAAGCACCAAACTTTTATTAAGACATTTATTCTTCCCTCCATTTTTTTCTGAGATACTTCGCAATTCTCCCATCCTCCAGGGAGTCTTTCTGCCTCCTCTGAAGGAACTTCATCTGAGAGGGGGAAGCTGGAAACAGTGGCAAGAGTGGGAGTGGGGAGGAGGACTTGGCGCCAGGTGAACAGGGACGCTAACTCTTCCTTTCCTGACCACCGCCCCCCCAACTCAAACAAAATTTTGTTTTAAACAAAGCAAGGGGCTAGGAGAGAACACCACACCTAAAATGTAGCCTCTGCTCTCTCAAGCCTCTTGCTGTCTTGTTGCCCACCCCCCTTGTCCCTACCTCAGGGCCTTTGCACTTGTTCCCTCTGACTGGAAGGCCCGTTCTGCGCCTGCTTCCCTGGCATCACTCAGGTCTCTGCTCACATGTCATCTCCTCAGGGAGGCTTTCTCCCTGAAGTAGTTCTCCAGCTTTCTCTCTCACTTTACCCTGTTGGAGTGTTTGCAATGATTTTGCTTATTCATTTTGTTCTCGTATTTCCTGTCCAGTTGCCCCTGCTAGAATGGGAGTTCCTTGGAGGCAGGGACTTTGTTCTGTGTTCCCTCATGTCCTCAGCACCTCGAATGGTGCCCGGCACACAGTAGGCCTTCACTGTCTGTGAGTCAGGCACCAAATCAAGATGAGCCTCCATGACCTCTGTCCTTGAGAAGCTTGTGCTGCAGGAGAATAACAGCAAAGTTCCCAGGACAAAGTTTGGGGGAAGGAGAAGGAGCTGATACAACCCAGGAATTGCCAGAAGTTGCCAGGTTGGCAAGGGGGCTTTGCCGAGTTTCCCACTCCCTGACCTTAGGCCAGGGGTCAACCGTGAGGATATAGCTGGTTCTGGTAAACTACGCCCCAACAGAGGAGCCTCCATAGGCAGGAGGGGGGTAGGGTCAGCGAAGGACCCTGTGGAGGTCATCTATCTAGCCCCCTGCCTCCACTGAGAGCCTCTTCTGTTTCTGAGTCTCGAGGGGAAGACCCCCACCCCCTGCCCTCGCCACCTTCCCCCCGGACTGTGAGCTTCCTGAATGCAAGGTCTGTGCCTTTGTGGCAAAAGCCAGAGTGACAAGCACAGTGCCTGGCACCCACGGGGCTCCTGATGATTGTTGAACAAAGAAATTTTTCTGTCTCCGTCTGTGTAATTGGCAAAGACTTGAAAGCAATCACAGCTCAGCTTCCTGGTCACAGTCTTTTGGTTTCTGGTCCCTCTGCAGTGACGGAAAGCAACACCTAGCTGGACGTCAATCGTTACTATTTGCTGAGTGGGTGTCATGCGCCAGGCACCAGGCTAAGCGCTTGAATCATCTTATTAGACCCTCACAACAACTGTAGAGAGGGAGGGGGCGTATATGTAATATACCCATTCTACAGATGAGAAAGGCAAGGCACAGAGTAACTTTCCCAAGGCTGAACTGGGCTCTCTGAATCCAGAGCCGATGCTTTTCACGCTTGGGCTGGGAGGTGACTTAGACCAGAGCAACAAGCATTATTTTTACCCTAACTCTGAGCTCATAAAGAGATGAAACTTGAAGGTGAGTGCGTTGGGAAAGGAGGAGAGACGAAGGAGAACAGATCTGTCCTTTAACTGTAAATCATATCTCAATGTTGTAAAAGACAAAAAAGGAACCAAAGAGATTCAGGACCCAGCACCAGATTCTGTATACAGTAAGCACTCAATAAGTGTTGACAAAGAATGACGATTTTTTCAATTAAAAAATTACAGACTGTGTGCTCTGTCTCCCTTTCTCCTAAGCTGCTCCTGGTCTGGAGACTTTCTTTGGGCGAGGTCTGTTTTCTGGGGTCCCTGGGCCTAGCCTGGCGCTAGCATCACAGTAGGTGCTCAATAGATGCTTAGTGACTGAATAATTAAACAAACGCCGGAGATAAATGATTATGGTGATTACTGGGCAAGTTGTAATTAAAAAAAAAAAAAGCTGAATGCATTTCTTTTATTTACAAATGCCTCTCTTGGGAGTCCTGGGAAGGGAGAATGGGAGAGGGGCTTTCTCCCAAAAGCTAAGCATGGTTCCTGAATCCCATCCAAGTTGATGAACTTGACAGATCCTTCCACCACCCCCCCAATCTCCTCATTCTTTTTGCAAAGTGCATGATTATTCCTTTCTGACTATGTATTTATAATACGTGTTTATCATAGGAAATTCACAAAATACAGATAAACAGGAAGAAGAAAATTTACATCATCTGTAATCCCACCATCCATGAATAATCACTGTTGATGTTTTGGTGTACTCCCTGCCAGTCTAGGTTTTTGTGTTTGTTATTTTTCGCTGTGTTTTGTTTTTTAAGATCAGAATAGCGCCGAACATACCTGGTGGTGGTGGTGGTGGGTTAGCCTGCCACATGTATGCAGGGTGGACATTTTCTCACACCATTGGCTATTCTTCCATGCCAGGATTCTTACTGGCTGGATTGTAGAGTTCGTCATAATTTGCTTAACCAGTCCCTCACCCTGGGAAATTGTGGACATTAGACTCCTTTCCAATACTTTCCATTATCCTAAAGAACTCTAATGAATATCCTTGTCCAGAAAGAATCCTTAAAATGGAAGTGTTGAGTAAACAAAGTGCATACATCTCCAAGCTTTTCATTCCTGTTGCCAGTTGCCCCTTCCTGGGAAAGGCTGTGTGGACTTGCTCTCCCACTGGCTGTGTTCTCTCGGTAAGCTCTCCAACCTTTGGTATTCTCTCTCTTTCCCTCTTTTTTTTTTTAACCCCTGTTAATTTAATGGGTGAAAGAGTCTGTGATTCTAGTAATGAATCCTTATTAGAACCATGCTGGCCACAAGCAGGGGCTGTTTCAAGGTTTGAGTGGCCTTGTTCAGACCCACAGCCTCGGGCAGAGATGAGCAGAAGGGCAGACTCCTGGAGCTGAGAGCAGAGTCCTTTTGCAGAACATCTACCTGAGCCCAGGCTTCTTGGGCATCCGCCCAACTGTTGGAGGTGGAGAGGTGGGGTCTGTCTCAGTCTTTCAGCCTCCACAGAGGGAGATGAACTCTGGCTTCCTCCTACCTCTCTGCGCCCACACCTTCCAGAAACCTCTCTCGACAGAGGAGTCTTAGGGATTTCTGTGCCATAAATACTATCTGTTTTCCAAGCTCAGGATCCACACTTTCTACCTGCTTTTGCTTTCCCTGCCTGGGCTCTCACTCAGCTCCCATTCGAGCTTCTCCTTTCTAGTTCGTTCTAATTAACTCACTTTTTTGGGGATTTATGTTTACCCCTGCCGGGTCACGAGGAGAATGGCAGGTGACTAATTTTTTCCCTTTTAGGAAATATTTTCTGGCCCCAGGGTTTCTGGTCTCTATGGCCCTTTTCAGTTTTAATAACTTAAAAAAATAGCTTTAAATTTCTGAAGAAAAGGGTAATTCACATTTCATGCTAACAGTTCAGGAAACACAGAGAAATACAAATATAAATATAATTCATAAAATTAAAAAAAAAACACCCGAGATCAGAGAGTCATGTATTTGGGCATGAATTGGATTAAAAAAACTAGAAGAATGAATTTAAGTGAACCCCCCATACCTCTTTTGGGGCCCACCCCAGCGGTCGGCCTGGGCGATTGGAGGTTGTGTGTGGACAGGAGTGACTTTCATGCCTAGTAGGGAGGTGTGCGTCTGATTTTATCTGCAACAGGAGAGTGTGTGTCTGAGGGTATATCCACACGTGTGCACTCCATGTCCCTTTAAAGGAGGGTTTGGTCACGGAGGTACGGCCATGTGCTGTTTGCACACCGCAAGATCGTGCTCACGCTGTCAGCAGGCACCTGAATGCAGAGAAGTACAGCCAGGTGAAGGGCAGGGCTGACTGCTGACATCACCTCTTACCCAAAGACCCACGGGCAACACCTGACCCCTCCCATGCCTGCCAGGGAGGGGCAGGCCTGGCACTGGGGCCCTGGTGAGCCAGGGAAACCCAGTGATGGAGAAGCGGAAGGGACCACCTGGGCTCAGAGCAAAACCCACGCCCCCACGGCCACCACGGACCACGTTCCTGCCACAGACCACATGCACTCCTGTCGCCCCTGCCCCTTCCTCCCCGCCTCGCCCGGATCTGAAATCAGCGTGGACCTCTGGGGGCAGGAGCAGAATGGCCTGGCCGTGGTGGTGCTGCCTCAGCCCCGGGATACAGTCCTGCCTGAGGTTGGCGTGGCCGGGCCACGGCCACAGGAACCTGCTCTGAGACTCCGGAAGCAGCCATGCTTCCTCCCGTCTGGCACCTATTCAGGTGCCAGCCGCCGCCCATGGCACGGTGTCTCACAGAGGGCGGGGCTGGCCGGGGAGGCAGGAAAGAGCTGTTTTGCTGATGAGGTGCCTTCGTGTCACGGACAGGAGTGCCAGGGAGCTGAATGTGGGTGGGGGAGGGCTGCCCCGCTGGGCCAGCCTGGCCGGGATGGGAGCGACGGCCCACCCGCCTGCCCCTCCAGCCTCACCTCTCAACATTCTCTCCGTTGCACGCTTGCACACCCTCTGCTCCAGCCACACAGAGCTGCTTAGAGATCCGCCAGGCCTTTGTCCAAGCTGTTCCTCCTGCCCTGAAGGCCTTTCTTACCTTTCTTTACTTGTCCTGCTCCCACTCGTCCATTAAGACAAAGTCGACATCACCTTTTCCAGGGAGCCTTCCCTGATGTCCCCCTGCCCCACATGGGCTTGGGTGCCGCTATTTGGGCTCCCACCGTCCCCTTGTTTCCTCTGTCCCATTACTTATCACACTGGATTATAATTATCTTCTTGCAGCCGACTATGTGTGTGTGTGATTTTTAAATCTATGTTTAAATAATGGGTATATTGGAGCGTGGATTTCTGAATCGGGTAACGTGGGTACAAATCCTGGCTCTGCTACTTACTAGCTTACTACATACTAGCTGTATGACCTTAGGCAGGTTCCTGACCTCCCTCAGCTTATAGTACCCATCTGTAAAATGGCAACAAAATCAGTATTTGTTTCACACAGCACTGTCGGAAGAACTAATGGAGATAATCCATGCAAAGCACTTAGCCTGGGTTCATACATAATAACTGTTGTTTTTATTATTCCCAGAATCTAGCAAAATGCTTAGAAAATGTCAGGTGAATGAGCAGCACCCCTGTGTTTGATGTACACGTGTGTGTGGATGTGTGGTATATACCAGGGCATGGGGGGGAGAACCAACATCTAGAAGGAGGCAGGTCCTGTATGGATATGTATGTCCACTCTGAAAGGTAATGGGCTGGTTATTTATGGTCATGGCTTAAGAAAAAAAAAAAAAAAGACAAACCAGTGTTCAGTAACGACAAAGTAATTACCTTTTTATTATTTTTTCAATAGGATTCAGAGAGAGTGTGGGCTTTGGCTATGGCCAGAACAGCCCGGCTTTGAGAATATCCTGATGCTTTGCTCTACCCCCATTCCAACTGCCCAGCCAGGGAAAAGGCAGGAGAGGGCTAAGGGGTGCTCCTAAACATTTGGGGGATGTTGGGACAGACGAAGAGGGGCTGCCCAGACTATAAAATAGGAGCTCCAGAGGTAGAGTTCTTCTGAGTTCTGGCTGAGTTGTCTGCGTCGAAGGGACCAGACTCGGAGCCTAGAACACTTAATAGAGAACATTTCAGAGGATACTGTTGAGGCCCAGAGAGAGGAAGTCACGTATCTTCTAGGACCGTGCAGCAAGTCAGTGGCAGAGTGGGAACAGAGCTCCAGTCCTCCCACCCCAGACCAGCACTCTTTACCACATGACTCACTTGAACAGAGGGCCGTCTTGGTCCCAGAGCTCTGCCTCAAATTTCTACCTGGAAGGGGTCTGACTTGCTAGAAGGTGATTTTTTTTCTGGGGTCCTTCAGGAGATTGTTGGAGACCCCAGATGTTAAGTAAACTACACTGTGATTGGCTTATCTATCTGGTAGTAAGCTAATGACCAGTGAGGGAACCAAATCAGCTTTAGCTTCTATTTATCCATCCATCCATCATCCACCCATCCCTCCACCCATCCATCTATCCATCCATCCACCCATCATCCACCCATCCATCCACCCATCATCCATCCATCATCCACCCATCCATCATCCCTCCACCCATCCATCATCCATCCACCCATCATCCATCCATCCATCCACCCATCC
>NC_058406.1:7703082-7742801 GCF_002201575.2 Neomonachus schauinslandi
CATCCATCCATCATCCATCCATCCATTCACTGATCCATATATCTTACAAATATCTGGTGAGTGCCCCCATGTACCAGGAACCTTGCCCACGTGAGGGGCTCAGCACCCCTCAAACTTGCTAGAACCTGAGTATCTGGGGATGCTGAGATGCACAAAACCAAATACCAGGAACAGGCTGTGAAGAAAAGTCAGTGTCAGGAGGTTTCTCGAAGACACCTAGAGAAAAGTGCAAGTACACAACGGGTGGCCTGATGAGGAGTCAGGCCCCCAGAGTTCCATGTCCAGTTCTGTCACTAGCTTGCTGGCGTGTCTTGGATATGTCCTTGCATTCTCTCTTTGCTATGGTTTCCTCTTCTATCCACTCAGAGGGTTGGACTAGCTCAGAGGACAGGCAGACACTATACAGAGACGATCCCTTGCATGGGTAGCCTTTTGAGAGGGACACTATAAAACTCCAAGGGGGCAGGGGACAGGAGTTCCCTTGGTTTACAGTGAAAGGATGAGGAACAGAAAATTCTGGAAGAATAGAAAAGAGGAAACAAAGGGTAGAGAGTATGCTCCAGATCCACCTCGCTCTCTGGGTCTTCAAACCATCACTGTGCTGTTCTGACCCCGCCTGTGGGTCACCTAGAGCCGGGTGTCTGATCCCAGGTAACTGACAAGGCCCCTGTCCCTTTGTCCTTCCTTCCCCACCTCCCAGCCCCTGCCCCTCACAGCTGTGATAACCCACACGGAGCACTCTGCCCTCTGGAATTTATTTTAAGGTCTTGGCTGTTTATTTATTTTATTTAGAGATTTCTTGGTGCTTTGAGGGGAGGAAAATTCGAATGGGGTGATTATGAAATACTATTTCACCTCGCTGTTCATTCACAACAAACAAAGAGAAATGATTGGTGATTAAAAATGCATTCTCTCTGCTTGTTTTCTTTTGTTTTACCATTATGGAAATATTATAAATACTGAATACTAATCTGGACCTGCGGGGACCTCATAGACCTTCCAGAAACCAAGGCTCCTGCTCTTCCCTGGGGCAACATCATGCTGTCCTCTCAGGCACAAAACTATGGCTCAAACCCTCCCAAGAGGGTCCCAGTCAGGCCAGGAGGCCCCGGCGCTCAGTCCTCACTGGACAGATGTAAGAGTTTCCCCCATTTCCTTGTCCTGGTTCCCTGCGTAAGCAGAACCAGTCAGGGAGAGCAGAGCTGTGAATATCAAGAGCACTTGATATTGATAGTCCAAAAGTCACGATCATGGGGTTTTACTCCCAGAGTCAGGCTGCCTGAGCCCCACTCCCTGCCCCACCACTTCCTGGCTGTGTGACCTTGAGTACATTGCTCCACCTCTCTGAGCTTCCCCATTTCATCCTCTGTAAGGGGGGGAGGTGGTGGTGGTGAAAATGATACCCTGGCAGACCGAAGTGCTCCTAAATGTTGGTTCCCAGAGTGATTAATATTCTTTACCCTTCTTTTGGGGGCTCAGTTTCTCCCTCTGGAAGGGAAGAGAGCTGCGCTGGTGGTCGTCTCAGTACCCCCAGCTCTGGTGGGCGAGGCTTCTGCTTCCAGGATGGGGTGTAGTGGGACATCCTCACCCACCTTGACTCTCTGTCAGAGACCTTGGCTCCTTCCTGGGAACTCAGCTGGCACTTGTTTGGAGGCCTCCTGATCAGAGCCTGCTTTCCGTGGCCTCTTTTTGAGCCATAAACCCGGCACTTCCCCATTTATGTCAATCACAAACAAATAAATAAGAGCCAAAGGGCCCAATCCAATTCCAAAGTGTTACACCAAGTCCAGATAAACAGTGAGTTCTGTGGCGTCCGCGTTCCTTTTATCTTTCACTTTATTTAACCAAATTAACTGCTCTCCATGTCCCCTGCGTGTGAGTGTCTCTCTCTGTCATATAAAATACAATCACGCCTGCTTGCTACATGTTTCAGATACTTTATCATTAACATCAATTCCAGCCAAATTAGGAGTTTCTCCCAACATAATTGCCCTTCCCATTATCCAGCACTTTATTTTTTCAAAGCACTTTCCAACCATTAATTAGTTAACCCTTAGGACGCCCAAGAGCCGGCGCTCAATGTCACCCTCCCTGTCTCCCAGCTGGGAAAGGGGGGGGGTCAGGTGGTTTGTTGGAAGTCACCCTGGATGTGGGGGCTGGGGGCTAGGGTGGGACCTTGGAAATCCCCCCTCCGGCCTCAGGCCCTCTGTCTCAGCGGGCCGGGTCCAGGCCCGGGCTGCAACCAACTTTCATATGATCTGAGCTGGCAGGGCCCCGGGGGGTCCTCAACACCTTTAAGTCGGCTCACTCCTGATTCTCTCTATGGCTCGCCCAAGGAAGGTGGGAGCAGAATGAAAGAGTGTGTTTGGGTGGTGGCACCTTCTTGGCTGTGGGGAGCCCCGGGGCAAAGGGAGGAGAGAACAAGACACCCCTTGGAATGTCCAGAAGTGAAGTGCCTTTGGCATTATGGTTATGGTTGCTGACAACCACGGTTGGGGGCCGGGGGGGTGTCTGGAGGATTGGCTCTCTTGGGCGCCCGAACCACAGGGGGGGGGTCCAGCTCTCTCTCATTCTGCCAATGCTTTGTCCCTCCGTCGGCCAGGTGTAGCCACGGTCTTCATGGGTCCCAGGTAGGTGGGCAAATTGAGATTTGGTGCAGACATCCTAGGAAGATTCAGGGGGAGCCATCTGGGGAAAACAAAATGATTTATTTCTTGTACTGTGTTCTGCCTTGTCAAGATGAACTCTGCTTGCGGCTTCTTGGGATACAATATTTTACATTTATGGCCTCTCCGTTGTCCTAACTTCTTTAATGATTTTTTTTTTTCCTTAAAATCCATGAACTGGCTCCCCACAGGGACATTGCCAGGAACCTTCAGAGAGGTTGTCCAAGCTTCTCGTGACCTCGGAGCCTGGTGAGTTTCCCAGCCCTTCTGTTCCCGCAGCTCCCCTTCCTTCCCGTTGCCTTGAGGCTGGGGTCGCACTTGCTAAGGCAACCTTGCAGATAGGACACCAGCTACCAGCCTGGGGACTTGCCTGTGCCCTCCCCCCACTTTTCCTGTGCTACCGCGCTGTGTGCAGGGAGCTTTGCCAACCCAAGCAATGGACTCCCCAGAGCGCACGCTGACCGCTGGGTCTCTGTGGTCACACACTCCGGGGTCCAAATCCCAGGTCTGCCCCTTACTAGCAGTTTGACCTTGGGCAAGGTGACCTCTCTACGCCTCCATTTTTCAACTGTCAAGTGGAGTCGTTTGGAGGGCCGAGGGCGATAAAGCACGTGAGGGGCTCAGCACCCCGCAGTGGATGTGAGCTATCCTTTTGGTCAAGGAGCAGGTTGTAGGCTGTATCATGACTCTCATTCTTCCAATGTGCTCCCTTCCACGAGGACTTCCTGCGCGACGCCCCTCCATTGCCACATGCCAGAAGCACCTTGAGGGCAGGACGATGTCTGGTCCGTCCACGTTGCATCCCAAATCCCTGGAAGGTAGCAGATGCTCCAAAGACACAGTGAATACTCAAACTGGCCATGGAACACTGCACTCTTCCTTCTGGGCTGGGATTTTTTTTTTTTTTTTTTTTCCTTTTCATCTCAAACTTCTGGAGCTCTGTGCAATAACAGGTAATAGCTTAAGACCAACATAAGCCATGGGGGACTCTTTTCCTCACTCCCCCTGCCTTTGTAGCTTCACTGAAAACGAAGAGCCCCCTCACTAGCCTCTAACCAACAACTTCCCTGAACCTCCCATTCATCTGTTCACTTATTCACTCAGTAAACATTCACTGAGTGCTCGGGGCAGCCAAACTGGGTTTGAATCTTGGCTCAACCCCTTAGCAGCTGGAAGAACTCAGGCAAGAGACTTAACCACACTGCTCCTGGGATTCCTCATCTGTAAGAGGGGCGAAGAGCCCCCATCTCGCCAGTGAGCTGGTCCGTGGTGAGGAGTTGAGATGGAAGAAATGCCCAGTGCTTAGCACAGTGCCTGGCAGGTGGTAGGCCCTGCAAATACGGCAGGGATTTTTATGAAGGGTAAGACTCCGTGTTAGGAGCACTACACCCTGGCTGCAGCTGAATTTGAGTCTCTGTAAAGATTCCTGTAGCGGATAAAGCTTTCTGTAGGACCATCAGCCAATTTTGGTTCCTAAATAACACAATCCCTGAAGTTTTATGACATGCTATCAATTTACAGAGTGCTCCGCTGTCTCCTGCGGACTTTCACCTACGAAAATCAAAACTCAGAGAGGTTGTGCGGCTTTCTTCAGGTCACAGAGCAGAGCCATGTGGTCCACTGGAGAACCTCAGACTCAATTTCTAGCACCTCCTTCTACCACTCCCCTACTCTGCCTTGAAACCCACCCCCCAACGTCCACCCCTTCATAATACCTTTCACTTACACAGATGTAGCCTTGGGACCTTCTCTGGCACCTTTGGATGGTCAACTAGCATTCTATGGGGCTGAGATGCATTCCCCCCCCCCAAGACTCACCATTGCAGGGGCGTTATGCTAGAGACCCCACCAACGCCCCTTCTGTGACAACAGGCAGTGAAAACCATCCCCGGGGCCCAGCATTTCCAGGTGATGCCAAGGGAGAATGAACATACCAAAGTGTTTGGAAAAGAAGGACCGGACGTGGCTATACCTGCCCTCTGTCTCCCCTGAGACGCTTAGCCACGTCCCTAAGTCCTGGCACCGAGTGGGGGAGCCCTCCCAAGCAGCCCCAGCAGCCCTGCCCACAGCAGCCAACGGATGGAGCCTCCTTCCCAGGTGGGTCCTGTGAGCAAAGCTGGGCTGTGAGTAATGGAGTAGGGCCACCTGCCTGGCCTGCAGCCCCCTCCCCCCAGTTCTCCTGGGGCCCCTGCTCCCCTTCCTCTCACCAATACCCAGCAATGTGGGGCTCAGCCGGTGGCAGGCCTTGAGCTGAGGGTTTTGACTTACAGCATCTTACTGAAGCCTCCCTCTGCCCCTTTGAGATAGTCCGTCATCATCCCCATTCTACCGATGGTCAGACTAAAGCTTAGCGAGGTAGAAAGATTTGCTCAACCCTGCCCCCAGCACCCAGGCCTGTGCTGGGCAGTACCTAGTAGACACCTGATGAACGTCTGTGGGAGAAATAAAAAACACGACCAAGAGAGTGGATAAATGAAAGAGAAGAACTCCTTTCAGTAGGGGGCCGACCACAGGCCGGCCACGGTCTGCAGAATTTCTCCGAGTTAGCTTGTTTAATCTCTGCAGCAATCCTATGGGTAGGTACGATCATCACCTCCGTACAACACAAAACAAGACCCAAGGAGATTAAGTGACTCCCTCGGGGCGCATGGGTAGCAGGCAGTGGGGCTGGGAGTCAGAGCGAGACCATCTGGCTGCGGAGCCCGCGTTGTTACTGTTCTCAGCCGTGGTGGGTGAGTGGGTGTGGGGCTGGATGAGGGTTTGGGGGTCCAGGAGCTCTGCCCCCTGGGTTTCTCGCCGCCTCTGCAGCTCCCGTGTTCCCAGTTGGCATCCAAGTGAGGGGAAGCGTTTCCTCTAAGTCCTGACCGCTCTCCCAGGCACATTCCCACCGTTACCTACACAGGGAATTAAGACTCAAATCCTCATTTGACACGATGCAGGAGGATGCTAAGTACTTAAGCGCTAATTAATTAGTGAGCTGTACCCGCTGCCACCAGCCGCTGGAGGAAACCTCAGACAGACCCCCAGAGCGAGCACCAGGGCCCTCCCTGCCACGGAGGCCAAGGCACCGGCCAAGCACAGGGGACACAGAGGAGGGGGCCACACGGGCAGCCCCAGGCCCAATCTCTGCAGAGAAAGGGGTCCAGGTCATCTCTGACCGCTGCCTTCCGGTCTTCAGAACACCGTGGGAGCTGGAATTCTGGGACCCCGTCATGGTCGGAGTCCTGAATGTGACTAGTTTGACTTCACAACAGGTTCTCAAAGGAAAGCAAGATTCCAGGGGCCACACTGCCCCCCCATATCTGGGGCAATTTCTGGGGCCTTTTAGATAAGCCAGAAGCATCTTTTTGCCCCAAACCAGCTGATATGTGTTTTTCAGGGGTGGGGCCACCCACCAGGCATCTGGGCCCCCCAGTACTGATAGGCAAGGGCACTGTAAAGCCAGCCACACCGAGGGAGCACCAGCTAAGGATTGGGCTCTTTCTACCTCTCTCGACTTTGGTCTTACCATCTGTAGTTGGCCAAGGTCAATCTCTCAGATGGGTCCGAGAGTGACTGAAAGCTAGGGCTTTGGAAACCCCGTGGGTTTACCTCACTGTACCGCCACTTCCCAGCCGCATGACCTCCCACAGGTCAATTTCTGAGCCTCCGTTTTCTCAGCTGTAAAATGGGCCTCATGGTTGCAATCACTCAATAAATGGTGGCGATGGTAGTAGCCCATGTCCGTTAGCATCATCATCATGTCCAAGGAATCTTCTCTGTTGACTCTCAACTCTTGGAGCCCTGTAGAGTGACCAGTCATTCTGGTTTGCTCAAGACTGTCTCAGTTCTAGCACTGAAATTCCCATCACAAGAAACCCCACAGTCTGGAGCAAACTGGGACAGTTGGTCAAACTCCCTATTGCCCTAGAGAGGATGGAATGGGGGAGGCCTGGTGTTGGGTGGCAGTCCTGCTCTCCGTAACAACTTCTCTCAAGTCAGGACTCCCTTGAAACCCAGGCCCTGAGGGCCCCTCCCCAGAGGTGGCTGGACTTGGGAGGGGCGAACAGGGGGACCCGGAGTCCCCGGGGAAGAATCTGTGGGCGACAGGGCCCCGGGACCGGGGCTGTAACTCTGATAATACCCCAGCCTGCGTCAGCTATGGGGCCCGCCTCCTGCAATATTTGCTCAGCAACCAGCCCAGAAACGGCATTGTTCGGGACAAAAATAAAAAACACTGGGCTGGGGCTTGTTGTTTTTTCTTTGCTGTCCAAATTCCTCTGCGCCCTGGGGAAGGGAGACCGCGTCTCGGCGCTGCCACCCCGAGGACAGGCAGAGGCAGGAGCCGGCCCGCCCTGGTTCTGTTCCCCATCTGGACCCCAGGAGCGAGGGAACAGGTCCTCAGGCTCCCCGGGTGCTCAAAAGGAGGAACCTCAGCCTGGCAGCTGAGGCAGGGGAGTATCTGGGTAAGCTGAAGTGGCCACCCCTCCAGGTGCTTTTATTGAAGCCTCCCAACCGTGCAGGAAGGAAGTCTCATCCCATTTTACAGAGGAGGAGGCTGAGGCTCGGAGCGCTCAGCAGATCCAACGTCTAAACCAAAGCTGGTCAGGGGAGGTGGGCGAGGGAATGGCTTACGTGGCATTTCAGGGGAAGCAGTCTTCCCAGAAGCGGGCCTCCTCTTTATACCTGTGTTTGCTCATGAAACACCTTTATGGAGGGCTGAGGAAGCATCCTGCGGGAGTGACGGTGGCGGGGGCGGGTGGGTGGGGCTTCGCCCTTTCTCCAGAACTCTCGGGCCCTCAGAGAGCATGGCTGCCCTCTGTGCCCAGCGCCCACTCTCCCCCAGCCCCAGCCAGGAGAGGCCGGAGCCCCCCCGCCCAGCGCCCAGCTGGGACGCCCCACGGCCCAGCCCTCTCCCCCTCGCCCTGCACAGGAGGGAGACCGGGAGGCGGGCCCGGCCCAGCGGCCAAGGCTGGCAGCTTGCCATGCAAATGGGCGTGGGGCAGAGACTGAATGTGCCCGGGGCCAGGTGCGGGCAACCGACGGAGGCCGGGCAGGGCCAGGCTGGCTGCCGGAGCCCCCTCCTGCTCCGGACACTTGGAATACAGCCCCTCCGGTGTCTTCAGAGCAGCTCCTGGAAGTCCGCTCATCCTCATCCCCGCGTGCTGGGAACAGAGGGAAGAAACCAAGGCTCAGCAAACGGGATAAATGGCAATGGTCACTTAGTGGCGGGGCTTGGGCTCAGGCCTGCCTGACTCTCAACTTGGCATAACCCGTCTGCACCATGGTGCTAAGAGACGGCTCTGGGGTCAGGCCCCTCGGGGTCCAATCCTGACTCGCTCTCAGCTGTCACATAAATTATGTCACTGGTCTGTGCCTCTGTTTCCTCCCCTGGAAGACAGGGCAATGACCCAACCTCCTTACGGGTGATCATGAGAGCTCAACAAGATGGTGCTGGCCACGTAGGACAGAGGGTGGCCCTGTTGTTACCACTGTGGCTGGAGTAATAACATTATTACGTTATGACTCAGGCTGCCTCCTTAAAAGCAGCAAGGCTGCCAGGGGTCCCCCCAGGGCTGGGGGCTCAGTGCGCTTGGGATCCCGCACCACACTCAAACCCGGTCCTCTACGTGCTCCCCCTCCCCCATTTCTTGGAAGGATTTTTTTTATCCTCAGCACCCAGTTCTGGACTATTCTGAATGCCCTGGTCTTGCCAGGACCACTCAAGACTATCTTGCCTGTGTCCTGAGCACGTGCGTCCTGACAGACCCCTGCTCTCACAGGTGCCTACCCCCCTTCCCTGCTCCGTGGTGGTGGGGGTGGGGGTGGGGGGGGACCCTGGCCTGAGATCCGGGACCCAGGTTCTGGCCCCAGCTCCTTCTCAAACTTGAGCAAGGCTGGCCCTAGTTCTGGGCCTTGGTGCTCCCACCTGGAAGTTGAAGACAAGACTGAATGAGCCCCGAGCGTCCCCAGAGGCTAAGACTCCTAGTGCTGAGGAGGGAAGAGCAGTAAATCCAGCTGCCGTCAGGCTCCTCTAGAATCCCACAGCCGCCCAACAGGACACTGGCCCCCGGCTGGTCCTGCTTACCCGCTGTCCCTGCAACAGTGCCCAGAGCCCATCAGAGGCTCCCCAGGGCCTGTAGGATGATCCCGTCCAGCCTCCTTCACAGGACTCACCAGGTCCCACCTAGTGGGGTCTGGCCTGCCCTCTCCTCTCTCCTCCGTGGCTTCCCCATTCCAACACTGACCTTCTGCTCTCCCTCAAAAGTGCCATGTGATCTTGGTCCTGGCCCTGGCTCATGGCATGGCGTTCCCAGGAATGGTCTCCCCCGCCGCTCCCTGCCCCTACCCTTCTCCCCGCTGCTCCCTGCCCCTGCCCTTCCATTGTCAGCTCTGCAATGAGACAGCACTGGCTACCTGCCTTAGCCTCGGTTACGTGTCCCTCCTCTAAGGTCCCGGAGACACCTGCTTTTCCTGAGCGTAAGACCACCTGGTCCCTGCCCTCAAGAAGCTTAGAATCGGGCGCCTGGGTGGCTCAGTCGGTTAAGCGACTGCCTTCGGCTCAGGTCATGATCCTGGAGTCCCGGGATTGAGTCCCGCATCGGGCTCCCTGCTCAGTGGGGAGTCTGCTCTCCCTCTGACCCTCCTCCCTCTCGTGCTCTCTGTCTCTCATTCTCTCTCTCGCAAATAAATAAATAAAATCTTTAAAAAAAAAATAAATAAATAAATAAATAAAAAAAGAAGCTTAGAATCCAGGAGAGGAAATGAAGCCAACCCACAGGTACTGGCTCATTCATTCATTCACTTCATTCCTCATCCAGCAAGTACTTTTTGAGGACCTACTACGAGCTGATACCAGCTGAACCTGGGGCGGCTGCACCCCTGGGGACTAGAGACCTGGGGACCTGGGGGGCACAGGGGGTGGTGTTTGTGCTATTTAGAAGACTGCTGTGGGAATGTCTGAGGTGATCTCCCTCCCCTACAAGGCTGGGCTGTGGTTACTACTGTTTTCTCTCCCCCCACCCTAGAGAGTGTAGCACCAGGACTGGCCCGCGGGAGGGGCTCGGTCAGCACCGCTGAAGAGGACTACACAAAGCACAGAGGTCTCCATCAAAGCTTTGCAGGCTCTGGGGGGGGGGGGGGGGGGGGGGGGGAGGAGACTGTTGTGGGCTGCAGGAGCCAGAGAGGCCTTTCTGGGGGAGGCTCTAGGAGCAGGGCCTTGAAGACTGCACAGGGAGGAGGACGGGCACTCTCCAGGTATGGTGGGGGTGAGGGTCGAGGTGGGGGAGCAGGGGCTGTGGGGTTGAAAACGAGGTGGTTTGATACAAGGTGGGGGAGAACGGGGGCATCGGTACAAACTTTGGGGGTGAGGGTCTTGTCTGTGAACTTTATTTAGGAAAGATCTGGGCTGCCCACCTGGCCACCGCCGTGCCTAGGAGCCCCTAAGTCCCGCTCTGGCTGGGGATGACGGGGAGCCCCAGCTCTTGGGCGTAAGGAAAGCAGTGCCTGCAGTCAAAGATGTGGGTGCCCTCCCCCGAGCCCCAGAGCATGGGGAGTGCCCTGGGCAGGGCTTGCCCAGGCCTGGCACTCAGGCTGCACCCTCTGCCCTGGGACGTCCTGTACCAAGAAGGACCTATTAAAGGGACAAAGGTCCTCGCAGGGTGCAGGCACCCCAGCTCAGCCCTGGCAGCTGGCCCAGGCTCGGGCTGCAGCAGGAATCCCCACACTCAGCCCTGCCACCTCAGACCTCAGGGCAGAGAGAGAAAGAGCAGGGTCCTCGGGCTGTCTCCCTAGGGGCAGAACCACCCAAGTTACGTGAGGCTAGGATGCTGCTTGGCAGGGGCTCCCCACCTGGCAGAACACAAGCAGGAGGCAGAGCGCTCCAAAGTCTGGACCCTGGAATCTAGCAGTCTTGCTTCGGAATCCTGACTCTGTCCCTAACCAGCTGTGTGATCTTGGGCAAGCCGCTTGACCTCTCTGAGCCTTAGTTCGCTCATCTCTGAATAAAATGGGGTTAAGAAGAATACCTGTTATTTAAGATTTATTGAGAAAATGCTTGGAACACTTGCCACAGAGCCTATCCCCAAATAGGTGCTCAATTAACAGTAGCTGTCGCTTGCTGTTATTTGGAGAGGGGGATGGACAGATGGACACCACAGGTGAGTCTTGGGTGTGTTCTATAGGTTCCCAGAGAAAAGGGAGCAGCTCTGAGATACTTGGAGAGATGGGAGGCTTCCTCCTCTCCCCAGAGGCCCGAAGGGAGCCAGCCGGGGGTGGGGGAGATGAAAGTGGCTGCAGACGCCGTGGGGCGGCTGCCGGGGACACGGGCTGCCGTGTGGCTGAATCAGGGCGTGGGGCAATGAGCTGTTAGAAAGTGGAGTCGGGTTTATTATTGCTGAATGTTATCATCCCTGATAAGAACTAGATTAAAAGGAGGGAGGGGGAGGCAGAGGCGGGGGAGGGTTGGGGGAGGAGCAAAGTGCAGCATTGGTCTTGCTGAGCAAGCCCTCTGGTCGGGGCCAGCCGGGACCCCGGAGCCAAGCCCCTTCCTGGGGACGCTGGGAAGAGACGGGGGACCGCAGAGACAGGGCGAGGGAGCTGCCGGCACCTGCCTGGTGGAACGGGGCGGTGGGGGGACAGGGACTTTGCAAGGTGAGGGCTTGACACGGGGACACAGCCCCCCCACTGCTGCCAGCCATCACGGGGGCGGGGGGCTGCCTGCTGAAAGGACCCAAAGGAGGGACAGATCTGAATGCGAATCCCAGCTCCACCCTCTTCACCGGGTGACTGTGGGTGAACCCCTTCAGCTCTGCCAGCTGTGGTGTCCCCATCTGTCAACCACATTGATGACTTGCTCCTACTCCAAGGCTCCGGGGAGGATTAAGTGAGGTAAAGGAGGCGGAGCGCCTGCGACACGAAAACACTTCCTCCCTCCTCCTGCCAAGTCCTTTAGCGCTGGGACCGACCGACCGAGGCTCTCGCACCGACACAGGGCTGCCCACATTTTCCCTGGGCCCTCTCCCTCTCGCCGTCCCAGGGTTCTGGCCATGGGACCACTGACCCTCTGCCCCATTCATTTCCAAAGCTTCCTGACCCTTCACCGCTGCTACCCGAGGCCGACAAGGCCCAGTAGTCCCAGTTTACGGATAGGGGAACTGAACCCACAGAGGATCGTGGCTCGCCCCAACACCACACTTGGAACTGGGGACTCGTGGCTCACTGTCCAGGGCACTTCGCCTTCTCAGCCAGCCTCCCTGTCCCTTTGACACCTGGCAATGGGGGGATGCCTGGCCTGGGAGGGCCCCAGACTCCTGGGGTGTCAGCCTGGTGTGGCTGTGGGGCCCCCAGCCCCTGGAGGTATGTCTGCCCCAGGACAGGACTTCCCAGGACGGGCCCCACAGGCATTCCTTGCCATCAGGGAAGGCTATAAAAAGCAACACTTTTCAGCCCCAGAGTGTGACCTATGCGACTTCACAGAATCCAGAGAAAAACAGAGATAACCTTGGGAAGGCCTGCCCTTCAAGAGGAGTGGGGACAGGAAGGGGGCGCCCCTGGGCTGTAGCTTGGCCTGGGTTTGGGATGGGGCATGGGGGCAGGGTCTAAAATGAAAAACAGAGCTTCTTGGTGGTAGTTAGAACAATAATTGCTATTATTATTATTAATTATTAGTCACATTATTAGTCGTAGTCATAGTAGTGCCCCTGCATATTCAGGACTGGCCACGGGCTGGCCCCGTGCATCGACGCCTGGGTCCTCCCAACTCCCCATGACGTGGATCCTTTTATTCTCTCATTTGACAGACCAGGGGACTGAGGCTCAGAGAGGACCAGTAACCTGTCCGAGGTGACACCATGTCCCACCACAACCACATCTGCCTTGTCCGAGCTCTGCCAACACTCACTCATTTGGGCTCTGTTTGCCTCAAGTCCTCCGGCTGTGCTGTTCCCTCTGCCTCCAGGCTTGTCCCTTCTCTCCCACCTCCTTATCCTTCAAACTGCAGCTGGAATGTCACTCCCACATATAGGGAGCACCTACTGTGTGACAAGCGCTGTTCTGGCCATGATTACACAGCAGCGAACAGAACTGACAGAATCCTCTGTCTTTGAATGGACCCGTAAACCCTGAGCTTCTCTAGCTGGGGGAGCTGTCCCCCTGCGGAGCTACTGCCCCATGCTTGGGGGACACGAATCGGCAGGATAAACCCGGCACATCATCCCGATATGTCACTTCTTTAAATTGGCCTGGTGTGGGGAAGGATGGGGGTGGGGGAGAAGCATTATCTTTTATTTAAGCAGCACAGATCCATTATGGGATAGCATCTCAACCTTCTGTCAACATTTTAAGAGAAAGCCAAGCCTGAGGGAGACCCCTGGGGCTTCACCATCAGCATGCCCAGGCGAGGGGCATTCTCCGTGGCCCCAAACAGCGAGAAGGTTGGAAACCTCATGTCCCAGGGATGGAGAGCTGTCCTGGCCTGAGAAAGCCAGGCGTCCAAAGGTCTCTGGATTCCTCTGTCTGAGCCCAGAGCAGGGAGGTCAGGAAGGTGTTGAAGCTGAGAGCCCAGGTTCAAGTTGGGGCTCTGCTCCTGCCTGCTATTCAAGCCATCTCACCCCTGCGGGTCCTCTTTGACTTGTGGATAAAATGATGAGCTTGAACTAGAGCTTCTCTAGGAGTCCAGAAGGCCCGAAAAACCTATCTGACTCTAAGGCCAGAATCGGTTGACCAGCTCATCCGGTCCCGTGCCACCTCCCAGACCCCTCCCCTCGGTCTTCTCTCCCCCCTACCCTGCCCCCACTTCCCCATCCTCACCCCCGACCTAGTGGTACCTCCTGCCTGAGACCCGGCTGAAGGCAAAGACCCTGCCCCACCCCACCCCAGGCTCAGAGAGGAGAAAGAGGAGAGGCAGGAGGAAGGTCACATTTCTGACTTGGCCCGCTGCCTGGTTTTCATTAGGCCCACTGCCTAATTTTCCTGGGCGGCACTTGCTTTCTTGGCTAGTCTCCCCTCTTTCTTAACCGTTTCAGAGGAAAAAGCTGTCACACCCCGTCCCCCTGGCCGACGCTGGTATCATGGCCCGGAGTGCTTCCTGCTGCGTCACCTCGGTGCCTCTCTCTGCCACATCAGCCACGTCCCCTTTACCTGGAGTCCCCAGGCACAGAGAAAAGCAGCCCAGATGGACCCAGACTTGACTAATAATAACACTAATTATGATCATTAGCATTTATCGAGCACTTACTGTGGGCCAGGCCCTGTGAACTCAGTGACTTCCTCCACCGATCTCATGAAATAAGGACTATTATCATCTCTCCCATTTTATAGATGGGGAAACTGAGGCCCAGAGATGTTATGCAGTGGACCTGGGACCCAAAACCAATGCCAAGACTCAGGGAGCCTTCGAATATCCTTCTCCTCGTTAAGTGTACCCTTCCCCCACCCCTACACCCTTGTCTTCTGGATCTCTCCCTGTCCGCTCCAGAATGGGATTAAGGGTAAGGGCCAAAGCCCCAGACATAATGCCTTTGGGGAATGCACAGCCCATTTTAAAGGTGAAGGAGGCGAGGCTGCCCAGGCAGGACTTTGGGACCCAAAAACCGGTTTCTGTTTTTGGGCTTGCTCTTGATGGGAGCAAGATCAGCTGAAGATGGCACCAATGGGGAAATCAAGTCACCTGGGAAAGGATGAGGAGAGTCAGGGGCTTCATGGGGATAAGCAGGGCAGAGAGCTGGTGCTGGAAGCAAACCAGTCCCATCGGTGGACTCAGTGGGCGTGGAGCGGGTAAGAGAGCGCTTGGAACTCTAGTTGATGTCCTAGCTCTAGGGGGGGACTGCCGCCTTTCCATCCGAAGGGGCGGGAGTATGTTGCTCCCACCAGCCACAAGACCACCCCCTCCCTCCCAGGAAGGAATACCCAGCTCTCCTGGGACCCAGCACTCGGCTGGTACCGCTGGGGCTGCCCAGCTCCTCTGGCCAGGCCTGCGATAAAAATCCTGCAGTGATCCAAGTCAGAGACAGAAAGAGAGAGAAAAGGGGAAAAAAACCCTCCAGTGTCTGACATTCTTTTTAGGATGCCCATAAAAGATAATGTGACCTGTAAAATCGGCAAGCTGCTTCCCAGCCTGTGGCACCCGGGGCCCCCCCGCCCTGCTCCCCCCCACCACCACCCAGGTCCACTCTCTTGCCCTCAGGCCGAGGGCGCTACCCTGGGGACCCTCAGGCTGGGGGAGACAGCAGCCCCAGGCCTGTGGTCTGCCCAGGTGGGGCCCCTTGCTCCACTTCCTCCTCCCCCCACACCACCCACCCCCCGCCCCTTCCTAGGGCCCTTGGGTCCGCGGAGCGGTTGCTGCCAGGCCAGGGGGCGGGAATGTGCCGGGACAGGTGCGCTCTTCTCTCGCTCTCTCGGTCTCCCAGGTGAGTCACTCCCGTGGGAGGATGTTGATGAATCCGAACCCGGGCTCTTTGTTTGCAGCTCCTGGGAATTCACACACTGAGGGCTGTGGCCAGGCAGCACTGAGAGATGAGAGCCAGGAGGCAGGGGTTCTAGTCCCAGCCTTGCCACCAGCCGGCTGCTTGAAACTGTGTCCGTTCGGAGCTGATTTAGGTCTCAGTTTCTCTACCTTGGAAACAGGCCTAAAAATCGTGTCCTTTGTAATTTGGCTGGAAGGTAATAAAGCAGGTATGTCCTAGCAAGGGTAGTTTCTGGGATGGTGACACTGTCATTTCTTGAGCGCAGAGGCTTACTGTCCGTTCTCCCCGCGCCCGAGGGGGTCTGTGAGGTTATCATCCCTTCTTTTAAAGGAGGGAACTGAGGCTCAGAGAGCTTAAGTAACTCCCCTGAGGCCACAAGCCATACACCCAACGGCCAGGCTCCCTGGCCACCCACAGTGGGAATTAAGGACATCCCTGCAAACACCAGGAGCAGTGATCACGGTACTGGCCTTGCCCCTCCCCCGCCCTCCAGTTGGAAGCCAGTCCAGAATGAAACTCGGTGTGTCCCCTCCTGAGCTTCCTCTCCACTCGACCCGTCCCTGCCACCGTCCTGATGGAAGTCACAGCATCCTCCCCGGGCCGTGCCTCCCCAGCCCTGCCCCACTCCCAGAGGCCTTGTCTTCTCCCAGCTTCCTCCCGTGGGTGGACAGGGCTTAATGCTATGTCCCAAAACCCAGAGGTACATTCGTCATGGCCAGGGAGCCTTCCAGATCTGCCTCGGGAAGGGCTCGCCGGCCAGATTTCCCCATTTCCTGGACTCCACATCCTCACCCCAACCAGGGGAGCGAGTGTACTGTGTCTGAGGACAGACCCTGGGAACACCCTTCCTTGTGTGTGTGTGTCGGCAGGGGGAGATCTGAGTTGCGCTCCTATCCTCCCCTGGGGTTTATCAGACATTTCTGAACCCTTCACTTGGGCAGTGAGGCAAGGCTTTAAGTGCTCTCTCCCTGGGGTGCCTGAGTGGCTCAGGCGGTTAAGCGTCTGACTCTTTATTTTCGGCTCACATCGTGATCTCAGGGTCATGATTTCAGGGTCGCGATCTCAGGGACTTGAGATCAAGCCCTGAGTCTGGCTCTGCACTCAGCAGGGAGTCTGCTTGGGATTCTCTCTCTCTCCCTCTCCTTTTGCCCCTCCCCTGCCTCGCTCCTGCGTACATGCTCTCTCTCCAAAATAAATAAAATAAATAAATAAATATTTTAAAAAATAAAAAATATATAAATAAATGCTCCCTCCCTGGGCAGAAGCCCTTGGACCCATGCTCCTCTCCCCCCCTTACATTTTTCTAAGCATCTCGTTTACATTTTCCAATTCCCTATTGGCTTAGGAATCCCACTGTCTCTCTGTGTCCTCACAGTGACAAAATGACAATGGCAATGGGTGCATGACGAATGTACCTCTGGGTTTTGGGACATAGCATGTGTCGAGAGTGGGCTCTATATTAAGTGCTCTCCAGACAGTCACTCATTTCAGCCCCATTTTACAGATGAGGGAATGGAGACTTCCCGAGGGCAAATGACTTGCCTAAGGTCATAGAGCAAGTTAGTGGTAGAGCCAGGATTCAGAGTCCACATCTCCGGGCACAAGGCTCCAGCTTTTAACCCCCAAGCTTGCTTCTAGCTCCACCAGCTTGCAAGTCTTTTGCTGATTCTGCCTGTGTGCAGAACGGCCTGGTTTAGGGAAGGTGTCCGTCGGGTGCTTACAGAGTGGATGAACGTATTGAGAGGTTTTTGAATGTGCGCAGATGAGTAAATGAATCAGCAAGTGAATGAATGAATGACCTCAACTCTCAGCATAGCCATGAGAGATGGGCAGCATTTATCCTCGTGCATCAGACGAGGAAATTGAGGCAAAGAGAGGGAAAGCAACATGCTTGGGGTCACACCGTGAGCTGAGGCAGAGATGAAGATCAAGCCTCTTGCCCCCTCCCCCAGGACTCTTCCCCCACCAACACCTGGCCAGCCCTTCCCACCTCTCTCCTTTCCGTTGTTCCAGCCACACTCTGGGCCCAGCTCTGCCTCCCATCTCTAAGGGAGACTGCGGGCACAGCGTCTTTAAGCTGCCCTTTGAGGGACGAGCCAAGGAGGGGGCTGGGGAGGGGGCCTCCACCCAGCATGCAGGGCAAGGAGCCCAAACCCGTCCGTCTGAGATGGGGTCAGTGCGGGGGGTCTTTCTCAGCAAGCACTTATGGCACAATTGATGGGAGAAGCTCTCATCAAACGAGGGACAAATCATAAAGTTCGGGAGATGGAAATTAGGCACGGACAAACGATCCAGGTGCAGGGGAGATTTATGGGGGAGGCTGTATTCTAGCTAATGATTTCTGCTAATGATTCTCCGAAGTGTATGGTGGCACGGAGCCCGCGCTCCATGGGGTGACATGAACCCCGCGGGCCAGATGAAGGACATTCCTGGGGAGACAGGGATGGCTATGGGATGATGAAGAATGACGGAGGCACCCCCAGATCCCAGGCCCCCTCCCCCGGCGGTGGCTGGAGGAGACGGGGTTCTCAGGGTGTGAACAGGTTCCGGCCAGAGATTTATCGCTCGACCCGGCTCTTTGGCACTTTCTCCACTTGCCCTGAAAGTGCCTCCCTGCCTGGCAGCTCTGAGTGTTGGCGGGGTCTGCCCACTGCTGACACACACATTTTCAGAGCCCACCACCATCTTTCATCCCATCAGCCCCCTTGCAGACGCAGGGTTCTGGCTGCAAATGGTCCCTCCCTCCTCCCCATTCCTCCCCTCTGTAAGAACCATCTTCAAAATGCCACCTGTCCCGACTTCATGGCCCTTCTCTTCCACCCTCGAGTGTCAGCGCTTTTGCCGGGGACTCAGCCAGCATCTGGTCCTGAGGCACCCCGTCCTTCTCTGTTTTCCTCCATCACCTGAGCCAGGGACGCTGACCCTCTCGGCTGGGACAGTCCCTCCCCAATCTACCTTCAATCCTACTTACTGCCGACCACGTCCTGACCTCCTGGTTCTGTAGCGGAGGGCCCTTGGGGAATGGCCAGGCTCTGCCTTTCAAATCCATGACCAGAAAATGTTCACAGTAGTTAATTCACAGGGGTCAAATCACCAGGGAATTACATTTGCTTTCTTAGACTCCTTCTGTATTTTCTGACTTCTCCTCGATGAGCATGTGTGTGTTGTTTTTTTAAAGCGAAGAATGAAAGTGAGAAGATGAGTGGGTGTGAGAAAAAAAGAATGGAACCCCCCCCCCACATGTCTGCTCAGCCTGCCTCTGCCTTAGACAAAGCTGCCCCCTCTGCCTTGGCTTTATCTCCACTGTGCTGAGCCCCCACCATGTACCCAGGACCAGCTCACACCCACAAGGTCACGAATTCCTCACATTGGCCCTAAAAAAGGAGTTTATTCTTTCCCCCCATTTTTCAGATGGGAAAATTGAGGTTCATAAAGGTAAAGAGCTTATTCAAGTCCTGATGATTCACAGATGGCCCGGGAGGCGCTTCAACCCAGGTCTCTTGCATTCACACCCAAGTTCCTTCCGCGGCATCGAACCCTGCCCGCAGCCTGCACCAGCTCATGCCTGTGAGCTGAGACCCTCCGCGGTGGATGGAGCTGGAGGAGCACAGGGAGAGGTGGAGGTCGAGATGCCCAGCCGGGAGGGCCAGAGCGAAAGCAATTTCCACGTGCAGCATGAAGGAATTGGTTAAATACCGCCCAGCAAGGGAGGACTCCTGTCTGGTCATTGGACGTAGCTTTCAAAGGCCATGGAGAAAGGTTCAGAATACATCGGAAGTGAAAAAGGCAGGTCTGAAAACTGTGTGAGGCAGAGCATCCTGTTTCCCCTAGCGGAGAAAGACCTCTGTGGGCACGGGGGCATAGAAACAGCCCCCCGCTCCCTCTGTGTCAGCCATGGGAGGGACGATTTGGGGAGTTCTCTTCTGTGTTGCCTGAGCCTCATACGACAAACATACGTGGTCTTGACAATCAGGGGGAGCTCGGCAAAGCTACTTTCATCTGGAAAACAAGAAAAGAAGAGGCTCCAGGAGTGGGCCAGAGGCAGGTGGGGGCCTTGTGTTGGAGCCCGGGCTCCTGGCCATGCTTCTCTCTTGTCCTCAGAGCATCACTCCTGACCGCGGGGGAGGGGTTTCTCCTTGGAATCCACTCTCCCCCATACCCGGTCCTCCCTGGCCCACCTGCCACCCCCTCTGGGTGTGAGCAAAGGCCAGAGTGAAAACGAGACATGAAACTCGAACCTGGATAAGCAGCATGGCGCTGATGGTGGATAAGGAGAGCTCACCGCTCACCAGCTGGGCGCCCCCCACCTTGGGAGCTGCCCCTCTCCTCTCATCACCTTCCCCCTGCATCCCAGGCCCCGTGGGGGGATGTGACCCCAGGAGTCCCCGACCTCCTCCACTGCGAGAGCAGACTGCAGACTGGCCCTGCAGGCCCAGGCACTCAGAGGGTGCTTCCCCAAGGCTCCTGAGGACCAGATTCATGGATGTTTTCACAGCCCCTTATCCTGCATGGCCCTTCGGACTCAGGCAGCGTCTCTAGAAGGCCCCTCTGACAATGAGCAAGTTCATCCATTTAACTGGAGGAAACGATCGGATTGGCTGCTGAGAGAACTGAGCCCTGATGGGCTTGGACCTGGGACAGGGACCTGGGGGTTCCCCGGCCAGGGCACTCAGACAGGAGGGAGGACCACTAGAGAGCTAGCGGGGCACGAGGCACACCAGCTGCACAAAGCATCATGGAAAAATCGCACGCTCTGGCGTCAGAGCAACTCAGCTGAGATCCCCGCCTAACCATGCCTAGCTCTGCAACCTTGTGTCAGCCGCTCACCTTCTCTGAGCCTCCTTTCCATCACTTGTAAAATGGGATAATAATCATAACAACCTCGCCTGGCATATAGAGTGATTAGATTTAATGCATGCAAAGCAGTGCATAATTGGTAAGTGCTCAATAAATGGTGGCTATTATTATTGTCATCGAACCTAGAGACAGAAGGCCTAGGAGGACCAGAGAACATGTCTGGGCGTAGGAGAAATCTGGGCCTGAGTAGTCACAGCGTCGGCCTGGCCCACTCAATGACTGGAGGAGGGGATGAGAATAGGAAGAGGAAGGGGAAGGGAAGTCATTGGGGAGATGACAGAGATAAAGATAGGTCCTGATCTTGCCCCATCTGGGTCACCAGCTGCACCCCAGGGGTGATGACTCAGCTAGTGAGGAAAGGTCTCCACCCAAAGACTGGTCCCACAGGTGTGGCCCAGTCCCATGGGCACAACACACACACACCGGGGAGGCCCATGGAGCGATGCCCAGAGTCATCCATCTACACAATGGCTCACGCATCCCCCCCGTCTCTTTACACCCCAGCCCAAGCTGAGGACCCAAAACTAGCTAAGTGATTTCCCTGAGACAGGGCAGACCAAAAGACATCAAGGAATTTGCTGGACTACATAGCAAGTCCCGTGAGCTTCATCCCATTCCAACTCAGAGAGGTCAAGTACTTGCCCAAGGTTACACAATCGGGCAAGATAGAGCCAGGAAACCCAGATCTTGCCCATGATAGCAGGCTGCCCAGTCTGGCTGGAGATGGCTCTGGTCTGAGTCTTAAGCCTTTTACTCCTAAAACCCAAGAACCATGGACTGCTCAGGAGGAGCGGCCCTGCAGGCCCAGGCGCTCAGAGGGTGCTTCCCCAAGGCTACTGAGGACCAGATTCATGGATGTTTTCACAGCAGACCTTGCCCCCGGGGCATGAGAGATGGACAATCCCACTTATCCATGTGCCCTCAGGGACTCACCTCATCCCTGAGCTCCCCAAACACCTCTCCTTCCACTGAGAACAGCTCATTCCTGCCTCCACAGTCCCATTGCATCCCTGCTTAAATCTCTCCGTCCTCCTCCAGGCAGCCTCCCTGCCCCACTGTGCCTCCCTGAGCCATTATGGACTTCAGGTCCAATGTCCTGGACTCAGTGTCCCTGACTCTGGGGGGCTGGGTTACTTCTCCAGTCTTTTTTCTCTTTTTCTTCAAGGGGTGTGTGTGTGTGTGTGTGTGTGTGCGCGCGCGCGTGCACGCGCGCACATCACCTTGTTTGTTTCTTCATGGCATTTATCACTGCATGTGCCTGTCTTGTCCCCAGCTAGGCTCAAAGTTCCCAGAGAGTGGCAACCATATCATCAATGCCCTCCATCCCCACCCCCCCAAAGAGCCTTTGCCCACAACAGGAGGGTTCCTGCACACTCCTGAGAATCACAGATCAGGCCCACCTTGCTCTAAGCAAAAGTAACTCTTAACTTGCTGATCCAATGCCCAGGGTCGGGGAGGATCATTCACTTTTAAGATAAAAGTCTTTGCTTTAGAGAAGGATGCTGGCAGAGTCCCTCAAACAGCCAGCTCTCCTGGTACCTGCAAAATGGATTTGCCTACAGAGATCCACCTTGCCTGCCCTGCTCTGTTCTGAGCATCTTGGGCTGGGTTCACGAGCAGCCTGAGAAGTCCACATACCTACCTGCTCTTTGCTGTGGCATTCAAGGCCTTCCCCAGTCTAGCCCCAGCCTGCCTTTCCTAATAGAAATAAAAATGATGGTGGTGATGGTGGTTGACATTCACCAAGCGCCAACTCTGGGAGAACAGCTGACAGCTGTCACTCATTCATTCCTCAGATGACCCTCAGATGGATTGTCATCTATCATCCTCACTGCAGAGAGGGCGACAGAAAATCTAGAATGCCAAGAAAGGGGCTGGGACTTGAGCCCAGGTTAGCCAGGTGCCCTAGGGCACATCCCTAACCCCAGAGCCACACAAATCCCCTTAGAGGTAGCCCCCAGGCTGGCCAGCCCTGTCATCACCGACCACAAGCCTCTGTATACACCCTGCCTGAATGTTCTCCCCCTGCTTCTCCTGGGGTCCACCTCCTCCTTATCTTTTCAGAACCAGCTCAAATGTCACCTTCTCCACCCTGCCAGCCAGAATTAGGACCACTCTGGTGGTGGCCCTGAGTCCAGATCCCTGTGTGGCACCAGTGACGTGGCCTGAGGGTTGTCGATGTCTGTCGCCCTTGCTGAACCAGGAGCCCAGCCACGTCATCGGGATGGATCAGACTCACTCGGCTACTCAGCTGCTATTTAGTGAACACCTACTAGACGCCAGGACTTGTGGTGCACAAGACAGACAAGGCCTCGAGCTCTGGGAGCCCAAATCGGAGAAGGAGAGGCAGACAATACATGTGTCGACAGACACATGAACAAGATCGTTTCAGATAGCGATGAGCAAACGAGGTGATGTTCTAGAGAGAGCTCGGCAGACGTGACTCTGGTCTTTAGTGAGTGAGTCCTGCTCTGAGCCTGACTTGGCTCTGATGTTTGACCCCATCTGTCACTCACTCACAAACTCACTCACTCATTCATTCGTAGACTCATTGAATCACTAGTTCGCTGAGCAGGGACCACGCGGGGTGCTGTCTTCCAACGCCCCGGGCTCTCTCTGCAGGAGGCAAACCTGCTTCAAGTCCCCATGAACCCAGGAAGACTGAGGCCAGGGCAGGGAGAGAGCAAGGGGGTACTCCATGTATAGACCATTTCCACTCCCTCTGATCAGTCATGCTTCCTAATTCAATAAGGTGAGAGGGAGCATAATTTGATCATATTTGTTTTGCATCACTGCAAAAACAGAAAATGAAGGGCTGCAGAACCGTGCCAATTTACTTCATCCGACCTTGATTAAAAGAAAATTAATTGTCGCATCTCTCAGGATATCACAGGCAGCAGCCAATGGCTCTCCAGGATACCACAAAGAGAGGGAAAGGCGGCGAGAGACGCTCCGTGCCCTTTTCTCTAACCGCTTCCAGCCTCCTGACAGCAGATAGCCAAGCTGCAGAGGCCCCGCGCGGCACGGGCGGCTGATGGTAAATGGGGGGGGGGCGGTCGGGGGGTCCCTGAGCCCTTCCTCTTCTCTCCCACCCACTCAGGGTTCCGTTCACCCCCATGCCTGCCCACCACCCAGAGAAGAGTCTGTGGGCTGGAGCCCTATCCCAAAGGCCCCCAGGGGCTCCCCTCCCTCCCCAAAGTTGGCAGATGCCCTGGGGAGGAGCCCCCAGAAGATGCCCCCCAAGAGAGCCAGGTCCCCTTGGGCTTACCCAACCCCCACTGTGGGCTGCCCAGCCCAGCTCGGAGCGGGAAGGAAGGAAGGAGGGGGCCTGGCGCTGCCCGGGTGAGCCAGGGCAGGGGGGTGGCGGGTGTCAATGGGGAGAGCATCTCATGAAAAGTTAATGCCCCCTTGCAGGTTGTTGATTTTTGTTTGTTTTTCTCTTTTTGCCAGAAGAGAAGCCTCTTTCATTAGCCCAGACTGTCATTACCCGGCATTAAATTTTCATAGAGCGGGCGGGAGGCCAGGCAAGGGGAGGCAGGCAGGGGGGTGGGCTGGGGGCTCCCTTGGCTGGGCCTGCTGGGGGCTGAGACTGGCTCCCCTGGGTTCCCGTCTGCACTCTACCAGGTCTTAATAATAATAATGGCTTTTCTGTGTCACCACTAGGTATTCAGTGTGGCATGGACTATATCGCCTTTGATCTTCCTAATGCTCCCATGGGGTGTGTCCGATGATTATCCCCATTCTACAGATGAGAAACTGAGGCTCAGAGACCTTGTGTCTCTTGCCCATTACGGCCAGCAAGGGGTGGCGTCCCTGACATGGGCTCAGAGACAAAGAGAGGACCAGGGAGGTGGTGGGTTTGGAGGGGCTAGGGAAACAGACCCGAGCAGGGCAGGGACTCGGGGTGTGGTTGGGGTGCCCTGCCCTGGGAGAAGCAGCAGGAGCCTAGCCCCCGGCTCTACCCCTGCTGGCGGGTGGGTGGCTCCTCTCAGTCAGGCCAGGGTCCCCGCAGGCAGAGCCTGTGTCCCGCCAGGCAGGTGTCAGGGCCCTCACAATGGTTCACCTGGCGTGGGCGCCAGGCCTGCCCATTCAGCCCTGAACAATCACGGTTCCGCAGCCGCAGGCCCAGCGGCCTCCAGGGGCGGGAGGACGGGAAGGCAGCAGATGGGCCCCGGGTGTCAGATTTCCAGTCTGGGGTTGGGGGGGGTGCCGGGGGGGGGGCAGGCCAGGGAGGCTTGGGGGGGAGGGTCAGGCTTCTCCCCACCCTTCAGTGGCCCCTCCCAACCTCAGGTCCCTGAAGGAGGGTGGGAGGGACAGAGCTGGGGGTTGGGGGACACTGTCTGCCCACCACCACTGCCACCTAGAGCAGGGCAGAGGGGGAGCACAAGTCCCAGACCAGACTGAGCTGACTGGTGGAACTGGTGGGCTTCTTAGAGTGCTGGGGAATCCTGAGGAGGCTGTAATCTGCACCCATTGGAGCAGTGCACAGAACCTCTCTGGGCCTCAGTTTCTTCATCTGTAAAATGGGTGTCTATTCTCTAAATATATACTGAGCACTTGCTATGTGCCAGGCACTGCCCTGGGCACCAGAAAAACAACAGTGGAAGGGGGGGGGGAAGAGATGCAAATCCCTGCCCCACAGAGCTCACATCCTTGTGTAAGAGACAGACAACAATCAGGATAAAGAAATTAAATACTTCGCAGGATTAGGAGGGAAGCAGAGGAAGCCCAGTGAGGGGTTACAAACTGAAACAGGAGGTCAATCCCAGAAAGAGGTCTGGAGTGACCCAGGCATTTCTGAGGGAAAGGCATTCCTGGCAGGTAGATGATAAGAGTACCCGCCTCATAGGATTGGGGAGGGGGGCAACTGGAGGAGGGGACGCAGGTGAAGTGCTTAGAACAGGGCTGGGCTCACAAACAACACGCTAATAGCAGTGTTGATGTTGGCCCTTGTCACACTTCTTTGCCGATTTATTTATCCACCCCATGGCCTCTGAGCTCCAGAAATGTAGACTCATGTCCCCCATTTTCCAGATGAGAACACTGAGGCTTGAGAAGGAGAGCATAGTAAGTCATACCCTGGGTGCTGGGTACTGAGTTCTCCTGTCCCAGGTCAGAGGTGAGGACGGGGTGCAGTCAAGACACCATCCAGACTGGAACTTGCACTCCAGCGCTTTGGAACCAGACAGGCAGAGAACAGGATGGGGAAGTTGGGGAAGGAACAAGAGCCCCATAGCTGGTGCACGTGTGGCCCATCTTTGCAGGGGCCTGGGGTGAGTTTGCTCCCCCTGCAGGTTGGAAAACCTGCCCTGCCACGCTGAGCTTGGCTTTGAGGCACCAGGTGCCTGTCGGGGTGGAGACAGGAGCATCTGAGAAGGAACGGGAGAGAGTCCAACCTTCTTCTGTTGCAGAAGGGGAAACCACAGCCCCAAGAATGCCTTTGGAAAAACCCCTGCCCATCCCCGGCCTCAGTGTTTGCATCTGTGCAATGAGCCTGACGCCGTCTTGTGTATAAAGTACCAATTGCTGGAGGGGTTCCCTTCATCCAAGGCCTGGGAGCGGGGGCCTCAGAGATCAAGTGGGAAGAATCTCTCGAAGGGACCCCTGCGGGGGGCCTGGCATGCACAGGAGGGTCCCGGGGAGGAGGAAGTCCTCACAGGCGTGTGAGGATGCTTGCCGCGGGCACGGAGGCAAACGGCAGTGCGCCTGGCAGGGATGCAGATGGGCATCAAGGAGAGGCTAGAGAAGATGGCCTGCCTACTCCTCAATTGGCTGCAATCGCCTCATTTCCTCGGGGGGACAAGCCAAGCTCCTTGGAGGCATGTCAAGAAGGCTGGGGGGCCCTTCCCCGGACCAGGAGAGGGCCACCAGCAGACACGGGGCGGCTGCCCGTGGCAGGGAGGACTCTGGTGTCCCAGAGACCTGGCTTAAACCCGAGCTCTGCCACTTGATCATGGGCCACCCAGCCATTCGTATGGCCTCCCCATGCCTCCATTTCCTGGCCTCGGGGGGGTTTGGGGGAGGGCTCGCTGAGAGTGCACGCATGGCCCTCTCACAGCCTGGCCACAGGGTCAGCGTGGGCTCTGTTGTCAGTGCACCGTGACCTGGGAGCGTCGCGCCAGCAGGAAGGGTCCTGGGGCTTAAAGGGTTCAGGGCCTCACCCAAGTTTACAGAGCCAAACGTGAAGGAGTCAGGATTTGAACTCAGGTCCACGTTGTTCCCTGGGCCCTTGGCCGCTTCCCGTGTGGAGGGCAAGGCCCAGGGGAAGGCAAGTGCAATGAGGCTGCTCTCAGGCCCCTCCAAGGCCCAGCTGGCTCCCGGAGGACTCCCCCCTGGTGGGCTTGGGCCCTGACGGTGCCCGCCTTATGCCTAGCAGCGGCACCCACCAGGCGGCAGATGAGGGAGGAGGGCACCCTGCTCCCCGCCCCCCCACCTCCCCGAGCTTGGCTGGGTTCCTTCTCTCCCATCCCCCACGTATTCATTCTAGGAACAAAGGCAAGGCGGGCACATCCCCACTTCCTGGCGGTGCTGATTATCTAATTCTCTACCCCGCAATTACTACTTCCTGAGGGAGGCATTATCCAGGGAGCACCCACCCTCTTGTCTGTCCCAGAGGCTGTTGGGGGTGTTTTTTTAGTGGGGGTCCCCATCCATTCAGGGAAGCCCATGGGGCGCCACGCTGGGCCCTGACGGCTGGCCTCTGGGGCAGCCTCCAGGAAGTGGGCCCTCCCGTCATCGGTCTCGGTAGGTAGGTCGCTCGGTCAGAGCACCCAGCCTGCCCCATGGCCCCACCCAGCTGCCTCTCCCAGGACCCTGGACTCTTGGCCTGGATGGGACACAGGTCCACAGGTTCCCACGAGCTCAAAGCTCCCACGAGTTCAAGGATAGGTGTGTGCGGGCGTGCAAGTGGGTGTATGCTAACACATGCAAGTGATGTGCATGTGTGTGAACAAGTGTGCTACGGGGTAAGTGTGTGTGGATGTGCAAATACAAAGACGTGAATGTGTGTAGGTACATACGACAAAGTGAAAGGGGGCAAAGATGACTGTGAACACATACATGGGTAACACAAAGTATTGCATAAGCGAGTGTGGGGATGAGCGTGACAGGGTGTGGCTGAGTGTGGACAGGGTCAGCTGAGGTTGGAGCAGGAAGCGGGGGACCCCACTCCCTAGCAGGGGAGCTAGCTGGGCCTGGCAGTGGGGAGGCAGAGGGGAGTGGGGGGGGGATGGCCCCCAGGCTAGTAGGCAGGGACCTCGGAACTAACTCCAGCCAGAGGCCTGCTTCCTACTGCTACAGGAACCCCCATCCTTCCTGTGAGAGGGAAGGAAGTGCTCACCTAGGGCAGGTCGGCTGGTTGCAGATGCAAAAAGACTCAGTGCTGATTTGCATCTTTAATTTGCATACATTTCCATAAGGCCCACTGATTGGTTATTTGAAAGCCCCCTCCTCAGCCCCTGCCTGCTTGCAAGGGCTCTGCTTGGAAAAAAAAAAGCAAGGTTGGGTTCTGCTTGACAGAGGCCTGAAGCTAACCCACCCACCAGCCCGGTCTCGGTGGGACTGGGTGCTCACAGAGCAACAGGCCCTTAGGGATTGCTCACTAGCACAGAGCAAATGACAGTCCTCGGGGCTCCTGACACCAAGGAGGTGCCCACTGGCTATTCCGTCTGTGAGTGAGCAAAGGCACGAATCGGGGCAAAGCAGGCACCACCCACCTGGGCTTAAATCTTCTTCTAAGACCTGGGGTCTTCGGTGATGGGATCCCCAGAACCTCTAAGCTGGGGCCTGGTCCCCTGGACCAGTGGGGCCAGCCCTGAGGGTGGATGGCAGGGAAATCTCGGGGCTGCTGGTCAGGATCCTGCCTCCCCACCGTCCCTCCCCCTTCTACCTCCAGTCCTCGCTACTAAGATGGGATCCAGAGCCATGACTTCCTCCCTCCAGATCAGGGCCAGATGCCTAGTCATGCATTTTTGGAAACCCTTTCTGTTTCCCCAGGCCTCTGAGTCTCCCAGTCTCCCAGAGGGCGGGCAGAAAGAGTGGGCAAATTCTCAGAGAAGAGGGAAAACCTGAGATGCCCAGCACAGGGGTGTGTGTGTGTGTGTGTGTGTGTGTGTGTGTGTGTGTGTGTGTTGGTGCGTACATGAGTGCATGTGCCTGCGAGCACAAGAGTGTGGCCCGTCGAAGGCACGCTTACCGTGGGTGTCCATGACACAGTCTCCGCAGAGGGGGGCCAACGTGCATCTCGGGCCTGGCATGCTCATGGACCTGTAGGTCTGTGTGCACGGGGCTCCATTCGCGTGTGGGGGGCGTGCGTGCTCAATACCATGTCAGGGAAAATAGAAGTTTTCAACGGGAAAGCCCAGCACGCCCCTTCCCATCCGTCTTTTCACCCAAATCGCCTGATTTTTCCCTATCGTGGGCAATTCAGTTTGACAACGATACAACTTCTACACGTTTCTTTTCTCAGCAACACGTCACGCACGCGCGTGTGAGCACGTGCCCCTGAGCGGCTGTATCACTGGGACGTGCACCTCTGTGCGCGCACACCCACACAGAGGGACTGTAAACACGCTCGCGTGCACACCCCCGGGTGCTCCATCCGTGTTTGGGCACACGCTCGTCCGCAGGCACCACTTGCCCGTGTGCTTCTGTGTGTGGCTGCCGGGCGCGCTGTGTGCGGATGTGCCCGTGTGGACACGGGAGTGTCGAGGGCCCCGTGGCCGCGCCTGCACACGTGCGTGGGCACACGGGGTGTGCGTGACCGTGGGCAGTAGGTGTGTGTATGGTTCAGCATGTGTTTGCCCGTCGGGAGTCGGGGATGTTTCGTAATGAAATTCCTTTTCATCCTTCTGCACCTGTCTCCTTCTGAAAGCTGAGAGAACAGACGTCAAACGGGACAAGCGCGGGATTGAATACAGCCAATTCTGAAATATTTATGAGCTTGCGACTCCACTCAACGGAGGAGAAGGAATGCCGGCTAATCCACTCAGCAGTGCTCGCAGCAGGGACATTTTTCAACAGGGACTTCTTATATTTCAGCGACTGCCCACTCTGCCCAAAAATGGGAGACTTTTCATCTGGGCCCGTGTGGGGTTCTCTAGCACTCCCGTTAAGGACTCACAGGGCAGAGATCGAACCTAAGTGCCTACCCTCTGTCGCCCGCTCACCCCTTCCTGGGGCGCCTCCTCAGGCAAAGTACTGATGAGCCGGCAGATAAGCATGGCGGCCTTTGCCAGCCGCTGTCCACGGGGCCCTCGCTATGTCCCAGGCGCTGTGCGTGGGGTTGTCCGTACATTGGCTCATCTGATCTTCACAAAACCTCGGTGAGCTAAGTGTCAGTATATTAAGCAGCTAGGAAAGTCAGGAACATTTAACCGATAAGGGAACTGAGGTTCAGAGTAATGAAGTAACTTGCTCAAGGTCACAAGCTGCTTCGTGGTGAAGCCAGGATCTGAACGCAGGGAATCAGGCCCCCAAGCACAAACTCTCAACGGCTACACCTGTTGCCTCCGATGTGAACCACTGAGGGCCTACTGCGTGCGCTCTGTTGAGAAGCATTCCGAGGCTGTGTCTGAGGTCGGTGAGGAAGAGTGGAGCGGTCCATCAGTAAGGTCTACCAAGGAGACAGGAGATGGCTCTGTGCTTGCTGTCCCCGATCCTCACCCCACCCCAGACCTGCTCATCATGAAGTCTTCCCTTCCTATAAATGGTAACTCAGTGCCTCTGACCACCAGGCCAAAAGCTCTACTAAAGGCTTCCTTTACTGTCTTTTCTCTCTACCCCACATCCAAGCCCTAGGCAAATCCTGGTGTCTCTACTTTCAAAAGATACGTATCCAGACCCCAGCCATCTCTCACCATCCGCATGGATGCTGCCCCAGTTTGGGTCACCATCATTTTCCCCTTGGATTATTGCAACAGCCGCCCTCCTGCCAGTCTTGCCCCTCGAGGTCCAGAGTGAACCTTCTAAAGCCCTCTTCAGATCTGCCACTCCTCAAGGTGCTCCAAGATTCCCATCTTCCTCAGCGTAAAAGCCAAAGTCTTTACGTTGCCCACAAAACCCAACCTCACTGACCTCGTGTGCTGACCTAACCCCAGCTCACTCCTGTTACATTGGCTGGCTTGTTCTTCCTTGAACCCACCAGGCATGGTCCCTTTTCAGGGCTTTGAACATGCTCTTCTTCTGCCTGGAAATCTCTTTCCCCAGACACCCACACCTCTTGCTCCCCTTGCCTCCTTCGGGCTCTGCTCAAATGTCATGTTATCAGACCCCCCCTAGGGAAAACTTCCTTCCCCTGGGTCTGGCACTCCCTTTTCCCCTTATCTTGTTTAATTGTTCTCCCTAGCTTTTATTTGACATTCTACATATTTGTTAATTTCATCCATTTCAATAGTCGGCAAATATTTATTGAATATTTGTGCCAGGCATTGTTCTTCCATCACAAATTGGTTTCTAGCCATTTGCCTATGATGTTTCCAGGTGTGGTTTCTCTTGGGGCTCATGAAACTCTGGGGATTGGCAGGTGTAAGGTTTTCATCAAATTTGGAAAAATTTTTAGCAATATTTCTTCAAATATCTTTTCCCACCATCTCCTTCTGGAACTCAACTACATATATGTCAGACCTCTTGATGTTGTCCCACGGGTCCCTGAGGCTCTGCTACATCCTCCCACCCCCCAGTTGTCTTCCCCCTCTGCATTTTATTTTAGGTCATTTCTATTGCTGAAACTCTAAGGTCACTGAATTTACTTTAGCAGTGTCTAACCTGCTGTTAGTCCCATCCAGAGCATTTATACTGTCTTTTCCACCTCTAGAATTTGAGAGTCCTTCTTATATTTTTAAACTTCCCTCATTATGTTTCTCCTTTCCTCTACCATCTCAAACATGGAGAGTATTTTAATAATAGTTATTCTAAATGTCCTCATCTGTTGAGTCCACCACCTGTGACATTTCTGGGTCTATCTCTACTGATTGGCATTTTTTTAAGATTTTATTTTTAAGTAATCTCTACACCCAAAGTGGGGCTCGGACTCGCAGCCCCGAGATGAAGAGTTGCAGGCTCTACCAACTGAGCCCACCCGGCTCCCCAGAACTTTCCTGATTGCATTTTCTCCTGGTTACGGGTCATATTTTTCTCCTTCTTTGCTTACCTGGTAATTTTTATTGGAAGCTGGACATTTTTTAAATAATTTTTTTATTTTGGAATAACTTCAGACTTCCGGAAAAGTTGCAAAGACAATACAGAGAGCTTGCATATGTCTCCTATTCGACATCTCACATTGTTAACATCTTACGTTACCATGGTACATTAGTCAAAGCTAAGCAACTGACATTAGCACATTACAAAGAACTAAACTCCAGACGGTATTTGGGATTCACCAATTTTCCCATCAATGTGCTCTTTCCATTCCAGGATCTAACCCCGAATATCACATTGCATTGAATTTGTCACGTCTCCCCAAAGTCCTCTGGTTTGTATCAATTTCTTAGTCTCTTCTTATTTTTCATGACCTTGACTGTCTTGAGGAGTCCTGGCCCAGGTATCTTATAGAGTGTCCCCTGAGCTGGGTTTGTCTGTTGTTTTTCTCATGATTAGATTGGAGTTATGGATTTTTGGAAAGAGTATCATCAAGGCGAAGTGCCTTCTTAGGACATCATAGTAGGGGTAGCTGATATTGACATGACATCACCAGTGTTGTTAACCTTCATCCCTTGGTTAAGGTGGTGTTTGTCAGGTTTCTCCACTGTAAGGTTACTATTTTTTCCTTTCCCTACTCTCTTCTTTGAAAACAAGTCACTAGGTCTAGACAACACTAAAGGGGAATTAAGCCTTACCTCCTATAGGAGGAGCATCGACATACATTTTTGGGAGTTCTTCTGTAAGAAAGATTTACCTGTTCTCCCCCACCCCCCTTTTTTCAGTCTATCTTATATTTATATCAGTATGGACTTATGTATTTATTTTATACATTGGATTATAATCCAATACCACACTATTTATTTTATTGTCCAAATTGTTCCTGCTTTGGTTAGTGGGAGCTCTTTCAGGTTAGCTCTTGTGTCCCTTTGATATGCCCCATACTTTTGGTTTTGGAGCACTTCCTTACTTTTCAGTGATATGAGATGGTCTGGCTCATCTTGAATTTTCCCTACTCTGGTCCTAAAATCTTTCATTTCTCCTTTTATTGGGGAATAGTATGAACAACCAAGATCTGGCTGGGGATGCCTGGTGCCACTGGCATATCAATGCTTCTGGGCCCTCCCATCAGACACAACCCATGTATATGCACATATCGGTAATTGGTTCTGCGTCTATCCATCTGTATCTACACTACACTAAACATTAATTCGTACTGATGTCTTTAACTAATCTAATCCACAGATTTCAGTCTAACTCTCCTTAATCTGTAACTCCCTCTCCAACCATGAGAAACCTGGCTCCCACCATCCACCATCCACATACTTATTTCTTCCACCAACATTTTAAATTTTACATGGTTGAAGACTGGATTTGGTTATATTCCTTTAAATATTATTGGCTGTGTTCCAAGATGAGTTAGACTACGTGGAATTGGTTTGACACCATTAAGGAAGGCTTGCTTTCAAGCTTTGTTAACGTCAATTCAGTGAAGCTTTAGTCTGGGGCTCAGTTGGCCCCACTACTAAAGCAATGCCCTTCCAAGGACTCTACCCGATGCCCTATGTAGCAGGAAGTCTTTCCACTCTGGGGGGGTGCAAGAGACAACCTCTCCTCACATCTCTGCACGCACATTCTGCATTGGCTTCCTCTTCAGCATTTGGCTCACAGATTCAGCCTCTTGGCCTCCCTGAATCCAAATTGCCTGTCTTCAACTCAGTGAGACCACCAGGCTCCACTTGGCTTCCTCTATTCCTTCCCTATACCCATACCTTCCCTGGCCCAGTACTTTTCTCTAGGAGGTAAGCTGGGGGTGATCGTCGGGCTCCCTTCATGTTTTCCTTCTCTTAAGGATCACTGTTCTGTGCCATCTGTTGTCCAGTGTCTGAAAACCATTGTTTTATAGATTTTGTCCAGTTTTCTAACACTTCAGGTGAGAGGGTAAATCTCAGTCCTGATACTCCATCTGTCCAGAGCCTAAGTCCAATCACTCTTCTAGATGCCGGGGACGCAGTAGCAAGTAAATAGACAAAAAGTCCCTGCCCTGTGAAAGTCGCATTCTAATGCAGGGATCAGCAGGCTTCTGTGAAAGGCCAGATAGTAAATATTTAGGCTTTGTGGGCCAAGAGGCGAAATCGAGTTGTAACCACGTCACTGTGATTTGTAGCTTGCTGGGCAGCGAGCAGAGAATGCCACATTCGGTCTCAGCCACCACTGCTCAGCTCTGCCATTACTGTGTGAAAGCAGCCAGAGACAGTACGTGAATGAATGAGCATGGCCGTGTTCCAATAAAACTTTATTTATGGGTATTGAAATTCGGATTTTATATCATTTTTGCATGTCACAAAATACTATTCTTTTTATTTTTTCTTTAACCATTTAAGAATGTAAAAACCATTCTTAGCTCACCAGCTGTACATAAACAGGCAGCGAGCCAGATCTGAAGGACTATGGTTTGCCAGCCCCTGATCTGGTGGGAGAGATGGAAAATAATCAAGACAAATATGTTAAGTATACAGCATTTTAGATAATCGGAGCCAAGGAAAAGCAAAACCCAACAAAGCAAAAGGGGGTGGAGGGAAATCTTGGGCAAGATGTCCAAGCTTCACTGAGAAGGTGATTGTGTGTCAAAACCTTGAGAAAGTGTGAGAATGAGCTACCTGGTATTTATAGTAAGTAAGCGAGAGGTCCATTTGCCATTGGTCTAACACCTGCCACTGATCAGACTGAGCTCCTTGAGAGCGGAGACTGCCTGTGTCCCTGTCTGGCTCAGAGCAGGTGCTTAGTTCATTCGTGTGTGTGTGTGTGTGTGTATGTGACTTCACTGACCAAATGAATCCGTAGGCATCAGGTAGGTTCAAATTCCAGTTCAGCCACCTTCCCACTGTGAAACCTGAGGCAAGCTGCTTTACCTCTCTGAGACTCGTTTCCCCATCAATCAAACGGAGGGCATCCCACCAGATGGTTGTGGGATTTATATGAGATGGCATATGGAATGTGCCTGGCTTGTCCTGATGCTCAGTAACAGGCTGCCATTTTATCAGAAAGAGACCGAAGGTCTGCCCGGGAGCAGCCTCTGGGATGTGTTTGTGAAGCCAGAGTCCTGGGCTCCCTGCTCCCTGCCCATCACCTCTGTTCCAAGAGGTCTTGGAAGATCCACAGCTGGGCTCAAAGCACAGGGAGTCCCCCCACCCAGCTCATTGTAGGGAAGTGGACAGAGAAAGGGACAGTGGGCCAGGAGTCCAGAGCCCCGAGGTCTAGTCCTGACTGCATCGCTGCCTCCTTTGAAGCTTTGGGAGGGTCTATACCTTTTGACTGGACAGTGATCCCTAAGAGAATTATTGCCGGAGAATGAATGAATGAATGAATGAATGAATGAATGAATGAATAAATAAATAAATAAATAAATAAAAACAAATCATAAACCAGTAAGCCCTGGAGCCAGGATTCACAATGAAGCCTCAGGCTTAACCAGCATGCTGGTCCGCTTCTCCCAATGCCCAGCCAGCTCTGGCCCGGGCAGCTCCCCTGGAAGGGGATGGGAGCCGGGACACTCACGGTCAAGTGTTGCCAGTGTCAGTTCCTGGCCACGTGACCTCAGGGGGTCCGATCTGAGGGTGGCTGCTGCCTGCAAGCTGGGCCCTTCCTCTGCCCGTGTCACCTCCCCAAGAGTCTCCTGGTCACTGTCCCTGCCCCTTGTCCCGTTGCCCTCAGAGGGCTTATCACCACCCGGTTTCCCTTTCCTCAGGGCCTCCTGCCTTCCCACCAGACCGTGACCGCCATGAAGGCAGGGCTCGTGTTGGCCCGTGTGTCACCCTGCTCGTGCAGCTGGGACAGAGTCGGGCAGGTGATAAGCGTTCAGAACATGCTCACGAAATGGATGAAGCCAAAGCAGCTCAGGAATTTTTCAGTCCCACACCCTGCAATCTCCCGTTACACAGATTTGGGGGCGCTAAGGGCCGCGTGGGGGGTGGGGCTTGCCTAAGGTTGCTGGGACTTTGAAGCCCAGCAGGGCTTGTTCCCCCACTGTGCCCTGCTCCTCTCTTGGGCCTCAGTTTCCACATCAGCACAATGGGTTGCGGTGGGCTGTCAGTGAGTGCTGGGGCCCAGCAACTGGCTCTAGCGAGCCGAGGCTGGGAGGTGGCTGGGATGACCCATTCAGAGCCACCAAGCAGGACACCTGCCAAGGGGAGGATGCCTGAGCCTCAGAAGACCCAATGCGCCAGGATGAAGCACTCAACACCATGCCTGGCACAGAGCAGAGCTGCAAGGAATGGAGCCATTACTATTACTATTATTAGTATTATTGTCCTGCCTACACTCAGGGATGTTCTAAGGCTCAAATGTGACAACATGCGGAAAGCGCTTTGTTCTTTGTGATTCTGCAGCATGGTGCAAAAGGGGAGGGGGCCCTACTTCATTGTTAGGACCAATAATGATATCACCGACTTGTATTTTCATGGACATCCCCCCAGAAGGTATAAACAGGATGGTATAAATCTGCTCTCACTGACAGATCCTGAGAGGTATCTAGGAGGTGATCAACCTGATCATCCAGGACCTGGAGAGGTGAGGCTACTTGTATTAGGGTTCCTGGCCAGTGGCCTGGCTGTACCCACCCCAGCCACCCACAGAGCCCGAGGAGTTCTCCCTCCCCTGCTGCCTGGGTCTGCTGGCCAAAATCCAGCCCACACCCCCCCACCACTTCCCCGAGCTCGGCTGACTCTTCCAAGGCAGGCCCCCGGGGAGGCCCCAGTCCCTGGTTGGGGGGGGGGGGAAGGGACAAGTCAAGGGCAGACAAGGCTGGTTTGGTTCTGATGCTGTTAAATTCACGGTGCCCAGTCAGCCATTAGCCAGCCCCTCGGGACAGACAGAGCATTAAAGGGGGCTCAGCCCACAGGAGCTGCACGGCTGTTACATCCCAACCCCAAATCCTCCCTTTGCTGGCCCTAGATTGGCAGCTGAGCCAGGCCTGCCCACATTCTGTCCTCTCTCCTGACGCCTAGAGGCCTGTGCCCACCCGAGAGTTGAGTAGCAGAGCCAAAATCAGGGGGAGGGGGCAGCAGAGGGCCTTTGAATTAGCTTGTGACCAAGGTCAATAAATATGGCATTTCCTGAGCACTCTCTGAGCCAGGCCCCTGCCGGCTCCTGGGGCTGGAGGTGAAGGCAGGGGGCTGCCCACAGCAAGCTCACACTCAGTCTAATTGTGGAGTTAGACAGATCACCAGGCTACTGTACCACAGCCTGGCCATCCCAGAGGAGGTGGTGGAACCCCCCTGAGGCTGGTCAGGGAAGCTCCTGAGGGAGGCCACCCGCTGTGCTAGCCAGAGGGAAGCAGAGTTACTAAAGGGGAGAAGGGGAGAGAGTAAATCCCAGGCAAAGTAGTTTCCGTCTCCGTAAAATGAGTAACAGCGCCCATCTCCAAGTGCCTTGCGAGGTTATAAGAGAGGAGGGAGGGGAAAGTTCTTTTTTAAACAGTGAATCGCAGGACACATGGGAGGAAGTAATAGTTAGGCACTTAATATAGACAGGGTCCCAGGTCCCCTGGTTCCTCTGTCAGACCCCCCAGGCCTTGTGTCCCTGAGTTACTCCCGGGGCTCCCACGACCATGGCTCTGTGTGGAGTCCAGGCCCTGCAGGTCCTCTAGTCACGAGGCCCACCCTGGGCCCACGCCAGGCCCTAGGCAAACAACTCCCACCCAAGCTCCCTGTCAACAGGCCTGGATCTGCGCCCTGTGCCCGAAAGTCCTAACTTTGTCTAGCACTCAATCCTCCTGATTTGAGGCCTTTTGCTTCTTGCCCTGTTTCCATCCTTACCTTGATCGTCATACTTGACATGTAGAACCGAATTGTGACCTTGATGGCCTCTTATAGGCATGATTAAGATCTACCACCTTCCTGCCTAGGGCTACACTGAGGCAAATGATCCTTTTGGTTTGATTCAGCTATCACGATGACAACCATCAAAGGATCACCATCTTTGCTCACTCCGATCACCACCATGACCACCACAACCCCCACCACAAACACCACCATGATCACCTCTATCACCACCAACCTCACCATCACCACCATCACCACCATGATCACTGTCATCACCGTCACAATCACCACGGGTATATCCTTATCAACATCTGCACCCCCACGCGCCACTAGCATCCTCATCTCATCATTACCCGCCCCTTCTCCCTCATCATCTCTCTTGGTCATCATCATCGTCTTCATCATCCTGCCACCATCTGTCACCTTATGTTACCTACAAAGGGAACTTTTAAAAGCCCATTCCCGTCCCCCCCCCCCCCCAGGGGACCAATTATCATAGGCCTGGTCCCTGTTTTCCGGTGCTTCTAAATCTAAGCCCTGCGCTGCTCTGAGAGACGGGCATGCTGATGATGGGTTGTAAGAGTCCTTCCTTCCCAGCCACTCCTGCTGAGCTCAGCCAGACCAAACTCTTACAGGTTTCCCCAGGGCTGTGTTCTTGTTTGCTTCTGTGCCCCTGCCCTGTCTGTTTCCTTTGCTTGCAATGTTTGTCCCCTTGACACCTCCATGAACCAGCCCCTGATAACTTAAGAACCAGCCCCTCCAGGAAGCATTTTGCCCCAAGACCAGATGGAGAGCCCCTTTTCTGCTCCCAGGACCCATTCTACCCACGACGATCAGGAGTCTTGGCACCCATGGCTCACTTGTCTTACTGCTCTGCTGTCTGCCCTGCTAGATGGCGAGCTCCTTGGGGGCAGGGCTGAGTCTCCTTCATCTTTATAGCCCTGGCACAGAGCCTGGCTCAGAGTAGGAGTTCCAGACGTATTTGTTGAATAAATGAACACTTGTGAAGTAAATGTATGAAATGCCCACCCATCTGGGCCCGGCCTCTGAATCATGAATCAGAGAGCTTTTGGCAGGGAAGAAGAGGGGACCATGTTCTATATTTCTCAGGGTGGAGCCAAGGAGAGGAACAAATGAGGAGCAGAGCCTGGAGGGGAGTGCGGGGGTGAAGTTTGGTAAAACTTCCCTGGAGTGGAGAGGCCTGACGCAGATACACTCCATCAGCTGAGGAACCCTCTTTGGCCACAGCCTCCAGGCTGGGGTGTTTGGAGAAATGGGGTCAGGGGTTCAACTGCCCACTGGCCTGGCCCTCTCCCCTGGGACCCTCCACCGGGGGAGGTGCAGGAAGAGGCAGGCCAGTACCCCTTGCAGCCACGCGCACCATGGCCTCCACTCGACCCCTTTAAGACAGCCTGGGCGGCTTCCCTTTGCTTGTTGAAACTGTTCAGTTTTCGGACAGGACAGAGGAGGGGGGCGGGGGAGAGGTCACACCTGTTGTGGAACTTGAGAGAAGGCTTATTTATAAATGTTCAGGGCTCGGGATTCTTGTGGAGCTGATGTCCGGAGGGGAAGGTCACCAAAATGCTTGTTTATAAAAGCAACAGCAACTGGGAACACCATAAACGGGCTAAACGATGAAATTAACAAGCTACCCGAGGCGGGGCAGGGGGGGTGGGGGGGGACACACGGCGGGGCCTCTGCTGGCCCGGGTGCCGCCGCTGGGCAGAGCCCCAGGCCTGCCTCCAGCCCAGGTCCCTCCCCGGCCTCAGCCACCCTGCCCGTCCCCCAAGGCCCAGCCCGGCTCCACAGACACCCCCACCCCACGCGTGCCCTTGCTCCGTCCCCACCCAGGGACACACAGCTCATGAAGCTGCTCCCCCAGGGCACAGTCCTTGCTATGCCACTTAGGGTGGGCGGGCACTTCTGGGCCCCTACTCTCTCAGAGCTTCCCAAATGCGTCACATTGGTGCCAAATTAGGAAGTTTTTGGTTTTGGTGGAGTTTGTTGGGTTTTTTGGTTTTGTTGTTGTTGTTTGTTGTTGTTGTTGTTTTTACTCTCAGGCCAGACACAGGCCTCAGGCCCATCCCTGCCTTGCCCAGGGAGGGCCCCCTGGAAGTGGCAGAGGGCAGGCATTTCCCCCACATGCACCCCCTCGCAGGACTGTCTATCCAATTCCCAGTTTCAGGAAAGCTGTGTTTTCCTTGGGTGACTGATGGCTGAACAGGTGGCTTCTGGGGTAGAGAGTGTCAAGTGAACAGAGGCCAGAGAAGTGGCCCTTTTACGGTTCACTTTCACTGCCTGCCTGGTCCTTGGCTGCTGACGGCTCCTGGTGAGGGCGTGCGTCTAGCGGCCCACCCATCCCGGCCCCGCAGCCCTCCGGCCGGGGCCATCTGCACACAGAGTCCTCACCGAGGGGGCACGGGGACAGCTGTGGGAGAAACTGAGCCCTGCCCCACCCCCCGCGCACCATCACACACTCCCATGCATGCACACCCCACACATGTGATCACGGTAACATGAGGAGGACATGCATTCTCTTGGATGCAAAACACCTGCCCCCCCCTCAATTTTCCATCAAATTTGAAGTATTGGCCAAACTGCTCTGTGCCTAGCAGCAGCCCCGACCCTCGCTGTGTCTCTCCATCTGCCTTGCACACGCACTCACGCTCCCCACTGGCCTCACACTCTGGCTTCTTTGCTTCAGTCTCCCTCATCGTGGGTCTGTGTCTGAGGAGTCATCATGATCGTTCCCTCCTTCTCTCGGAGTCCCTCTGGCTCTGCTTCCGTGTCCCTGG
>NC_058406.1:7742901-7759337 GCF_002201575.2 Neomonachus schauinslandi
CCCCCCGTAAGCTGGAAGGCCCGTCCTCCAGCTCAACCCTGTCAGATCTATTTTCTCCCGCAGCCTCACAAACGCGGAATTTTTGAGAGGAGCTGCACTTCAGCCTGGCCCTTGCTGAGGGCCCCGTGGGGTAGAGCGGGCAGCTCTCGAGCATCACAAGTGTCCTCGGGCCCATGGCCCAGGCGGGCCTGGCCCAGACACCTCGTAGCTTGGGCTGTGAGTGGGCTGCCGGCCTCTGGCCTCTCCTCGCTGCCAGAGTTGGGGAGGCCCTGAGATGTGGGTGACTTGGCACCAGCGCACCATGGCAGAGGTATTGGGGCCATGGGAGGGGACACTGCCAAAGTTTCTTCCTCATCCTCCTTGGCCACTATCATGAGCTCCCCAAAAGCCCCCAGCACCCTGCAAAACCTACCTGAAACACTGGGCTTCGGCTCTCTGTTCAAGGGCTGCAGCCTCCCTGGGGAAGGGGGGATCAGACCACTGTTTAGGCCCTGAGGAGGGACAGCTGAACTGTGCTGGGGAATCTTCAGCCCCAGGGGCTGGAGGAGAAGCCTGCCGGGAGGTGAGGGGGCCTAGACACGTCACGTGGCCTCGGGCAGGCAGAGAGGGAAGAGCCTGGGAGGGGACACAGGCGGCACCCAGCTTGGAAAGGCCCCTCCACCCCACCCCATGCCCTCCATCAGCACCTCACACCAGCTCCTGAATCCACAGGGAGGCAGAAAAGGTCCATTCCAGTGACCGAATGGGGACGGGACCATGGGGCAGAGCAGGGTTTGCTCCTGAGGCCCAAGACAGAAGTAAGGTGGGTCCAGGAGTCGGCCTGCCACTACCCTTGAATCCCCCCTCCATGTACCCTTTGCCTCCCGCTTTTCTGCATGGACCTCCTTCAATTACTCCTTCATTCAGCAAATATTCATTGAGCACCTGCTATGTGCCAGGCAGGATTCCAGGTACCCTGCCTGATAAACCCACAGTCTAGAGAGAAAGACTGACAATAAGCAAGAAAATAGATATTTAGTTACAAGCTGGGATAAGCTCAGTGAAGGAGCAGAGAGCATGCTCCCATGGAGACTAATGGGAGAGGAGGTGGCAGAAGGCTTCCCTGAGGAGGGGCCATGTGGGCCTCAAGACTCTCCTTCTCTCCTGGGAGCACTTCTCCTCCAGGTAAGAAGCCAGGAGGCCCACACTCTACCTCACCACAGACTGTGGGCAGAGCCATATCAGATGAATAGTTATAAACTTCAGCAATGAGTTCACCTGTTGAAGACCTACATGAACCAAGCACCCTACAATTTACCTTAATGTATGGTCTCTCTTCACGTATGGACCAACTTAGAGGTACGTACTAGTAAAAGAAGACTTTTCAAAGATGAGAAAACTGAGGCTCAGCGAGGTTGAGTGGCTTGTTTAATGTCACCCAGCTTGTGGGAGGCAGAAGCAGGATTTGCGTGATCCCTGCCTCCCCCACGTCCATCCTCCCAGATTCTCCATCTCCCCAAGGGGCTGTCTCCTCCCAGGAAAGGGGATTGGCTTGTGCCCTGGTGAGGCAAGAGGAGTTGGAGGAAGAAGAAGGTTCTGACCCCCTTTCCAGGGCTTCTGTCCTGAGTCACACCCTCTAGACTGGGATCCTAGTCCCTCTCAGCTTCTCCTCTACTGTAGGCTGTGGACCCCGCAGTCCCCAGATGCGCCCAGCTGGCTCAGGGCTGCAGCCTCCCCAACCCCAGCTCAGGCTCCCCCAGCCTGCAGGCTCTCTGAGCACAGAGAAGCCACCCCCCCACCCCCCCGTCCCAGTTCATTGTCTTCTCCAGACAACCATTAGCATACGTGCAATGCAATTACCCTTCAGCTCTCCTGGCCTGGGCTGACATGGAGGTCCCATCCCCAGTGATTTGGGGGAAAGGGGGGTTATTACAACTCACAAAACCTTAAATTAAGAATGAATAAGGGAAGCGTCGCATGCCACTTCTGAAAGGCTGCCAGCCCAGGCTGAGGTGGGTGACGGGTGTATTATATTCCTCGTCGATGGAGGAGCTGATGGATGGGCGGATGGTGGTGAACACGGGAGTTCAGCTGGTACCTGCCCATGGCGTGGGCCCTGCGCATGCCCAGTCTCGTCTGCTGAGTGTGGACAGCCAGACCCCAGAGAACCCCTTATGGAGGTAGGATTCGCAAAATGCAGAAGTGGGGTTTGATTTAGACTGGATTGGGGGAGGGGGTATGTGGGATCAGAGGGCTTCCCGAAAGGTGAAGTAGAACCTGAGGGTTGAAAAGAAGGGAGGCAGGTGAAGTGGGAGGAGCAGGGACCCAGGCAGAGGGACCAGCTTGTGCCCAAGTTCTGTGACGGAGGGACCATGGCACATGGCAGGTCAACAGCTGGAAAGGCCGGAAATGGAGCTGGACAGGAGTGGGTGACCCTGGGGAAGTTGGCAGGGTCCACTCCCTGAGGAGCCGTCTAGGCTGGTGTACAGATTTGGGATCAACCCCAAGAGTACGACTTAGCCGCGACGAGTTTTAACACGGTCTCTCTGGCCACCGTGCAGAGAACAGACTAGAGTTGGCAGGGGACTTCGGGGACACTCTGGGAGGCCCTGCAGCGTTCTAGGAGAGGGATGGTGGCGATGGAGACACTGTTGCAGGATGGCTGGTCCTGGCGAGGTGGGGGTGCTGCAGGGACGCACGCTGGATTTGGGAGGCGCAGCTGGGGGATCCCAGATGGGCAAGCCGGTGGGGGCCAGCTTGGGGGTGGGGAGACAGAACAAGTTCACGTTTGGATGCGAAAGTCACAACCTTCCTGAGCTTCAATTTCCTCAATCTGTAAAGCATGACAGGAGGCCTGGCTCCCCCGTGGGAAGGTCAGCACTAAGCTAACAGGTGTGGGAGTCCTAGGGGTGGGGTAGGGGGCCCTGAGCAATCCAGAAAGCACCATGAAGGTGCAAGTGCAGAGACCCCACTTGTCCAATGGGGCTAATGGCAGGGATTGGGGGTGGGCAGGGGATGGTTAGGAACCCCCCCCCCTCCATGCACACAGCGCTGCAGAACAGGAGGTTACTAAGTTCAGCTGCTTCCCAACTATGTGTCCACAGGCTTAGCCTTTGCCCACCGTGAGCCTTAGCTTCCTGGAGAGGAGCCCCCTAGCTGTGGTGCCCTTGGAAAAGGAAAAGGCCCATGGCCTACCCCCAGCCCAGGGTTGGGGGAGGGGAGGCCTGGGGATGGTTAGATCCGGCCTGCCCATCCCTGCTTGATTGAGCAGGAAGCCTCCACTCACCAGCCGAGGAGGCTGCAGTCAAGCTATCTCCTTCTTCACCAGAGCCTGGAGTTAAAGGTGGGAGTCCAGAGGCCCTCTCCCCTCTCCTGTACCTCAGGCTGGGCCCTCTGCCTCCCACAGCTCCAGGGCCCTGTGCCTGGGGGTTCCTCCCTCCTTGCACACACCTGCCGGCTTGCAACTTGGCCTGGAGCTGGGAGAAGCAGTGGCTTCAAGGTCAGTGGAGATGAGCTCACAGGCAGGAGAAAGATGGGGCTGAGATACCCCCACCACCCTCCACAGGCAGGGGGCAGAGAGGGCTCCCTCCAAAGCCCTGTGCCCCTCGGCTGCAGGGGAGTAGGGGGAGGAAGGAGAGAGCAGCCCCCTTCCCCCAGCCGGGAGCCCTGGGCTGCTGCTCGTATATCTGTCCCTGGATAATGTATATCCAGCTTATGGAAAATATTCATAATGCTCCTTACACCAAACTGGCCCCCTTCCATAGTGCGTGATCTAAAATTAAATCCATTTCAAATATACAGTAGATCGAGTCAAGCTAATATAAATGAAACATGATTAATAGGCAGAACGCTGTCCTCCTGCACAGGGACAAGGAAGCAGGGCCGGGGCCCCTCTCCCTCTCCCTCCTCATAACTCCTAAACCCCCCAAGGCCTCTGAGCCCCTGTCCTCATCCCACACTCTCCCCCAACCTGAAATGTGAACCAACCCCGGGATTCACCCAAACGGTGCTAGGCGCTTAGAGCAGAGCTGTTAAGAGAGTGGACTTTGGTGTCAGCACAGAGCTGAGACTTGAAGCACGTGACTCTGCGTCTCTGAGCTCAGTTTTCTCATCTATACAATGGGATAGTAACAAGCCCTGCCTTGTGGAGCTGTGGTCGGCTTAAGCGAGATGAGAATGCAGGTAAAGCACAAGAGAGCTGGAACCCCCATAAAGATATCAAGCATGGTCATGTCTGTCGCCTCCCCCCACCCCCCCCAAGGTCTGCTCCTTCAGCCCCCGACAGGCGTCAGGATCTGTGCCCCTCACTGGCCCCCTGACCAGCCAGCAGAACCAGGGCCAGCCAGAATTCCTGCCATTGCAGGGATACGCTGGATGGGTTATTTTTAGTTCATTGGCAAGTGACTGTTACTGACCAAATGTTCCCACCACTGGGGACAGACTCTGTGAAGAGGGCACTTGTGTGCTGAGTGCAGGGTGGGGAGGGGCGTTTGTGGCCTGTCCCCAGGGGCTCCACCAGTGTCCCTTTTGCACACACGTTTGGACACAGGTCCCGTGGCCCCTGAGAGAGTGGGGAAGCCGAAGGGCCTGGCTGGGTCAGGGAAGCACGCATGCCTGGCCTCTCTGTCCCCCCCCAGCTGGGCACGTGGTCGCCTCCCACTAAGGGCGCGCCTCTGCGTGGAAACGAGAAACAATATCCTTGGAGAGCAGTGTACCTCTCAGCCCTTGGCCAGCACTTCATGTTCCTCCCTTCAGGAAAGACCTAGGCTTGCACCCGCTGAGCGTGTGCACATACGTGTGCGTGTGTCTGGTCACTGCCCTCCCGGGGACATCGTGCTCCAGGGATGGGGGGGGCCCTTCCTACCTGCCTGCCCTCCCCCACTCTCCGTGATTTGGGTCTTGGGCACCACACCATAATCCCCATGGTGGGTGGTCTTCTGAACTTCCTTGTGTACTTGCCCCAGTGGGGGAACCGTGCCTTTACCGCAAGCCCAGGAGAGTCCTCCATCCATGCATCCGTGCACTCACCCCTTGGCTGTTCTTTTCTCCTCCCCGGAGGGTGGGAAGGGGGCGAGCCCCATGGAGGGGGCTGCCGTTGGCTTTTTCCTTGTCATTGGCCATTTGCTGCCTGCTTCACCAGGCGTGTTTTGAGCGTGTTTGCATAAAGTGGATGCAGGCTGCAATTCCGTGATGAATTCTATGAATACTAATCCGCTACTACCCTTGACCTTGGGGTCACTGAAAGATCAAAACCAAACCATTTAATATTTTCCTTTTGCAGATCAATAGAAGCATAAATTCCCCCTCAATGACAAGTATAATTTCAAACAGATCTATAGGAGGCATGCATGCATTTCCAGCCAGAGAGACGCTCGCTGCCTGCTTTGCCTTTTGGGGAGCAGACAAGGAGTTTCTTGCCTTTTCTACCATTGAATTTCTTTTTGCCTTTTTTATGGCTCTGAAATGCTATTTTCAGCAGCTGCTGTCATATAAATATCTCTTGTTTTTCTTCTCCTCTTTCCCTCCTGGTGTAAAGGGCAGGGGACCTATTGAAAATTCTGCTTTATCTCTTTCAGTCGGGTTCAAGTACAGGTCGAATAATCGATCCCTCCTCCTTTTCTTTTTTAAGTTTCCTGTCGTTCTTTTGGCCGGATCAGCAGTGGCAGGAGAGACATCAGGAGAGGGCAGCTCTCTTTATGCAGATCCGAGCCCGTTTGTGAGCGCCTGCACGTGCACGCGGGCGGTCTGCCATGGGGGGGGGGGGGGGTGAGCGCGTGCGTGCACGCGTGTGTACCTCCGTGCACACGACAGGAAATGCTTGTGCTGGTGCAAACTCTCACTCAGAACTTGAGGAGGGAGGAAATGGGAAGTGAAGGGCACAAGGGGGCATTGTTAACCCTGCCGCTTCCAGGCTGAGCTGTTAACCCTGCCGCTTCCAACCCACCTAGCAGGTGGGGTCGGGAGTGTCTCCCAGCTGCCGGGGGCCGGCTACGCCGTGGCTCCGTGGCTCCGTGGCTCCGTGGCTCCCGGGTCCCCCTCTCCCAAGCGCCTGCCTGTCTATGAACGCAACTCTGAGAAGGGAAAAGAAGATGCAAAAGGAAGGGGGTGGGGGGCGCTGGCAAAACAAAACCAAACAAAACAGGAGGCAGAGGGGAAAACGCAAAAGAAAAGAGAGAGAATTAAACCATTAATCTGCCCGGATTTTCCACTTCACAGAGTAATCAGTCTGGAAGTGACTGAAATAAAGTGAAATGCACACTTGCTACCACGTCCGCCCTCCAGTTCACATTGCTTATTGGCAGAAAAGCGGGGAGCCAGGCCCGAGGCCTCCCTGCCCCCCACAAAGGCTCCCTGGGTGTGCGCTCCAGGGGGTGGACAAGGACCCCAGCCCTCAGCGGCAGCCGCCCCATGCCTCGACACCCGGGCGACGGCTGCCCTGAGCTAGAGGTGCAAAGCCAAGATGATTTAATTTATAGAAAGGACAAGGATGTCGTGTAGCAGATTTAATCATCGGAGAGTTTAAAAAAAAATAAGGACCAGGCTAATGTCGTAATTTACATTTCAGGATAATAAAGAGAGAAAGACAGAAAAGGAAGGGGGCCCATAGCCTTCAAGAGGGAGCTAGGAGGGAGGCCGACCAGGGGGCTGAGGGAGCCCAATAGATTTGCCTGAAATACCAATAAATTTAAAAACAAACCCAGAAAGCTAAAGACAGCCCCTGGAAAGTGCTGGGAAAATGGACCATCGATTTCAGACTTGATCTGCATTTTGTATTTTAATAATGCTCTCTCTGTCTTTCCTTTTCCCTCTCTCCCTCTCTCCCTCTCTCTCTCTCTTTTGCAAAATATAAAAGCTGATCTGATAAATATTAATTTGAACCATCATAATGTATTTGAAAATTCCAGCTAAAATGTCACCACATGGAACATTAATGTAATATTTCAAGGCCCTGAGAGCAATACTCATATTGATTGCATTTATTTCACTCTGGGGAGGAGAGATAATTCTTCAATGTGGGACACATCTGGGAGCCAAGGAGGCAGGGGCTGAGGGGAGAAATGCGAAATTATATATGGTCATAAAAAATACAAAACAGAAAATCCTCCCCAAAACTCTCCCCTCTCCCACGGCGCCCCACACCCAAACTTGGCTTTTTAATTTCCCAGTGCTGGGGTAGAGGGAGGCAGAAGCTCGTGTGCCTTTGGGCAAAAGGCACAAGCTGGAGTGTGCGTGTACCTCGGGGGGGCTGTGGTTGCAGGATTAGGCAGCCTCTCCCTGGGCCCCACTGCGCCGGGCCCTGCCTCCCCTCGGCTGTCTCCTGGGAAGGCGTCGGGGCCCAGCTGGGGATGGACAGACAGACAGGCAGACTGGCCCAGCTGGGGCCCCCTGAGCTGCGGGGTGAAAGTTTGTGAATGCGGGAGAGCCGTGGGGTCCTGGGAGGGGGAGGAGAGGGAGAGGAGAGGAGGGGAGGGGAGGGGAGGGGAGACCCACGAGCAAGGATAGAAGAGAGGAAAGACAGCAGGACAGAGAGAGGGGAAAGGAGAGGAGAGACAGGGACAGGCACGCGTGAGAAAGGAGGGAGAGAGGACACAGGGAATGAGGGAGAAAAAGAGGAAGAGGCAGGGGGGAGGAGAGAGGGCGGGGGGGGGGGCGGTGGGCTCGGGCGCCTGCAGTCCGGCTCCTCTCACTGTCATTAAGGATATTGATGTGCTCAGGCGTCAACGAGTCTTTGCACAAGTGAAAGGAAATCCGATGCTGGTGATGACCCGGAGCCCACGCCCTCCATGCCCCCTGCCCGGGGGCCCAAAGCCAGCCGGGGACCTGGGAGGCCCCCAGGAGGTGGGGGCAGGGATGGTGAGACCCTCCTGGAGGGCTCCATGCTGAGGCTCCCCAGCGCAGGGTCAGTGCAGGGGTGAGGAGGGGGCACCTTTCAACACCGATGCCTCTGCTCTAGGCCTGGCTGCCTGGCCTCCTGCCTGGGCTTCAGCGAGTGCCCGCAGCCCAGAGGAAGGCTGGGAGGGGGTGCCCTCCTGACTGAGCCCTGGGTCCCCTCAGGGCCTCACCCTACTCCCTGTTTCTCGGGATGGTGGGGGGTTGACCTCTCTATAGCACCCCTAGAAAGCCAGAGGTGGGGCAAGGAGAGACAGACTCCAGAGGCCCAGGGACTGGCCAAGGTCTGGCTCATGCAGGCCATTCTTCAGGCCTCTACACAAATGTCACCTTCTCACAGAAGCCCCCCACCCCCCTCCCCCACCTACACAGCCCCCCAACACACACTTGCTATCAAGTCTACGTGTTTTGTTTTATTCAAAGCACTTGTCACTATCTGGAATTATCTTAATTATGCGTTTACATGCTTTTTATCTGTCCCCCCCCCCCCCCCCCCGCCCCCCCCATGGGGGTTAAGTTTTGTCAGGATAGGGACCTTGCCTACCTTGTTCACCCTTATGGCCCCTACACCTCGCACAGAGCAGATGCTCCCATGGGTGTTGGTTGACTTGATGGAAGGAAGGAAGGAAGGAGAGCCGAATGGACGGATGGATGCACGGATGGATGGATGGATGGACGCTAAAAGCTCTGCCCGTGCGCGAAACCACACACCATCCCCGCCTGAGCCCCCTCTAGGCCGTGTGACCCAGCATCGCCCCCACCCCCGACCCCTCCCAGCCCCCGCTCCCGCTGCCGCCCGCCGCCCAGGCTGCGCACCCCCGCCTCCCCTGAGCCGTCACTCGCGGAGCTGCCACAATATTGTGAAGGCTCCACGCTCCCGCTCCTCGGCGCAGCCCGCAGCCCGCGCGGGGAAAGCGAGGGAGGCGGCGGCGGCGCGGGCGGCGGGCGGCTCGGCGATGAATAATGCATGACCAAGGCGCCCCCTACCGGCGGCCGCGGGCTCCGCGGGGACATGGCCCCGCCGCGCCCGGGGAGCGAGCCTGCACCAGGCGGACTCGGCAGGTCTCCCTGCCCGCCCCCGTCCTCCCTCCCCGGCCCAGCCGCCCAGCGCTCGCCCTCCCTCCCTCCGTGTCTGGGGGGCGGGCAGCCTCCAACGACCCCGAGACTGGGAACCGAGTTTGGGGAGGAGGCGGGGCGGGCTGCGCAGCGCCTGGGGCCTCCGGGGTCGTGATCCCGGGGTTGGGGGGAGGATGGGGAAGCCCACTCCCACCCACCCCAGGGCTCCTGCACCAGGAAGTGGCCGGGGCCAGGCGTGCAGCCTCGGGGAAGGACCAGCTGGAAGGCAGGAGAGAGCAGAGGAGGTGACTTAATTCATTTATAAAAATTAGCACAACTGATTTGGTGACATTTTTGTCTCTTATAGCTCATGGTAAATATCTAAATATATAATATAATCTGATTAAGTTAATGATATTTTAAAAAATAGTGCAAACAATTTCACAAGTGTTTCCAAGTTTCTGTAGAACATTTAGAACATTGAGATACCTTTTTTAAAAAAAAGTTAAAATGAAACACAGGAAAGCCCACTGTGTACCTGAGGGCATCTGTCAATTTAGAACAAGGGTCCTGGTTGTGTCTTCCTTGGGGGCTCCTTTCTGGGGAGAATGGACTTTCTTGGCTGCCCTCCGCCTGGAAATGCCAGGTGGCAGAGGACACAGGCCAAGGGTGATCATCAAGAGTGGGTCCCTGCCAGGGCTGGAGTGTCCCCTGACAGGGCTGGAGTGTCCCCCAAGATGGCTGTGATCTCTGGGGGTGCACAGCCATGACTGCCTGTGTTCTGGGCCCACTGCCTCCTCCTGACAAGCAGGTAAGGAGAAGGGGAGCAGAGGTCTTGGCTGAGCTTTCCAGTAGCCGGTTTAGCTCCCAGTCATGCAGGCCCCTGGGGACCTTGGGAACAGATTCTACTGAAAGCCCCACTCCCCCAGACGCTCCTGCTGTCGCCTACCCCACAGTCCAGCCTCAGTGAGGCAGAAGGGAGGGGCAGCCATTCCAGAGGCTGGGACCTTGGGCCTCTGGGTCACATCTCCAGGCCATCTGTTGAGCACCTGCTGAAAGATTGGCAAGTGTTGGGATCTCTAGTCCCAGCAACACCCTGCAAATTAGGACTGCAAGCCCCATCTGCATGCTACAGATGATGAGACTGAGGCTCAGAGAGGTACAGTCACGAGCCCAAGAATACACAGCAGATCTGAACTCAATCTTACACTCTACAGAGCCTGAGGCTAGAATGGAGCGGGAGACCTGGAGCAGGAAGTATTCCATCCTTCCACCCAGAGAGCCCTTCTGTGTCCTGGACCCCAACCGCAGAGGTCAGACTTGAACCTTGAGCTGGACCACCAGCTCTCTGGATTGGGCTAGCACTTGGTCTGGGTCACTAGAAACGGGTTGCAAACTCAGGTGCCCCTGGGCCCCAGACTGGTAACACCATACATGGGAAATATATGGTCCCAGGAACTTCACGAACAGTCTTGGCTCTTAAGAGAACAACAGTTCAGGGTGGTGAAGACAACCTGTAAGCAACCTTCACCCTGGAATCTTCTTGCTCCTTCAAGCACGGCCTGGGTTCCAGTCCCTGGCTTCCTTCTGCTCTGCTCTGTTAGCTCAGCTGAGGAGAGTCTGACATCTCTGTGCTTGGCTTTCTTCATCTGTAAAGATGGGAGGGAAAGCAGTCCTGGCCTCACAGGGCCTTGCATGGGCCAAGTGAGATGAGGGATGAGCAGGGCTTTGTAGGGCAACCTAGCCTCCTCGGGGGAAATTCTGGTTAGTAAGCAGGGGTCCTCCTAGGGTTGCTCTTTCAGTTTGGGCTTCCCTGAAAGTAGACCAACCATCTGGCTGGGTGACATTTGGGAGGGCTCCCCAGGGAGAACAGTGAGTGAGTGGGGAGACAGGCCGGGGAAGGGAGGCCCAGGTGCAGTCACTGCTGTGGGCAACCGGGGTTCACTTCACCCGGGCATCCTGCACAGACTAGAGCCCATCTCAGGACTGTCCCAAGGTGGCTGGGGTATTTATCCACCAACTTCTATCTCTTGTTGGTTGAGAGGCATGGGGGCCAAGCTTGCTCCTGTGGCCAGAGAGATGTCTTTGGGGTGCTTGAGTCAGAGTGATGGGGACTGTCTATAAAAGCGGCAGGTGCATTCTGGGACAGGCTGAAGGATATGACGGGGCCCAGCTCCACTTGTCATCATCAGTGCCCACCTTGGGCCATACCGAGGCTCTGGAGTCGGAGATGGCCAGACCCAGCTCTAACTCGGCTGGAGGGTAGAGAGGAAGCCCGCTTTTCCAGAGAATTAGTGCTGAGAGTGGGGGGAGTCCCCTTGATTGTTTAGGCGCCCAAAGACGGGGTACTCAATTAGCCTGGGGGCTGTGAGGGCTTCCTGGAGGAGGGGACATTTTCCTAGCAGAATCGTGAGTCAGAGACTCTTCTGGGGCCTAGAGGGGCCTCATCCCCCACTGTCCCCTGTGCTTCAAAGCTCCTCTGACTGTGGTACCTGATACCGTGTTGCTGTGTTGGGCCAGCAGCCCTGCCCCCTCCATCATCCTGGACTCCAGGACACCTGTCCTCTGGTCCAGACTCTGTCCTCCCCCTGATGCTCATGGCGGGTAGTGAGGAGAAAAGGCAGTTCTGGACTGAGGATCTGAGGGACTGCCTGAGATTAGCCAGTGAGAAGTTCCCAAGGCTTCCAGAATGCCTGGAGAGCTTACTTCAAGCAGGGACACAGGCCCATTCAGACCTCCTGACTCAGAATATTCAGGTGAGGATGTGAGCTTCTGCATTTTCAAGCAAGCACCCCAGGGTCTTGTCATGAGGCCAGCGGACTTGGATTGAGGACCCATCCACTGCTCCAAGCTCAGCTACTGGTCACGTCCCCCAAACTCAGGGGAGTTGCCACCAGACTTCCCAGGGCTGTGAGTCCCTGGGAGCATCCCTCCTGCCACGTCTGCCCTGCATCATCTCTCCCTCACCTTGACCGGTGGAGCTAAGGCCAAACAAAGGGGATGAGGAAGAAGAGACGGCCTCCCCAGGGATGTCCTCCCCACCTCTGGGAGCTCCACCTGGCAAAGACCCCCCACCTCTGTTCCCTGCAGAGCATAGAGGAGTGTGGGACGCTTCTGTGAATGAATCTGTGACCTCCCATTCATTCATATGCATGGATCAAATTTTGGAAATGCAATTAATTACCTGTTGTTGTGTCTGCTTTAATTATTGTCATGTTTTCTATGCACTTTACACAACCTAATAAACAGTTGGGGAAATAAGATCCTGGTGGGGGTTGGGGCTCAGGAAAAACTGGGCTCTGCCCCCAGCCCTGGGAACCTCTTTCCACCTGTCCTTCATGATGACATCCATTCATTCTCTTGCTCATGTATTCATTCACTCTCATCAGTCATTGATTCATTCACACAGTCCCTCATTCATTCAGAAATTCACTCATTCATTCATTCATTCATCCAGTGAATGCATGTTAGTATAGCCATGTGACAAGCTCCAGGAAAGATGCCAGGAAAGCCATGGTAAACAAAACATGAAGGTTCTTGCCTTTGAGGATCTGACAATCTGGTGGGAGAGACAGACAATAAACACATGCAACGTATACAAATAGAGCTAGGATAGTCAGGGAGGACTTCTTGGAGGAGGCAACATTTAACCCCACTTCCTGATTTATTCATCTGCTTATTTATCCATTTGGGCAGAGCAGGCTCTATTCCTAGAAAGGGCTAGAGATGGAAGGCTCAGTTCTGAGCCAAGTCCTAGGGCAAGAGACAACCAGGAGCCAAATTATTACAGGGCACTGGAAAACATGGTGGTGAAGGAATGAACCAAGTGAGGTGGGAACGTGGAAGCTGGAGAAAGAGCCAGAAAATGTTTTCCTTGAGAGGAGGCATGGAGGGGGTCTTCCAGGACCCATGAAATGTAGAGTAATCTGAGCCTCCAGAGGACAGGCTCATCGGGGTGCATGCACCAGCTGTTTTGAATAAGGACTGACCGGCAGGTCCCCGTTACAAGCGCTGGGCACGATGGTGGTGGCAGAGAAGAGGAGGGGGAGGTCAGGTGACTAAAGCTTCCTGGTTCCCAGCCCCCGGAGCTGACTCTGATGCTCACTTGGAGTCTGAGGGGGCTTGGTAAGGCTGGGCCTTTGCAAAGGAGCAGAAGTTTATCAGCCAGAGAAGGGCACCCGGAGATAAGCCCTGCATTCACAGAGGCCTAGGGGCAGGAGGGAACTGGCATGCTTGGGGAGGCGGAGAAGCCTGGCTCCTGGCAGAAGATGGTGCCTTAGGCCCGGCAGGTGGGACGATAGGTAGCAGGATCACGGGGGCTGCGGGGACAGCGCTGGGGACAGGTGGGAGCGAATCCTAAAGCACTCGGGAGCCATGGATGGTCTGGAAGTGGGGGAAGCACCTGTCAGAGCTGAGTATCCCGTGTTTGTTTACAAATGTGTTTGCCTGCTGTGGGCAGGGGGTAGGGCAATAAGCAAGAGGCGCCTTGACCTGCGCAGAGCCAGTGACGCCAAGGGGGCCAGCTCGGGAGGTAAGAGTGCCATCGGGGCGACTGTCCCAAGTGCCCAGGAGCCCAGAAGAGCAGCTTGGGCTTGGGACAGGAAAAGTAAAAGCCTCGTATAAATACCTCATATTTATCAAGTCCTCCCTCCACGCCAGGTGCTTCCCATTCGTTAGCCATTAATAATGATGTTAGCAGAAGCAGCAACAGGAACTAAGTCTTATTCTGTACCAGCTTCTTTCTGTTCCATGTGCCTTGACCCACATTACTTATCGTTATGCTATCGTCACTGTGCCCACCGGACACACAAGGATCTGGAGGCTCAGAACGGAGTGACTTCTCTGAGGAGTCGGTGGCTGGGCCAGGATATGAACTCACAAGCTCCCAGTCCCTCAGTCGGTGCTGGCTTCACCCCGCCCCCCCACTCCGTCAACGGCAACAGACGGGCTTGGGGGTGCAGGGCGCCGGGGCGTGGGGGATGCGCCCATGGCCTGGTCCTCTCCCCTCAGGCGGCCTCAGGCTGCCGCATTCCCCTTCTGCCGACCGAGGCTGGTGTTTTATGAACCCAGAACCGCAGCAAGATTCTCCTATTAATTTATTGGTATTGCTAATTAAACATCATATTCGCAAATGTAAATTTCCTAATGGCCTCCCTTCCATTTCCGAAGCTTCCTTAAAGAGCCTTCTTGTTATGCTTGTCAATTGAAACCAATTAAATCTCACTAGATGGGTGGGCTGTGGCTGGCTCAGGGGTCAGTGAGGGGCCCGGGGCCTCTGGACAGGGTCTGGCTGGGGGCCCTTCTCGACCTCAGAGGAAAACTGGGCAGGCAGTGTTGGGGACAAGGGGACAGAGAGCTCTTGAGGGCCAGCTGCCTTCTCCCTGATACGCCCTGCCAAGAAGAGTTTCTCTTCTTACCCGGGTGTGCCTGCTGGCTGGGATCTGTGGCTGTTCCTGAGGCCAGGTGGTGCGGGGGCCAGGACTAGGATGAGGGGTGAGGGTGGGGGAGCTGGGGGCGGGAGAGGATCCAATGGGAGGATCCAAGGAAGGAATAGCAGGGCTTCGAGGGGCCTCAGAGAATTTTCCATTCAAACCCTTACTTTGGAAACAGGGAAACTGAGGCACGGGGGAGGAAGAGACTTGGCCAAGGCTCACAGAGTCATGAAGCGGAGGACCTGGGACTTAACCAGAGGTCTGTCTCTGATCCCTTTGAGAATCTGGTGAGCTATGTGCCTTCACTCCAGAAAAATGTATGCAGGGATTGCATAATTGCTGGGACCCTGCTACCCCAACTCAGTCATTGCATAGTTTGGAACAATGGCTCTTGGCTCCGAAGTACTGCTTTTGAACCCCCAGCCAGCAAGCTCTCTGCCTCTGTGGACCTCAGTTTCCCTATCTGTAAAATGGGGCAACAGTCTTTCCCAACCAGGGCTGCCAGGAGGATCATTTGACAAGGCATGTGAGTAACCGTTATAACAGGTGGTCCATATCAAGATGGGCCTTGTCACGACAGAGCCCAGTGGGGCAGGGGCACCGGCTGGCCCTGGGCCAGGGTGCCAGGTGGACCCAGGGAAATTGGGAGAGTGTGAGCCACATAGGCCGGGGGGCTTGGCCTCGTGTCTGGAATGATGATCACTATTTGCTCAGCACTGAGACATCACACACATCATCTCTAACCCTCCCCAGCCAGTGAGGTAGGTGCTCTCATTGCTTTCTTTACAGGTGGGGAAACTGAGGCTTGGGAATTTGGTGACTCACCTGGCCTGGGGTTCCCTAGGGCAAGGTCTCTCTGGTGGCTGCTCTGTGCTGAGCAGCAGCATGAAATTTAAGAACGAACAGTGTCAGGCCTAGCGTCCCCTCGCACCACCCCCGAGCACAGCCTCTGGAAGGACAGGCAGAAAAGAGAGCCTGTGGACAATGCTGAGTCCAAGGGCGAAGGCATTGGTGAGAACCTGGAGGGTACAGAAGACCCCCTCCTCCGTGAATTGTGTAAGAGTGATGAATCACAGACCTGTACCCCTGAAACAAATAATGTATCATATGTTAATTTAAAAAAAAAGAAGACCCCCCCTCCTTTGCCTTTGTCCTTGGTACCTCTGGATAAAGCTGGGGAGGGGAGCTGGTGGGGGGTAGGGATAAGTGAGGGGTGCTGCCCGGATGCCAGGAAGCATCCACCTCACCCCAGCCCTCCTGGCCCACATGGCTTTTATGTCTCAGTATCTTTAGGGGACCAATGGGTAATCTGAGTGTTTTGGTTGCTGCTTGGGAATCTCCATTAGGGAAAGTTTTAAAAATACACTCTATTGTTGTTTATTATTAATGGTAATGACCCAGGGAGGGAGGCCGCCCATCAGCTCCCTGTTGTCCCAGGCTTCCAACGTGCCGGGGCTGAGCAGCCCGAACCAAGAACCCTGCACAGAGCATGAGCCGGGCTCAGGCGCAGCACTGGGCCCTGGGGTTTCCAGACATTTAAAAAAATTTTTTAATTATGGTGAAATACACAGAACATGAAATGTAACATTGTAAGCATTTTAAAGTGTATGTCAGTGGCCTTAAGTACATTCACAATGTTATGTGACTTTCCAGTTCCAGAACTTCTTCATCACCCCAAAAAGAAACTTCCTACCCATTAAGAGGTCACTCCCCCTTTTCCCCATTCCCCAGGGAGACATTAATCTGCTTTCTGTCTCTATGGATTTCCCTTGTCTGGATTTGCTTACTCTGTATCCATTAAACCCTAACTCCCTCTTCCCCTTTCTCCTAGTCCCTGGTAGCTACCATTCTACTTTTGTGTCTCTGACTTTGTCTAGTCTCCGTACTGTATATAAATGGAATCATGCATCTCTGGCCTTTTGTGTCTGGCTTCTTTCATGGAACATCTTGTTTTCAAGGTTCATCCGTGTCATGGCATATACCAGTACCTCATTCCAGTTTATAGCAGAATAGTATTCCATTACATCGATATACCACATTTTGTTCATCCATCCATCCACTCATCCATCCATCCATCCA